>NC_061111.1:42789756-42797372 GCF_002878395.1 Capsicum annuum
AGAAGTGTCCAACTTACAAAACCGACATAGTACAGGAGTCCAAAAGGTCATTTTGCCTATCAAGAAGTTATATATCAAAAATTAATAATATATAAAATTCAATTAAAAATATTATCGTTTTGAATTTGGGTAATGTTGTGCAATTGATTTTGAGTAGCTGCAACAAGTGTTTAAACATTTCATGAAGTGTGCAATTTTTATATTTATGATTAAAAATTTTAATATTTGTCATTTAGTGCTAAATGAGTAAAATATTGTGTAAGATACTAGGTAAAATTTATTGAGTAATCACAATTTATATTTTTAATTCTTTTTGCTTACAATTTTCTTTAATTGTAAGTTTAAATTGAATAACAATAACAAATGAACCATCAATACTTGATGATTAAGGTTTAACATTTAATAAGTTAAATATTATGTAGGATATTAATTTTATTCAATAACTACTATTCTTAATTATTACTTTTTCTTTTACAATATTCATATATTTTTAATATAAATTAAATAGTAGTTTGACCCGCGGGCCGGCCCAAGCCAGCCTCAGTCAAAGCTTAAGGGTTTGCGAGCTGACTTGGGTTTTACTAAAAGTTGAGATACAAGTTTAAGATCTCCTATTCATACGCTTTACTTTACCAAAACAAGACCCCCTTTTCTTCCTCATTGTATGTCATAATTTCAGCTGCAGTTTCAATCCATTCTTTCCCTCTAATTCAAACTTTTGAATTAAAGTAAAATTTCATATTCACTGTCTTCTTATCAAAAATAAGATAAAAAAAATCCTAGCTCTCTTACTCTCTCTTCTCCCAGGCGATCTCAACGGAAGTTTAGCCCCCCATGACTGCAGCTGCTTTACCCCAAACGATCTAGGTACACAAACTTATGCGACACTATTCAAATCAACTCCTTGCACATCTGGGAAGGAATCTCAATTGTAATCTGTTGATATAATCAATAGTGAACCTATTATTGTATTTGAACCATCTGATATTACATTCAAGGTTATATTAAAGAGGAAAATTTGCAATATGCTTTTGCTGCAAAGTTTTTCTGTGGGAGGCCATTGACAATAACCCTAAGGGGTAAGACGATAACCCTTGAAGTTGAATCCAGTGATAACATCGACAACGTTAAGGCCAAGATTCAGGACAACGAAGGTATTCCACCGGATCAACAACGACTGATCTTTGCTGGTACAAAAAAGATTCTTTATAAAAAATAACTCAGTTTTTCCTCTTTGTACGCCACAATTGGTGGAGCGGTTTCTATCCAACTTCTTCATTCAATTCAAAATTTGAAGCAAGGTAATTTTCCTCCCTAAAATCCACTTCAATTTCTTCTAATTGTTTTTAGGTTTTTTTTTTTCAAAAAAAAATATTTCGCGCCTAAGTTTACAGAGTAAAATTTGGGTAATTGGTTGAGCAATTTCTTCGATTAATTATTTTTTAGGCTTCATTGTTTGAATTGCCATTTTGAATAGAGATTTGGGACCTTCCTTTAATATCCGGGTTTCTCAATTAGAAAGTATCAAAGAATCTCATGAAGTTTTTAACTTCGTTTCCAGAAGTTTTGATTATGAATTTGTTGACTTTGATGAAAATAGATTAAAGTATAGAAACGATCCCCAAATTATGAGGAAGTTGTGGCAAAAGCATTCTAAGGACAAGAAAAAAGAAAGTGGTTCTAACAAAAAAGGATCCAACAGTCCTGAAAGTAAAGTTCCTGCCAAAAGAAAAAGAATTGTCAAAGCAATTTCCAGAGATGAACTTCCCAAGGTAATTGCATGTTCAAATCTATTGAATGTTAGGCTGAGATACATATTTTGGGTTGCATGATACGTTTAAAATTTCATTGTTTATCTATTTTTTGTTGCTAAGTTATTTGTATCTTGTGTATTTTATTTTTTATTGAAATTAATATATCAAAATACAAGTTCATAAGTACATAAATACATGTTAAGTGGACTTGTATATATGAGTGATCATTATTGCTTTGATTTGTAACTAGTTTTGTTCAATTTTACTTAAAGTCTAAATATAATATATACATGTTTTTATTTCTAAGATATATGTTATATTAACTTGTATTTGTGAGTTATTGTTAATTTTTTGATAGTTTTCTTGTGTTGTTTAAATGGTATTGAAAGTAGAATTACACAAGATACATTTTTTCACGCTGAGATACATGTTGTAGAGATTAAAGATACATTTGTATAATCTTATATCTAATTTTTTATGTTCTTAGTGCTTTTATATATATTGTACTGTCTTAGAGTAAATTTCTTGCATCTCAAATAATTTTTTTTAATTTTTTTTTTTGTTTTTAGGGATTGAATTACGTTACAAGTATGTTATAACAAGTTAAATGCATTGATAATGTAAAAACATTTTTACATTATTTATTTATAAAAGTTAATTTAATCTTAAATCCTTAGATGGGGAGCTCTTGTGCATCCTAAATTCTGCACATGACCAAACAGTAGCTAGAATAGCCCCATTTTGTATTAGATACATAATAACAAAACATGTATCTTTCTGTATTAATATATATCTTGTTCATTATCTGAAACAATTGTTTATTACCTGCATTAATCACATTAGATACATAAAACATTTAATTTTTACCTCTTTCAGTTTTAATGATTACAATAGGCTGATGTAACATATATTTCATTTGTTTGCAATTTGAACAGCATCTGGATGTTATCATGTTCTACTTGAGGAAGAAGTACAAGAACAAGAATTTTTCAAGCAAGAGATACACTATTACAGATTGCTTTTTCAAAGTGTACATCGATAAGGCATATGTGAATTACTATGATGCAGACGCTGGCAACAAGTTTGCCACACAAGATATATCTGCAAAGACTGATAAGGTTGTTGATATGGAGATGACATTGATTAACACCATCAAGGGATTCAGTCCACGCGCAGGTCAACCTTGGCATTTGGTTGATGAGGTCTTTATCCCAATTAACTGTGACAGTGCCTTTCACCGGATATTGACAATCATTGCATTAAAGGATCGATACATTCATGTGTACGATTCAATGGCCTCTTCACAAAAACGTTGTTGATGATATAAACTTTGATGATGTTAGTAATGTTTAGACAAGTACACATTAAGTTTTTTTAATAGAATAGTTACTTCTATTTGCATTAACATTCTAACGCAATGCTAAATAACATAAAGATATATTTATGTTATCATTATGATATTTTTTCCATGCAATATATAGACATTGTATTAGCTACATGTTTTACTGTACTTTATAATTTTATGTATCTAATATAAAGAAAGATATATTACAATATAGGTATTAACCATCACAACATTGTCGTATTATGTATCTATAACAGTTTTTTGTTATAGATAATTCATGCTGTCACTTACATGCATACCAAATTATATCATAACTTAATAGAACTAAATCTTAAAAATATTAACCTATTACATTTTATATGTGAAACAAATTATTAGATCTTGTATCTATTACTTTATATGAGATACATCTTCTCAAATTGTATGTATCTATTATAAGAAAATTATTTTAGTATATAATCATAGTAACCAACAAATTATTACATTTTTATGTATGTACAACCCTTTTTATTAATCGAAAAAAATGTTTGACTATAACCTGCATAACAAATTCTAGCAGAACTTATATTTCTAAATCTTAATAATATTGACAAATGAAATTTTACAAATGATGTATATTTGTATTTAATGGAGATACATACTATAAGAATGTATCTATTTTCTATTGTTCACTATGACAGAACTACTAATAGAATGTAAAATAACATTGTCAGTTCAATATATCTAAATTTTTACTTTATGTGTTACGAAAAAATACACCATCAAAACATATATAACTAAATAACAAATTAACAAAGAATGCTATTTATTTCGGTGAATGTCTTTTTCTAAATTTCATAAAAAATAAAAAATCTCATCAACTAAAATGTCGAACAAAATAGATAAAAAATCCAGCAACATTCCAAGAAACTATTCAACATTATTCATTAGTAAACTACATTTGTCGCTCCTTCTTTGAAAAGAATTTGCAAGTGAGCCTGTTGTGACCTTCATAACCACATTTTCCGAAACAATTACTGCTCGATGTCATTGTTTCACTTGATTTCTTGTGCATGTTTTTCTTTGGCCTTCCAGGTTGACGTTTGTATTTAGGTGGTAACACAACTTACCGAGATGATGCTTTAAATGTCCAAACATAATCCTCTGAACGACATCGTAAGATATAACTGAATCAGTGAAAACAAAACTTCAACTTTATAAACTTCAGTTATTTTCAAATTATATAATAAGACATCAATATATTCACCGAGATTCATAATTAGACATCAATATATTAACCTAGATACAAGATGATCAAAACGTATTTTTTATCATAAAGATGTATCTCGACCAAATTAACATAACGTCATAACTAAAACACAAGAAACATAATTAAACATAACTTCGTAAATGGAGCTACAAGATGGAGCAAAATGTATCATTTTCATAACAAAATGTAGCTCGGCGTGAAACTTGTACAACGTGTATTTAGGAAATTTTACAACATGTATCTAGGACATTTCTATGTATCTAGGACATTTCTATTATATCTTTGGCCTTCCAGGTTGACGTTTGTATTTAGGTGGTAACACAACTTACCGAGATGATGCTTTAAATATCCAAACACAATCCTTTGAATGGCATCGTAAGACATAACTGAATCAATGAAAACAAAAATTCAACTTTATAACCTTCAGTTACTTTCAAACTATATAATAAGACATCAATATATTCACCGAGATACATAATTAGACATCAATATATTAACCTAGTTACAAGATGATCAAAACGTATCTTTTATCATAAAGATGTATCTCGACCAAATTAACATAACGTCATGACTAAAACACAACAAGAAACATAGTTAACCAAAACTTCATAAACTGAGATACAAGATTAACAAAATGTATCATTTTCATAACAAAATGTATCTCAGCGTTACTAACATAAAAATACAAAAACAATCTGTAAAATAATCATCAACCAAACATTGAATACAAATTTAAATTAATGTACAACAAATTAACAACACCTGCTACAAAAAAGAAAAAAAAAAACTTTAACATACCTTTTCTTGACCGATCTTATGGCATATTAATTGAAAGAATGCTCAATTGCAAATCGCGCCATAACCGAAATGAGAGTACTCTTGTCTATTTTTCTCCTTGTTTATTTCAAGTTCTCCCGCAATTATAGAAATCATTTTTTCATAAGTAACAAGTTCACTGACCAGAATTCCATCACTCTTATAATCACCATACTCGATTTCGTTAACCCAAATACCGAAATAACGTAAAACCACCAAAATATTCATATCAAACAACCGAAAATAACAAATAAAAAAAAATGTTATATTTTATCTGAACAAGAAGAATGAAGATTTTTCAATTTCAAAAATATATTAAAAGAGAGTTTATGTTTTAACAAAGTGGAGTAATAAACGGATTCCCATTAATTGTGGGATTTGATTTTGCATTTTTGTCTTAATTAGTTAGCTTTAATGCTGACTTGATGGAAAGCTATCTTTTACATTCCTTAAAAGGTGTTAACTTAGTTAATTAATACATGTATCAGCAGTATGTATCTAATGTGATTAACTTGTATCATCACAGGTCAAATGTTGGGATTTTAGGAGATTTTGAAAAAAGTTGAGATTTTTAGTAAGTAGTAGTAAACATGTCGTTATATATGTAATTTTTACTTTTAAATAAGCTCAAAAATTACAACCCAACCCAACCCTTATAGCGGGCTGGGTTGGGTCGGCCTCAAGGCCAAACCCATTTTGACGGCTCTACTCAAGAGTGAAGCTAGTAATTTTTATTTTAGGCTCTCAAAATTTCAAGGCACCAAAAAATTTAATTATTGACTTTATGATTTTCTTTTCTTTTTTATAATATTGAATATAGTTAAAAAAAAAAAAAACAATCACCAATCAATAGAAATATTTTAAAACTTTGAATTAAACTATTCAAATCTTTAAAATAATAAATAGTACGTTTACAATAATATCCAATGTAATGTATTGAAAATGCATGGTGAACTATTATTAAGTTGAATCAACCCTTATTATTATATATAATAATATTACTATGTGAAATATATTACTAACAACAACCATGACAAAACAAGAAAAAAATGACATTAATATTCTATTATAAAAATGACATTAATATTCTATTATATATAAGGCTTGTTAAAAATCTACAAGCAAAATATATAGTCTGGGAAGGTACACATTAACTAAAACGATAGGATGTAACTACAATTATTTTTGTTATATCTTGGCTCACGCAACTTTTTTCCCCAATCACCAAAAACATTATGTGGTATTGAGGTTGTTGAACTCTGGACATCAACTAGGCATAATATGCTCCGAACATTAACAATTAACTCGTACTACTAATACTAGAAAGTAAAAAATCAGTCTAGCTTCTTCTTCAATAATACAAGCGTGGCCTCCAGCCCCTCGCTAGTAGGCTTGTTCTTGCCTGTATCGCCAACGCAGCATCAGATTTGGCAATTGATGCCTCAACTCGCCTCGTCATCTTTGATGCTATAAACCCATCTTTTGGTATCACTTTATAAAATTTTGAAGTGGTAGGATCCTATAAAAAAAAAAACAAAGATCAAAACCAAAAAAGTAAAGATCAAAAAGCAGAAGTATAAAGTGAATGGTTTGGTACACTTACCTTCAATGCAACAAACTTTGTGGTATATTTTTTGATCTATTATATCAGCATATCTATAACTCTCACCACCTTTGACTTTGAGAGCATCCTAATAGATAGATCAACCATTCACTCTACACTTCTGCTTTTTCATCTTTACTTTTTTTGGTTTTTATCTTTCTTTGTTTTTTTATCTATAGGATCCCATCACTTCAAAATTACTTCAAAATTTTATAAAGTGATACTCCCTCCGTTTCATAATAAATGAACACATATTAAAAAAAAAAAATTAAAAACGTAAATTTAATATAACTTTTCATTTTTACTCAAAAAAAAAAGTGTAATACCTTTTCAAAAGTTAATTGGTTGTCAAATCATAAGGGCAAATTTAGAAAAAAATTCAATGATTTACTTATTTTGAAACACCAATAAATACTCCTACAATTCACTTATTCCAAAATGGAGGGAGTACAATATTAGGGTGAGGAATCAGATTATTCGGGAGAAGGTGGAGTTGCCTCGGTGGAGGACAAGATGCGAAAAGTGAGGTTACACTGGTTCGGGCACATGATGATAAGGAGCTCTGATACTCCATTGCGGAGGTGCGAGACACTTTCTATGGATGGTTTTAGGCGGGGTATAGGTAGACTGAAGAAATATTAGAGAGAGGTGATTAGGCATGATATGGAGAAGTAACAACTTACGGAGGACATGACCCTTGATAGGAAGGTGATTGTGAAGAAGATGGAAAATGGGGGGTGAGGATAATTTTCTTTATTTAATTTTATATATATTTTAAAATATGTATATATATATTATGTGGTGGTGGTGAGGTGATGTGGTGGTGTGGTTGGTGGACGGCGGGGGAGG
>NC_061111.1:42797472-42799999 GCF_002878395.1 Capsicum annuum
TGTGGTGGTGGTGAGGTGATGTGGTGGTGTGGTTGGTGGACGGCAGGGGAGGGGTGGCTGCAGTTTTTACATAGGGGGTGGGGCTGTTTTCAGGGGTTGGGGGGATAGGATAGGTGATTGTGAAGAAGATGGAAAATGAGGGGTGAGGATAATTTTCTTAATTTAATTTTATATATATTTTAAAATATGTATATATATATTATGTGGTGGTGGTGTGGTTGGTGGACGGCGGGGGAGGGGTGGCGGCAGTTTTTATATACGGGGGTGGGGGTGTTTGCAGGGATTGGGGGGAGGGGAAGGGTGGTTGTGAAGAAGATGAAAAATGGGGCGTGGGGGTGGGGGTAATTTTCTGATTTAATTGTATATATATTTAAAAATATGTGTGTGTGTGTATATATATATATATATAAATATTTAAAAAATAGTTTATTTACGTGGCTCCGACGTGGCGCTGATTTGTCAGCGAGTGTGATGCACTCTCCCTCATGAGAGCGGTATTATATATAAAGGGGTGAAATTAATTCACTTTAAAGATGTTAAGGAGGGTAAATAAATATAAGGTTAGTTTAAGTGCTAAATTAAGTTGTCGGGACAAGTTTAGGGGGGTTTTGATGTATTATCTCAACAAATAATAAAAATATTACCAATTAATATCTTGAGCAAAAGAATGACCTATTTTTCTTTTTAATCTGTTTAAAAAAGAATGACATTTTTTTTTTACAATACTTTTAATTCAACTTTCAACATCACATGTTTAAGACCACAAGATTAAAAATATTTTGATGTATTTGACATAACTTTAATTTAAAATTACAAAATTTAAAAATCTTCTTTATTTTCTAATTCTCTATATTAAGTCAAAGTAGCTTTTTTTTTTTTTAAACGGAAAAAAATATTAAATACAAAAATCAAAACAATTAATGGGGAAAAACAAAACAAAACGTGAAAGCCGAAGGACATACACTAATACTGCCTCCCTTTTATTTCCCTTCTATATTACTTCACATATTTTATCTCAAACCTTTTTCAATTTTATCCTAGTAATTTCATAAAAAACAATCAATAACTTTATTTTAATAATTTAATAATAACAATAACAACAAAAAATTCAGTGTATTTCCACAAAGTGGGATCTGGGGAGAGGAAAATGTACGCAGTTCATATCGCTACCTTCAAAGAAGTTGTAATAATTTAATGAGAAAATGATCAAATACCCCTCAACCTTTACCCCAAATCCCAACTACACACTTATACTTTGCGGGGGGTCCTATGACCCCCTGAACTATTTTAAAGTGGAATATTTACCCCCCCTAAAAGCTCATGCCCAGACATTATTTCAGGCAGTGAGCTGCACTCGCTGCCACGTCATCGTCAGTCATTTTTTCTTGCCACATCATTTTTTCTTTTTTTTACTCTAAAAATTCAATTATTTAACTTTTTTATTTTACTTTTCTCTTCCATTGCAGCACTTCTATGGCCATTCTTTCTCAAAAAAATTTTTTCTTTAGTTTTCATTTCACTTTGTTTTCCACCCATTTCTTCACTTTCCACTCTTGCTATTTCCAAAACTTCAAAATGGACCACTCAGTCATGGTGACCTCATCTGACCCTTCAGCGTTCCTTTTTTTTAAAAAAAAAAATTCTCAACTATGAAAATTGATGTTGAATTTATGATTGTGAAAAAAATTGGTGTTGATTTTAATTATGATGTTGATTTGATTGTTTCAATTTCAAGGCATTGTTGGAAGTTTATGTTTCATTTCAGGAGAACGATGATTCTTGGTATGGTAATTTGGTTAATGAGTATGTAAGTTTGATAGATTAATTTTGGATTGGATGATATTGTAGAGTTCTTGAAGATGCCATTATTGAGTTCTTGAAGAAGAAGAAGAAAGAAAATGAATAAAGAAGAAGAATAATTAAAAATTCTTGTATGGTAATTCAGTTAATGAGTATGTAAGTTTGATAAATTAATTTTGGATTGGAAGTCTTTGTTGAGTTCTTGAAAATGCCATTATTGAATTCTTGAAGAAGAAGAAGAAGAAAAAATTAATAAAGAAAAATAATAATTAAAAATAAATAAAGAAAATAAAGAAATATTTGGTCATGTCAGCGTTCTCACTCTCTTTAAAGAGAGTGAAACACACTCTCTTACCATGTCAGCGTTCAGAGGCAATTACTATGCATATAAGATTTCTGTGATGTGGGCCCGCTTAGCTCAGAGGTTAGAGAATCGCATTTATAATGCGATGGTCATCGGTTCGATTCCGATAGCCGGCTTTTCCCTATTCTTTGATTTCAAAGAAACATTATCAATCATCTAAAAAATGGAAAAAAAAGAATAGGGAAATAGCGCCGTCCTCCTTTTCCAAAAGCTATCAATTTATTATAGGAACTTCCAATTATGTCACAAAAGGATTATATATATAATAGAAAGGGTTCTGTATATATATCCAATTCACCCCATTCTTCTTTTCTTTATAGTATTTATATTAAATAGTAATAGTACAAGTACACTATTTCAGTA
>NC_061111.1:42800099-42801064 GCF_002878395.1 Capsicum annuum
AAAAAAAGGAATAGGGAAATAGCGCCTTCCTCCTTTTCCAAAAGCTATCAATTTATTATAGGAACT
This sequence comes from Capsicum annuum, assembly GCF_002878395.1. Classification (NCBI taxonomy): domain Eukaryota; kingdom Viridiplantae; phylum Streptophyta; class Magnoliopsida; order Solanales; family Solanaceae; genus Capsicum; species Capsicum annuum. The sequence goes on from NC_061111.1 coordinate 42,800,166, forward strand.
TCCAATTATGTCACAAAAGGATTATATATATAATAGAAAGGGTTCTGTATATATATCCAATTCACCCCATTCTTCTTTTCTTTATAGTATTTATATTAAATAGTAATAGTACAAGTACACTATTTCAGTAAACTTCGCTTCATTTAGTTCAGTTCAGTGTTAGTTTAGGTTTATTCTGTAAAATAAAATTCAATAAAAAATAAATAGAAATAAGAATTAATTCGAAATACTAAATAAGAAATGAGAATAAGGAGTCTTTATGTCGCGTTACCGAGGACCTCGTTTCAAAAACATACGACGCCTGAGGGCTTTACCAGGACTAACTAATAAAAAGCCTAGGACCGGAAATGATCTTAGAAATCAATCGCGTTCCGAAAAAAATCTCAATATCGTATTCGTCTAGAAGAAAAATAAAAATTGTGTTTTCATTATTGTCTTACAGAACGACAATTACTTAAATACGTTCGTATCGCCAGAAAATCCAAGGGATTAACGGGTCAAGTTTTACTACAATCACTTGAAATGCGCTTGGATAACATCCTTTTTTGATTGGGTATACTAGTACCAAATGGAAAATGATAATGGATGTTCTAGTGTTAGTTCACCTCTTCTTCAGACACACAACCACCTCCAAATACAATTTACAGCTAACAAAATTTATCAACCTCATATTATAACTAATACAGTCGCAAAAGTCAACAACAGACAAGCTGATAACAGGTACAGGCACCATGAACCTCTTATATCATTAATCCTCTACACCAGGGAATGACAGTTTTACTCCTGTCAGCCACAATTGGAAACCAAGGACTTTAATAGGTAAACTTGCATATCATTAAAACCAGCTTTGAATCCAACACTTGCTTTAGTCTCTGTTTGTGGTGACATAAATCCCTCCC
>NC_061111.1:42804064-42894674 GCF_002878395.1 Capsicum annuum
CTTTCTTTTTGTTTTGAGATTAGGATCTCGTTGTGATGTCATTCCTTCTTCTTTTTCTTTCATTTATACTGGAACCATTGAATTCATTAGATACCGATTCCTATCTCGAAAACGTATTTTCTCCTCTTTGATTTTCTTAACCATCTTCTATAGGCGACCATTATTTATCCAATCAAAATTGATTTTATCATTTCGGAATCCGTAATTCAATATAGATGGATCTATACCCCATCTATATGTCCCTCTTCCTGTCATTTTGCCATTCAATTTGGAATACTTGAACGATCGATTCTTGTTTTTTATCTTCACTTTCACCTGAAAGCGGAGGAATGTCTCATTAATTATAACTAACCATTCCATTAAACAATTTTGAAATAAATATAGAATGAGAGATATATATGATATAGAATCAAATATTTGGGGTAAAGATTTGGGGGGTATTTGCCCAAAAGAATAATTGATTAATGATAATATGTAATATGAGTTTAATAGGATCATATTAGTCATTTGTATTTCTTATCAATTTCTTATTAAAAAATGTGCAAAAAATAAACATGTCAAAATAAAAAGAGTATTAGCAGTTTAGTATAAATATTGAGTTTGAGTAAATTTTTGCTTGCCTAATGTACCATCTTAAAATATTCAATGCTTTAAAAAATCTTGTGTCTTAGTAAAACGAATATTCCTTCATTGTTAAAAAATAATTATACTAAAAATAATTATTTTAAATACTAATTATCCATTTTTAAAAAATTAAAAGAAAATTAATTGATTTTTTTAAATTTTATTCTGAGCATTAATTATTTTTTTGTAGAAGTAATGACACACAAACAGTCAAAAATTAACAGAGAAATCTGAATCAAATTATACTCTGATTAATTTTTGGATTAGGTAAATTCTTACCATGACAACAGTAAATAGAAGAATTTCAAACGTCCCAATTACAAATCTCAAAAGCTACGCATATATCCTAACGTAACTATATTTCCGTCGGAGGAAGATTCGTTGCCGACTTTATCTCTATTCCCCACCTATATTATACTTATATAACTTTGTTCATTCTTCAAGATTTTTGTATCGTTTTGTCAACACAGAGAAACAAAATTAATTCCCAAAAATTCATATCATCAATCCGTTTTATTCCTTGTTCAATTCATCGTAGTGATGGGATCGTGTGTTAGCAAAAAGTCAGCAACCAAAAATAACAAGGTCAACGCAGTTAAAGCTCAGAAAAACGACAAAGTCAACGTAGCGAAAGCCCAGAAGAAATATGTGTATTCATCAACAGCAAAAGGAAATAGATCATGGAACCGCGGAGACTTAAATACTGGAAGTATCGTGTATGTAGGAATGGCAGCTAGTACTGGTTGCGATTGCGGAGGCGGTGGTTGTGGCAGCGGCGGTTGCGATTGCGGTGGTGGTGGTTGTGGAGGATGATATAGGATCAATTTAGCCCATGTTAATTTGTCTTGTAAATAGTAGTAACTAGTTGTAGCAGTGTATATATGAAATCAGATAGACAGCACTAGTAATTTTTATCATCACAGTGCTAATTAGTACCATGTCAATTGTCATGCCTTTTACTTTTTTACTAAGGCATGTATTTTGTGTCCTTTTTAATCTGTTGAATTTTAGTTATAATTTTTATGACAAAGATCTGCAGTGTTACGTTGTTGATAGTTGTGGAAAACTAGAATACTTTATTTTGTGAATTTTCAATTGCTTGCAATGCACATAAAAAGTAAATAAATATGGCGACACTTAAATAAAGTAAAATCGGTGTTTAAATATCTGAATGGAAAGAAATCATACTTTGTAAAGTTTTTTTTCTAATCATATACTAGTTTAGTTTACGACTTTTTGATTAATAATTCAAAAAGTTCCCCTTGTGTGATGGGTCATATTCCCTGAGATATTTCATTACTGCTGTATTAATTACACCATATTTTTGACCTAAAATATTTAATTTTTAATTAAATGTGTTACTCCCTCTATTCCTTTTTTTATTTGCTCTTTTAGGTTATTTGTTCCTTCAATTTTTTTAGGATAATTTGATCAGTATTTTCCTATTATATCCTTGTTTAAGTTATCAAGAATTTGGAAAAAGATATAAAATTTAATTAAGAATATATTAGAAAAATTATTTTAAATTTTTTTTAGGAGTGAGAACTTTATTAAAGAGTGGGTCCAAATCAAAAAGAGCAAATAAAAAGAAAAAGAGGGGAGTATTTTGTTCCATCGCCTAACCTTTTATTTTAGTTTGTTCTCTTCATCAAACATTTCTCATGGGTTATGTAACTAAACTAATCTTAATAATTATGTTTTGAAAATCTAATTTGTCTACTAGTACTTTATATGTAGTCCACAGTGTAGTTCAAGAATGGACAAGTAGTAATAGCTGTGCAGAGGAATCCCAGTCTGGTGGTTAGTGCTGAAGTTGAAATTTTCCATCTCATCGACTTCCATGTCTTTGATTTCAGTGGTTGATTCAGCAGCAGATGAGCTGCACCACTGTACCTGAATCATCTGTAATGAACTGCACCACTGTACCTGAATCATCTGTAATGAAGTGTTGTAACCAAAACAAGTAATGAAGTGTTGTAACTAAAACAAGAGGGGATTTCCACACCATTCACATCCTACTGATCACCCTAGAATGTTCTGAAATGCACTAATCGCAGAAATTTCACTTGTCTTTAGTTTCTCAAGATTGACAATTAATGATGGAATTGATTGCATTCCATCTCGAGCTGCCAAGAATTCTAAATGGACTAGCGATGACATTTCCTCAGCAAACCGGTTACCTATGTTAATGTACTCTAAATCCAACACTTTCAGCAACTTGAAGTTGTGGCAAACAAATGATATGTTGATTGCCTCACCTCGAAAGGCACATCTTGCAGCATGGAATATCAGAGAGTGCATAGTTGTCCCGCTAGGCCTTGATAGTACAAATTGTCTCCTGTCACAAATAATTCGTGGACGGCATTGCTCATGTATTATTGGAGTTTCTGGAGGACCAACATCAATCATGGGCATCAAAACCAAAATTGTAACTATGGGAATGTAGGGGAACTGGTTCTTCAATCTAACGTGTGTAACAAACCAACTTGGAACTTAAACCGTCTGCCACACGATTCCAGTTGTTTGCTTTATCCCCTATCACATTGTTTGGTTTAAACCTCAATCTTGCCAAGAATTCCTGCTACCAAAACAATATAGAGAGGCATTCCCTGACATCTATCTGGAATCTCTTTTCCATTTGTCAGCACAGTTCAGTACGCCAGCCCTCCGCGTGAAACAACTTCCGGTGCAGTAAATTCCATCTTTCTTGTTCATTAAGAAAACTAATTAAGATAATGGGGTTCATTGCATTGTTTAGCATCCATAGCAACTTCGTTGAGCGGGGTTGTCATGATAATTCTGCTTCCATTGTTGTCATCTGTAGAACACATCTTCAAATCATCCCACGCGTCAGTCTTCCATATGTCGCCTGTAACAATGAGGTACCTCCTTCTCTGTAATCTCCTTTTCAGTTCATGAGCTAGTTCTTGCTCATCCATTTTTCTGATCTTGTAAGTTTCCTCAACAAATTGACACAATATTTTTGGTAGCAACTCTTTCTTTTGATATAACTGAGATACACAGCACCAAGCTCGTACCTGGAAGCTCAGAGAGACACTTTCATCACTAAACACTTTCTTGGCAAGTGTTGTCTTTCTCAAGACCAGGCATACCAACAACGGAAATGATGTCGAGCTCTGCTGGTCCCATAATTAGCTTTGCAACTATGGTTTGTCCATCACATCCGAAACCATCTAATTCTTCATTAAATAATGAAGAGTTCCCTTCGGATGCCACTCGAGCAAAAGCACTTGGAGACTCATTGTCTCTCAAAGAACTCATCTTCTCGTCAAGGTTCTCCAAGAGTCGTGTCTTAACAAAAGTAGTCACCAGTATCACATCGTCTAACAGACAATGCCATAAAGAGGAAGGCTTTACAAGAAGAGAATCGGTGATGTACTCGATCCTGTAGTTTAAATGGATAATATGTGTGCTAAGGACATTCCTCAGCATCCTCATCTAGATGGTCATAATCTGCAACATCCTTGAGAAATGATTTGAAAAAACTCAAGTTCCTGCAATTGAAGTTTCACAAGAGCAATTGAATCAATTTTGGAGTGGATAAAAGCTGTTGCACATTCTCAAACAGAGAATTTATAAACCCCAACACATCAATCAGTGGGATGATTGATTCTGTTGGCAGCTTTTGAATGTTGAGATAAATCTCTTTGGCTTTATGGTTTCAACCTACTGTAACAAACCAATAACTTCAAGTTCTAGTTCTTTGGCAGAGATTTCATTCATTTCTCTTTTATGAAAACGACGAATGATAGACCCTGCCTCCATTGCTGTAGCTTCAATACTGCTCCATTGCTGACATATCATCCGATTTTCCCATCATTATTGGCTGCTCTGGTGGAAAAATGACGAAAGTTCGGACGAATCGGAGCTCTTTGTGAAGTGTTTCAAAGTGATCCTTCACACGAACCACAAAATTTCTTGCCTGAGATTCAAGCATCTCATTGAAATCCTGAAGGAGAAAATCAACGATTGAACCAATAAATTCATGCATTATTAGATAACGACAAATGAATATAGGCCTTTGTAACCTCTGGCTTATTCGGCTAGATGCTCTGAATTAGCATGTCAAATAACACACCACTGGTCATGTCTTAGGTTGCCTAAACATGAGAAAGAGACATAAGTTGCTGCTACAGCAGCAGCATCCTTCTGGGAAGAAAATCAAAGCAGTAATCACTACGTTGAACACTGTGAAAGTTCAAAAAAAAAAAAAACAAGAACAATAAAAGAGAAAATGGCGCCGCCCGGACTCGAACCGGAGACCTTCAGTGTGTTAGACTGACGTGATAACCAACTACACCACGACACCACTGTGCTGGTTCTGAGTACTTTCTTTTGTTTTCTCATTTTTTTTATACTTTGGAATTATCGACAGAACTCCTCTAGTTAGGGGTGGGCGTTCGGTATTCGGTTTGGTATTTTCATATTTTAGGTTCGGTAATCGGTAAATGAAAGTAGCTACCAAATACCATACCATTAAACTTTGGTTCCGTAATTCGGTAATCGCTAAATTAAATTTTGGTTCGGTAAGGAATTCGAAATTACCATATTAAAGTTGGACATGCTTATAGCGATCCTATTTGGTGATAGTAGTGGTGATTTTCAACCAACGTGTTGAGAAAAATTTAATTTTGTTTGGTAGTTTTACTCCTCTGAATACAAAGTTTTACACCAGAAAAATTAATTTTGTTTGATCTTGTTACACGTTGATATATGTGGCTCAATTAATGAAACACCTTAAAACTTATGTTATAGTATATTGATCAAGCTCCTAGAAGGGGAGAACTGGATGTAACACGAATAACATTTACATCAAACTGGATATAACAAGAACTGGATATAAATGTGATGTGAAGTCATAATATTACTTCTTATAAATGTGATGAAGAGCAATATATGTTATGTTGTCTGCCAAGTGCTGAGTTTATCGATAATTTTCATCTGTTGTTGACATGTGAACACAAGGATTAAGAAGGCTTGTCCAAGTCCCCTTGGTTAAAGCTATATTCCGATCTATGTTAGGAATATTAGAGTTGGGCAAATGCAACCAACAATGGTGTTATGTATCATGTCATGAAGACTTCTTTTCTGTTGTTCCCTTCTGCGCCCTGATTTTCAGTCTTAGCGTGATATTTTCATCAAAAATTGTCATATGTTGGTTGCAAGGAAGTTTATTGTGTAAACGTAAGAGTCTACTTTAGGTCTATGTTTAATAGTTCAAAGTTTGCTTGAGCAATATTCACACAAGTATGTGGCCTTTGGAGTGTGGACTAGGTATGTGACCTATGGGTCACTTAACTATTATTGAATATTCAAAAAATACCAAGTACCAAACAGTAGTAATAATTTTTACCAATCCCGAACCCAAATACCATAATTTTAAAATTTTACTCCCAAATACCATCCCAAATATCAAATTACCAAATTTTTTGGTTCGATTCGGTAATTCGGTTTTTGATATTTTATGCCCACCCTACCTCTAGTTGTTAAGATTTAGTGTTCCTATACCACCATGTAATAGATTTGTTTTCCAACTCGTATCATATTAGTTTTCGATTAAAATTTGTTTGAATATGCAATTTGAGCATCTTAAATTGCAGTTTTTTTTTTTATGAACATTAATTAAAACTCAAAAGGTTGTGATACTATTATTAAAACTTTCTCAAACTCTTAAATAATTTTACTAAAAGAGCAAATTATAGTTCATAAATTAGATCGGAATATTCTGAGGTGATACATTAACAAATAAGTAAATAACATATTTTTGTGCCTCATTAATTTAAAATAAATATTTTCGATTACATGTCATAATTTTACAACGATTCACTAATCAAATAAATCAATAATAACAATAACTAGTTATATTTTAATATAATCCTTCTACATGATATAAACAATCTCTTCATGTCGAACATGAGTCTTTTTTCCGTAAAATTTAAATTAATGAGTCTTTGTTTGCAAAATGTGAACTTATGGGTCTAGTCATCTAGTTTTACATTTTAAAAAAAAAAAAAAATAGAAAATTATGACAAGTTATAATATGATTTTACTACAGAATAGTCAACCAACGAAAAAAATTAATGAAAATCCTCATTGTATCATTGAGATTAGTACTCCCTCTATTTCATATTAAGTAAATTGTCGAGGTTTTACGTATAGCAATTTAAAAAAGAAAAGTAAGATATAAATTAGTTTTAAACTCTCTCTGTTTTAGAAAGAATGATATAATTTGACTTGACACAAAATTTAAGAAAATAAAGAAGACTTTTGAATCTTATGATCTTAAATTAAAGATATGTCAAATGTACCAAAATACTCTTTAATTTTGTGGTCTTAAACATATCATGTGAAAAATTAAAATTTAAAATTACTAAAAAAAAAGGATCATTTTTTTTTAAACGAATTAAAAAGAAAAATAAATCACTCTTTTATAAATGGAGAAAGTACTTTTTATTTTTACCCTTTTTAATTATCGTTAAATTACTCTTAAAAATTCAAAACAATAATCATTATAACTAATTTCTAGAAAATAGGGGGTTGCCAAGTCATGTTGTGGAAATGGAGGGAGGGAGTAAATGAATAAACGCGTCTTTGAAATATCCAATGCTTTAGAAAAAAAACATCACGTATTGAAACGAATAATATTCATGCAATTATTACATTTGCCATGAGTGTTATTCATAAGAATATCAAACGTTTTCCAATTACAAAACACAAAAGATAATACAAGTGGATCATATGTTTAAAATCCTATGGTGGTTCGCCAAGTTACGTTGTGGAAAAGTAAACGAATAAGGCCAAACGCCTAACATGCCATTTTGAAATATCCAATGCTTTGAAAAAAAATATGGCATGTTGAACTGAATATTCTTTAATTATCACATTCCCATTCGTATTATTACAAGAATATCAGACGTTCCAATTACAAAATACAAAAGACAATATGAATGGATCACACATATAATATCCTATTGACTTGTGGAAATAAACGAAGGAAGTAAACGAATTAATGAGACCAAACAACCAACGTGCCGTCTTTGAATATTCAATGCTTCAAAAAAAATATATTGCATATTGAAATAAATATTCATTCAATTATTACATTTCCATTACTATTATTAACAACAATATCACATTTCCATTAGTATTATTTATTCTATTTACAACAATATCAAACATACCAATTACAAAACACAAAAATAGCACGAAAGGATCACACATATATAAAATAAAATATAGGAGATAAGGTTTCCTATATCACCATAAAATCTTATTGGAGGAGGATGACCAACCTTATCTATAATTTGACACGATTACACATTATGATTTGACATTATGTTAAAATATTATAATTTGGAAAATTTAAGTTGTATTTATAAATATTAATTAAAAATTAATAATTTGTGAAACAATCAAACGTTTCTCAACTCTTACCCAATTTATCAAATTAAATCATAGTTTTTAATAATTATTAGAATATCCAAAGACACCACGTTAGCAAATCACACATCTCTATATTACATTTATAGATAAATACTTATAATTATATATTATTACAAAATTTTCAAATACACATAATATATATTGATCCAAAAGTCAACAATACTAGTAAGTAGTTATTTTTTACTATATCCTATATTGCATGGACAATCTCTGCGAAGTTTGCGTCTTTGTTTGGCAAATTTTAACATGATGAATCTTTGTTTATTATTCACCGTGCGTGTTTCAAACATTGCAACATTTGCATAAAAAAAAAAAAATAAAAAAAAAAAAAACACCCAAACAAAAAAAACAACAACTTATTTTTTGATGTACGAATCAATTGAATATGGCAAAAAGAATGAGCTAATTCAGGGAAACTAAGTTAAATTGGAAAATAAAATGGTCAAAAACATGAAAAAACGATTATGCGTAAAGGGATAAGGAAAAATAAACAAATCATTTAATTTAAAGGAAAGATCTACTATTATTTACTCAACATAATAACGTATAACCTCTATCATAATTAAAAAGTATTTAAATTGCACAGATTTAATTAAACTAGTTTAATTACACGTGTCTTGCATGTATAATAGTTGATTAATTAACATTAAATAATTTTATCTATTACAGAGATTTTTAATGAAATGTAAATAGGTCAAATCATTTTTCGAAGATCCTTCGCACTTTAATATATAATATAAACATAGACATGTATTTTAGTATATATATATATATATTTTATATATATATATATATATATATATATATATATATATATATATATTTTACCATTAAAAGTTTCAAGTGGTTGATGGATCATTATCACTTTTACGTTTGCTATGCAGTACCATTTTCTCTTGTTGTTAAGGACTAAAGAGACGCATCAATTTGAACATATTTGTGGTATGATTATTCTTTTTGTTTCTATATTTAAAATCTTTTCTTATTTTTAAAGTCAAATATTTACAAAACAATTGATTATATTTTTATTAGATTTTAAACTTTTGTAACTTCCTTAATTTTTCTTATTTTCAAATAATATTTCTAAGGTCATTCAAGCTTTTAATATAGTATATAGATATAAATAGATAAATTATTGATTATAAATTACTTCCTCATTTTCAAAATAATTGAATTGTTGAGGTATGACACGTTCTTAAGACAAATTTTTTAGGAAATAAATGGTAGGTTACTTTCCATTATTATCCTTTTAATTATTTTAAAATTACTCTTCCAGAAAATGTGAAATAATTAAGAACTCATTAAATTAAAAGATAGAGCACGTGAGTTATGACTAATTTTAATAAGAATTAAAATTTTAAATTAAATAAAACACAACCCAGCATATGTATTCATGGTACGATTAGAATTGAATTTAGGCTAAAATTAAAATCAAATCAGTTTAATCAATGTAGAATTCTGAAAATAAAACAAATCAAATATAATTCATATTCTTCTGTTTGGTAGTTGTTGTTTGGTTTAATTCTTGTAAAAATTAATGAAATTTAGCTTTTTTCTTTTTTTCTCCTTATAATTTTTTTTTAAAAATCCTCCCATCACTTTCAATTTATAGTCCTTTATTGACCTTATATATTGTGATGGCTACAATTTTTTTGGATTATGAAAAAATATCTAAAAATCTATAAGCTATAGATAGATAGATAAATAGATAGATAGTTAGTTTTTTCTTTAAATAAATGAGTTTGAAATCATGATTTTCTTTTAATAATGAACTTAATGTGTAAAATTCATTTATCTATTTAGAGATAAATAAATTTTCATGAAAAAAAATACAAAATATTTCCTTATAACAAATAATTTATCGAATATATAGAATTATAAAATTTTAATATATAATTTATCATTTTAATTTTTTTTCTATTTGATTTATTTTTAATAATCAAACCAAAGTGACTATTATGTTTTTTTTAAAAAAAAAAAAAATCATTTCATGTGTTTAGGTCGGTGGGGTGGACGTTAGCTCTATATAAAGCTTTGTCATTCTATAAGATTCTTCGTCATATCTCTCTACAGAAAGAAACGAAACAAAGTACTATAACGTAGCATATCACAAGTCCTCTTTGATCAATAGAATTAATATTCTTCATTGTAGGAATTGCGATGGGATCGTGTTGTAGCTTAGAGTCTTCCGATGGCCAGCACAAACCCCATGATGGCCATGTTCATATACCTGAAATGGATGTGCCTGATTCTGAAACCTCTGGCCCTGGAGGGGATGGCGGCGACCATCATCACCATCATATTGGCGATGGTCACCACCATCATGATGGTGACGGCGGTCACCATCACCATGTAGACGGTGGTCACCACCATCATCATGTAGGTGGTGGTCACCATCATCAGGATGTAGGTGGTGATCATCATATAAGCAGCGGTGGCGGTATTGGAGGCGTTGGTGGTTTTGGAGGCGTTGGTGGTTTCTGAGGTGGTTAGTAGGATATACAAGCCAAATCATCAAAGTCGGATGGAATCATGAGTAATATTAAAAATAGATATATAATACATGTACAGTTTGAAAAATTAATACATAATTACTTATTTGTATTTATTTTTCTTTTAGTTATTAATTATAGTCATATCTTTTAAAGAATTTAATTTATTATATTTAAAGGGTGATATAGTAAAATTATCTTTATTATTAATGTTTGTTAAGATGTGCGTCAACCGTCAAGTCAACAATAGATAAATTTTATCACAGTAATAGTACTAAACATCAATTAATATGAGTGATTTGGTAAAGTTATTATACTACCATTAGTTTATTAATAGCCATGTCAATTCAAATATGACAAATAAATTCGCGCATGGAGGGAATAAGTATTTAGTACTTTTTACTCCCTCGGTTTCATAGTATTACTTAATTTTTTTATGATCCTATTAATTCTTTCATCAAATTATTAAGGCTAACATTTAATTATTTCTTAATTCTTTAAACATATGAATTCTAACAAACATATCAAATAATATGAGACGGAGAAAATAATTTATTTCAAAAAAAATCTCTTTTTATTTTTAGTAACTCTTTAATATCATCTTTTCATTAACACCATAAAATTAATAGACATTTAAGTCATTTACCTTATATTTAATTTACGATCACAAAATTTCAATATCTTTGTGTTGAACCAAAACTAGTCAAACAAATTACTTAACTAGTCAAACAAATTACTTTTACATCATTAAGCTTTCAAAAACTTCTAATTTATTACTTTCATATAGGGCTATCTGCCATCCAGTTGGCTGTTGCCATCTCTAATCCTAACTCCCCGCCTTAAGCAACCACATGATCACCTGCAATTGTCAAAAATTATATTCGAGTTATGCTTGTTATATCACTAGTAAACGTATTAATGTGATGACAAATGAAAACCAACATATTTGTGGATTTAGACTGTAACTCCTTTAGCTTTTTCTAAAATTTAAAATCATCTAGCAGCACTATCTTGTAACAAAAGCAGACGTCAATTAGCCCAGAGATATCGGAAAAAGCTACATGTCCATCTGATCCTACTACAAAACGGAATTTTCAGTCCTAAAAGATATACAAACTAGCTCTCAACTAGCTAGGAACTTGTACATGTATCACTTGTAAACAAGTTCCAAATAAATTTTGTCTAAAAAAATTAAATCTCATTTTCCGAATCGAACGACGACAGGGCAAGGCATCACCAATGTGAAAGAAATGAGTGAACTTTCCAATTTGGGAATACACTTTCCAAATTAGTGTCTCCCTTCTCTCCACCATTTCTTCTCCATTTTCCATTCATGAACCCAACAGGTGATAGATACAAAGGAGACTTCACGTGTGCAACCACCTAAACTGAAAGAGGCAAATACTCAGGTTACAGTTTTAGAGAAGCATTCTGCTGTGAATGAGACTTCAAACCGTGCGGGCAGTGGTGCTCCTGCTACCAAGTGAGTAGCTCCTGCTTGGAGGAAGAAGTGAGATATTTGGACATCATTATAAAAATGTCTAATCTAATGATTGTTTGATTTATGGATGGTGCTCCATATTGGAGGAAAGTGGACCTAAGAAACTATTCTGCATACCAGGAGCTCTCTTCTGCTCTTGAAAAGATGTTCAGCTGTTTTACTATTGGTAAGCTATTTTGAAGCGCCGACTGATCGATTCATAGTTATCGCGATTGTCTTGATTGGCAGGCTCAAACAGTGAAGTTTTTATTCTGAGTTACTGCTATATTTTTCTGTTATGTCAGGTCAATATGGAGCTCATGGGAAGGAAATGTTAAGTGAGAGTAAATTGAAGGATTTGCTTCATGGATCTGAATACGTACTCACATACAAGGATAAGGATGGGGGCTGGATGCTTGTCGGTGATGTCCCCTGGATGTCCTCCTGCCTTTATGACTTTGATTTCCATGGTAGCAGTTTCTTTGTTTTTTCATTAAAGATGTAATCTTTAGCGCTGGTCGGACAGAAATTTGACAAAAAAAATCCATAGATTGGCCATATGTGTTACTGTTATTCTTGAAATATTTTGTCCCTGCCTGCACCCGGGATGCCCACGCTGCTTTTGAGAGATCGATCCAATATGCAATCGTCAACATTTTTCAAGAGTCCAAGCACATACTCAAGACTCCAAATCACAAAATATGCCTTTTAACACTTTTTTTTTTCCTTAAAATGTAGACTCGTGTTTTGCTACCTTATATATACCATTTGCTAAAGCATTTGCAGCTGTGCTGAAACGTCGTTCAGGCGTAAATATATGAAATAACTCTTTGCAGGTTTGATCTCTCTCCTCGGTTCCTCAGAGAGTTACGACAGTTCTCACTCGTGACGTTTAAACTTAATTAACAAATCGCATATACAAGAATATCTATTTATGAAACGTGGAAACTCAATCATTGTAGAGATATCGACAAAGGTAGCAGCACATGAAACAAGCAAACATCTATAGTGATAAGCCAGCTCCTCCACATACCTACTTGTGCCCGGCGCTTCAATCGTAATTTTACTATATCACCCCTAATTAATTATTTTAACTCATTTATGTATATAAAAAAATTAATAATAAATTAATTATTGACGTTTTATTTCAATCGTAATTTTTACTATATCACCCCTAATTAATCATTATAACTCATCTATTTATACAAAAAATAATAATATTTAATAAAAATAATAAATTGAATATAAAATAATAAATTAATTGGTGACTTTTTATTTCAATCGTAATTTTACTATATCACCTCTAATCATTATAAATTATCTAATTATAAAAAAATTAATAATATTTATAGACGCCTAATTTCGTCCCTCCCCAATGTCATTTTACCCATTTTTACCTTATCCTACCGTATACCCTCACCCGTGTGATAATCCCTCCACAAATAACAAAAATAATAATCCCCTAACTAATTTTGTCTTATCCTAGCAGCCTACCCAAACAAAAATAGACATCTAACCCTTATCCCTCCAATTAAAAAACAACACCTACCTACCCTATCCTAACAACCCATCCAATCAAAAACCACATCACACCCTACCCCCTACCCCAAGTGACCCCACCTACCTCACCACTACCCCACCCTCACCACATATATCACACACTCTCATATATTCACTGATATTCACCAACGCACAGATACCCACCGGCACAAAAAAATTCACCCCACGCCATTTTCCTGGGCTTCTTCTTCTTCTCACACAGAGCACACACTCGCATACCATCACTGACTATCACACATACACAATGGATTCACGCACAAAATCGCACGCCACACACTGATAGGAATTCCAAAACACAGTGGACAAAGGTGAACACCCACACGTCACAGTCACCCTCCCCGACGCTTCACCGGAATTTGATTTCATCGGAAAAGAAGACACGCTCTGAGATCGGAATATGGAGAAAGTGAGATAATCGAGCAAGAAAATCATAGAAAATCGAAGAAGATATTGAGTAGCGAAGAAATCTGAGAGGAATGGAGAGATGGTGAGAAGCGAGTAAGAAATCGAGAGAGAGATCAGAGACCCGCGAGTCTTCGCCTGAAGCTCGCCGGAAAGGGCTCTTCCGCCGCCAGAATTGGCAAAACCAGCCTCCAAATAACTGAAATAGACCTGTTATGGGCTGAAATGAATATTGATTAATTTTGATGCATGGATAATGTTAAACACGATAGAATTGTGATATGTTGAACTTGGATAGGCAAATGTAGGTCGGATAGTCAAATTTAGAAATAACGATTTATTGGAATATTTGAATATGTGCGTGAATGGTTCGTTTTACTTTATCGTACGAAAAGCTTCAATTGTATAATTTGGCCGGGGAATGCCCCGAAGTATGTGTATATATTTATTTACCGGGGAATGCCCCGAGGTATCATGTACCCGGAGGACGTTCGTGGTGAAGGCCCGAGGCGTCGGGTAGAGCATTAGTTTAGGATCAGCGTGGGTTTACTTTCAGTCCCTTTTTATTTCGGGTTGTAATAATTGGACTGGACTTTACATTTCGGATTATTTTGTTTTGTTTGATTATTTTGCGTGCTTCTTGTGCGGTTAATACATTTCTTAGTGGAAAAAAAAAATAGTCGATACACTCTACCAAGCGATCGTGGTTGAACCACGGGATCGAGAGGTGCCTAACACCTTCCCCTCGGTCAACAGAATTCCTTAGCCGGAATCTCTGTTAGCAAACCAGTTTAAAGAGTCAAATGGTTTTGAAAAGGATTTTCTAATGGTGACTTGGCACACTAGATTATACCAAGTGGCAACTCTGAGTAAAAAATGTAAATAATCATTTTCCGAAACAAATTTTCATTTCTTGTCACTTAAATAATAAAACCCTTTCGAACTAAAAAATATAAATCGTTTTGAAGTAGGTAAAAAGGGGTGTGACAATATTTAATAATAATAATAATTTCTAATGATACTTTTTATGACTGACAAACGTTTTTTATAAACATGTCAACTTTGTATGATATATTTTGAAAGTACATATAACAACTTTCTCTGTGTATTTTTTTTTAAAAAAAAAAAGATTTTAGTTGTATGGTATATATATCAATTAACGAGCATATACTACATCCTCACGTCTAGTTGTGTAGTAGTATATAATTTATTTTGTATAACTCATATATTTTTAGCAACATATTCATATTTCATATCACTAATAAATTTGTGCACGTATCACACATATTTTAAGAGATATTCAATGGATAACTCATTTTTTTTAGTTATTTTATATTTGAACAACTCACATAATCAATAAGTTTTACTTCCTCCATTTCGTATTAGTTGGTCTTCTTTTTTAAAAAATAAAACTTTAAAATATAGTAAATTGATTGTTCACATAATATGAAAGTTTTTATAAAGTGAGTTATATAACTTTTATTATATTTATGTAGAAAAAAAAAAAGTTATACTTCTTATTTCTATGAAACTCACATATTTTATATAACTCACTTTTTGAGTGAGTGAAAAAATGCATAACTTATATAACTCACTTTTTAAATGAGTTATGTAGAAAATGCATAACTCACTTTAAAAGTGAGTTATGTAACTTCTATTATATAGCTCAATTTTTTAAGTGAGTTATGTAGCAAAAAAATGCATAACTCACTTAAAAAGAGAGAGATAATGTACTTTTTCAGAATTTTAATTTCGTTTGGCAACTTCCGTTAAAGACAATTCATATAACTCACTTAAAAAGTGAATTAAGCATAATATGGTCACCTTTTATATACATGACATATTTTGGTACTTTTTTTAGTTTCATGACATTTCGGTTTCGGACTCCTCAATAGGATATTATATGTGGAGTCCGAAACCAAAATATATCATCGAGCTAAAAAAAAGTACCAAAATATGTCATGTATATGAAATGTAAACATAATATGCTTAACTCTCTCTTTAAGTGAGTTACATGAGTTGTCTTTAACGACAGATATCAAACGAAGTTAAGAAGGATAATTGATTTATGTTTTGTGGATTTAAAATACGTGAGCTATGTAACTTCTATTATATAGCTTCCTTTTAAGTGAGTTATGAAGAAAAAAAAATACATAACTCACTTTAAAAGAGAGTTATGTACTTTTTTTAAATTTTAACTCCATTAATAATTTTTGTTAAAAACAATTCATTTCACTCACTTAAAAAGTGGGTTAGACATATTAGAATCACTTTTTATATACATATTATATTTTAATATTTTTTATTTTCATGACATATTTTAGTTTCGAACTCGCTATTGAGTGTTCGTCAAGTCATATTTTGTGGAAATAAACGGAGGAAGTAAACGAATGAGACTAAACAATCAACATGCTGTCTTTGAATATTCAATGCTTTGAAGAAAATATTGCGTATTTAAATAAATATTTATTCAATTATTACATTTCCACTAATATTATTTACGGTAATATCAAACGTACCAATCACGAAACACAAAAATAGTACGAAAGGCACTTATATAAAGTCCTATTGGAGATAAGGTTTCCTGTACCACCATAAAATCTTATTGGACGAGGATGACCAACCTTATCTCTAATTTGACACGATTATACATTATGATTTGACATTATGTTAAAATATTGTAATTTGACTATTTTAAGTTGTATTTATAAATATTAATTAAAAATTAATAACTTGTGAAATCATCAGAACTTTCTTAACTCTTACACAATTTATCAAATTAAATCATAGTTTTTACTAATAATTATCGGAATAATACCCAAAGACGCCACATTAGCAAATCACACATCTCTATATTACATTTATAGATAAATACGTATGATTGTATATTATTATAAAGTTTTAAATATACATAATTATATAAATATATATTGATCCAATAAATTAATAATACTAGTAAGTAGTTATTTTTTACTGTATCCCCATGTTGCATGGACAATCTCTTCAAACAAAGCATGCATCTTTGTTTTGCAAAATTTAAAATAATGGACCTTGATTTGTTATTCACCGTGCATTTTTCGAAGATTGCAACATTTGCATAAGAAAAGTAATAATAAAAAAAGATGAAATACCAAAAAAACTTATTTTTTGATGTATGAATCAATTGAATATGACAAAAAGAACAACCTAATTCGAGGAAGCTAGGTTGAATTAGAAAGTAAAATGGTCAAAAAACATGAAAAACGACTAATGCTTAAAGGAGTAAGAAAAAATAAATAAATTATTTAATTTAATGAAAGGAACTACTATTATTTACTCAATATTATATAAAAAAAAAAACTTAAATCAACATCAAATGTCTCTTTAAAAAAAAAAATTGCAGCCCTATCTAATCCATCCGATTCAGCTCGAGCCCAAAAAAGGGGACAAAAAATATACCTCCTTTAGTTTTATTGGCCAAATTTTTCTAACGAGATTAGGCCACTGGATATTTATTAGTGCAATAACTCATGAAAAAATTAATCTGCATCAATACAAACACAAAGAAATATCTCTCTCTCTCAATTCATGGATCTACAATATTAAATAGCCCTTTTGTATTTAAATTCTATGACTAATTTCTCTCTTTTCATTTCCTTTTTTGCTTATAATTTTAAGAAAACTCTCCATCGCTTTCAATTTATAAGACCGTCATTACCTCTTCTGGTGATGACTATAATTTTTTTGAATTATGAAAAGTTTTTAAAAATTTATAAGCTTTAATCAATTGAATAAAATTGTTTAGAACTACATGATATATGTTCTTTAAATAAATGAGTTTGAAATCATGATTTTCTTTTAATAATGAGTTTAACGTGTGAAATTTATTATCCTATAAAAGATAAATAAATGTTCATGAAAAAAATATAAAATATTTAAAATTCTCTATAATAAATACTTTATCGTATATATATAATTATAAAATTTTAATACATAATTTATCATTTTAATTTTTTTTATTTGGTTTATTTTTAATAATCAAACCAAAGTGAGTATTATGTTTTTTTAAAAAAATAAATTAAATCCAACCCAAACAAAAACCTAGTAACATCATTTCATTTCACGTGTTTTGGTTGGTGGGGAGGACCTTAGCTCTATATAAAGCTTTGTCATTCTATAAGATTCTACAGAAAGAAACAAAGATAGTAAAAAGTAGCATATCATAAGTGCTTTTAGATCAGTAGAATTAATATTCTTCATTGTAGGAATTGCCATGGGATCATGTTGTAGCTCAGAGTCTACCGACGAGAAGGAAGGCCAGCAAAAACACCATGGCGGCCATGTTCATATAACTGAAATGAGTGGACCTGATTCTGGAGCCACTGCCCCTGGAGGAGACGGCGGCAGCCACCATCATCATCACGGTGGCGGTGGTCACCACCATCACCATGCAGGCGGCGGTCACCACCATCACGTTGGGGTTGGAGGTGGTGGTCATCATGCAAGCAGCGGTTTTGGAGGCGGTGGTGGGTGCTGAGGTGGGGTGCACAAGTTAAATCATCAAAAGTCAAGTGAACCGAAGAATCAAGTTAAGCTTAAAAAAAGAATTATTTGTGGTTTGATTTGGTTGATTTGTAAGCAGTAGTGATTGGGGTGGCAGCAGTTTTGTTCATCATTATTAAATATATTCGTTAGGACTACTATTATATTTATACTGCAAATCAGGATCATCCCATGCCTTAATTACTTACTAAGCATGATTTTAATTTGTGTTTTTTTTTTTCCAGCAAATCTTACGCTCTTTAATTTGAAGATACGCAGAGTATTGTTAATTCATAATTGTAGTGGAAAATTCAAAAACTTTCCTCTCTTTTTCTTTCTTTCTTTATTTTTTTTTAATTGGATGAAGATATGAATTTTCAACAACTTGGTTAGCTGAATTTATATCTCCATTAACCTTTTTTTCGCTGTTTTAAATCCACCCTAACTATAGACAATCCAAAAGGTTGTTAGTCGAAAGATACTGCTCTCCCGTCCAAATATTAGTTAATACGCTTTTCTCTTCACACGCATGTTGAAAAATCAGATAATTTTATTAATTTACTTTTTAAAACACTTTTTGAAAACTTTACAACAAATATGAATATGTTTAAAAAGAATTAATCACAAGGATGATATGAGAAAAAAATTAATTAATATTTTTTAAAATTAGTAAATCGGATATCTAATATGAAATAATAATTTTTAATAAGATGATCAACTAATATGAAATAAAGGGATTACTCTTTTCTCTATATCAATTTGTTCATTGTACTCCTTTCGTTAGGATTCATTTGTCGCTCTTTTTTTAATTTAATTTTTATTTTTACTTATCATTTTTGATAAATTAAGAAAAGATTAAAATGTTTATGTTTTATCATTAACATTAATTTCTTATTCTCTAGATTATTTTTCAATATCTATTATTCCCTCCGTCTATCTTTATTTGTGCATGTTACTCCATATGTCCATCTTTACTTGTCCATTTTTCTGTTAGCACACGAATTAAGAGGCAGTAAATCATAGGGGTAATTTTACCATATTACCCTTTGAATATACTTACTCCGTTTCGTTTTAGTTGACCACTATGAACTTGACACATCTATTAAGAAATTAATAAATAGATATGCATTTACATATTTATCCCTTTATGTCTTTTAAAGTGCAATAATAACAATCAGTGCAATGATTAAAAATTGAAATTCAATACAAATTACTTCATCCATACATTATATCAAGAAAATTGAGTTTTTATAATTGAAACTAGCAATAATCATTTAATTTTAATTTTGAGAATTTAAATCATCTATACACCATTCAATAATTTTAAAAACATTGAATGCATTTAATATTCCTATCAAGGGTAAAATTGACTAAGGAATATTTTGAAAACATCTTTTGACTAACTTTTAGGAAAAACGTCAATTCGTTGAAAAAGAAATTGATTAAGGAATATTTTGAAAGTTTTGCTATATCAGCTTTTTAGCGACTTAGTTAGGAAAAAAACATAAAACAAATAAGTATAAAAAGGGGAAGAGGGAGAAATAAAGTGACTTGGGCCATTGAGCCCAAATCGATAAATGAACAAAGATATAAATAAATAAATAAATAAATAAAGGCAACAGTGAATTAAAAAAATAACAAGACTTTCAATATATACCAGCCTGCATATGTATGCTATCTTGTGTATATCAGTTCAATCTTGAACTTTAATGAGGCTCGACTCGACGACATTCAAATACAGGGATATGGAGAGTCCAATTGGGCTCATCCGGAAGAATTCATGCAAAGAGAAAAGGAGATAAGGATTAGTACCCGTTTAACAATACGACGAGCAAACTAGCATGCCAAATACCAATTTAGACAAACCATAATAATCAAACACATAAAGTAAAAAAAAAAAAATCACGTGCTAAGAAAAGTTCAAAATAGCGCAAACAACATAAAAAAAATAAAAATAAATAAATAAATAAAACAAAAATAAAATAAATAAATAATAAATAACTAATAAATAAGAAAGGATGAATATGAAAATAAATAAATAAACAAACAAATAAATAACTAAATAAATAAAAAAATAATAATCTATAATAAAATAGAAGGAAGAAGCGCATTCATCTATTTCAAGGCAGCAAAACGAAACAACAAACTTTCGACAGAATTTACTCACTACCACCGAAAAGGCTTCACAGCGACTCCGACTGTTTGTAGCAACTTCAAAAACGTCAAAATAGTTGATTGCTTTCAGGAATAAATTTTCTACTAAAAATATACTCATTGCTTGAAAGTAGATTTTTTTCACCTTCAAGACTTGTTTTAAAATTGCTCCCAAATTAGCTATTTATAGATAAGGTAGAAGGTCACCCTTTGTTTTTCTACCAATGTGGGATAAAAAGGAATTTTGATATTTTGGAGTTCCTCACTTGAGGACAAAAATTATACAACTATTTGAAATTTGAAATAATTTTCGAATTGAAATTTTCATTGTTGGTGTATTGTCAAACAAATTTGGGTCAAAATCTGAATCGTCGTTGCTCAGTCAGAGCTGATTTTTTATCTCGAAAGTTGACTGGTTGACTGAATTTTTTGACTGAATTTTGTTGGGCAATTGATTTGGGGCTTGTTTAAGTTGGACTGATGTGGGATCGGAATGAAAATAAAAAGGCAAAATTTCACATATAGTCTCATTAGAGTATCTATAACTAACTTTCTAGTCTAAATTTCATATTTACAATTCATAGACAAAATAAATGACAGTTTTATGTATATATATAGCAAAAAAAAAAAGGAAAAGTCCATAACAACAAAAAGAGATAAAAAAAAGGAAATTTTAATGTAATAAATGACGTTAATCTTCTCCAACTTTTCATTTATTTCTCTGATATAACAGATCAATAAATATGAATTTATGCGTTAATTACTCCCTCAAAAGTTGGTAATTTTTTTTAAAAAAAAATTGTGATCTAAAGGAGAAAGTTGGTAATTCATGCATAAAAATTTATGCAAATTATTTTTTTACTTGAATTTATTTACTAAAATCCTTTTTTGAATCTAATATGCAATAAAAATTTATTCCGTTTCAACATAATGAAAATCGATTTTATTATTGGTTTGAATTAGATTTTCGAAATTGAATGAACAATATAAATTTCAAACACTTTCAAATTGTCAATTTTGTAATTACTATTATTTTTGTATACAACAACTTCAATTGTAATTTTGTGTTTCAATTTTCGTATTCAATTTTTATTTCGTAATTTTGAATTTTTTTCCACAGAAGTTGTTAAAAGGTTATAATCCTGACTTGTGTTAGTTTTTTTTTTTTTTCTAAATTCCATTTGTAATTGCAACTTGTGTGATATGTTCATTCATTACTCTACTGCATATTTCATAATATAAATATTGACAGTCTCTTAATATTTTTTTATGTATATCTATTAATAGTATATTTGAATTTCTGCATATCTGTTAACATAAATGTATAATTATATTTGTATATCTGTTTTAAAGGTTATAAAGATTGTTTTTTATTATTTGTATATCTATTGTTTGTATATCTGTATATTAGTTTACATAAATTTGATATTCGTATGTCTGTTGTTTGTATACCTATATATACATATATGCAAACGAAGTATACATATATTCAAATCAAAATAATTGTTTATTATTTGTATATCTGTATATACAAATTTGAATGTTATTTGTAAACGATATTGCAAACGAAATATACATATATTCAAATCAAAATTGTTGTTTAGTATTTATATATCTGTTGTTTGTATATCTGTATATACAAATTTGAATGTTGTTTGTAAACAAAATATACATGCAAACAAAATATACATATTTGTATATCTGTTGTTTGTATATCTGTATATACATATATGCAAACGAAATAAACATATACATATATGTTTATTTTTTGTATATATGTTGTTTGTATATTTGTATATATAAATTTGAATCTTTTACATAATAACAAATTTGAATGTATATACATATATGCACTCTAAAACTGTATATATCCGCATATGCATTATTCTTCAAAATGTACATGTGAAAGTTAACTGTATATACATATATGTAAATTGTATATACATATATCAAAAATACAATCTGTATATACATACATACACTCTAACTCTGTATATATATATGCATGTATTATTGTACAAAAAAAATATACGTATCTACATTTATTGAAATAAAAATGTATATTGACCAACAATTCTGTTTCATGAGAATATATACAAACAAAAAACTCGTAATCATTGTCAACTTCATTGCTCCCCCTTTTAGATTTACATACCTTAAAATATTTTTTCCTTTCCGCGTTGCTAGAAGATGCAAAAAAAATTTCTTTTTTTTTTATAAATCATCTAGCAAAAAAATGGGGGAGTGACTTACATAATATATAAAAATTTATATTATAAAATAAAAATTCGTAAAAATGAAAAACATTATAAAAACGGGGGAATGCTCCCCCTTTTCTATTTTTTTTGTAAAATATATGAACAACGAAGAAATTTAACGACTAACTGACATAGTATATAAAAATTTTAAAAAAATTAAATCTAATGTCAATAAATACCCTAAACTGATTTTCTGTGGTGAAAATCCGCAAAAATGATTTATCACAGAAAAATCAAGGATTATATTTTGTGATATTAGAGTGACTTTGAAAGAAAAATAAGGAGAAAAAAGTTGAAGAAGATCTCTTGAATAATCATGTATTATAATGTTGCCAATGTTGTCATTTCTTTAATTTAAAATCAAGGATATTAGAGTGATTTTGAGAGAAAATTAAGGAAAAAATAGTTGAAGAAGATATCATAAAAAAAATGTGTTTTGATATTTCATTATTGTCTTTTTTGAGTCAATAGGATAGAGAGAGAATAGAAAGAAAATACCCATAAAAATATATATGAGAGAAAAAATTGATATATACAAATCTTAATATATTTGTATATAGGGCCCACAAAATAAAACTGCTTTTAACTATCAAATGACTATAAATTGTAATTTTTTAAAACATTAACCATATCATGTAATTAATATAGTATTTTGTCTATAATATGTAATTTTTTCAAATAAAAAAGAATGGGTTGGTGAAATTAAAAAGAAAGAATGGACCGGATGTTGGAACTTTGTGAAATGGGCTTGGCTGGTGAGTTGGTGTTGGGTTGAGTAATTTTGGGCAATTGGTCCAATTGTAAAGGAAAATGGGTTGGCAAATCATTATCATCTAAAAATTACATAAATACACAACTTATATTTTTAATATTACAAAAATTTTCAATTTTCTAAACATATTACAAAAATCCCTTATATACATAGAATGCTATGTATATGTCAGTTATGTTATGTATATTAATAGGGAGAGAGAGTGAAGTAATTAAAAAAGTGGGAGAGAGTGTAATAACTTTTAAAAGATTGGTATTTATGTTATTTATACTTATACTTATTATTATTATTATTATTATTGGTTTTGGGGGATTTTAGGGATTTAGCCTATTATATTTTAAATGGGCGAAATTCAGAAATAGCACATTTATCCCCTTAATTATGAGTTTCATAGCAACAGTTTCATAATTACATAATATAGCAAATTGTATTTTATATTTTTGTAAATTATTGCTACAAAAATACAAATACATATGATTTTTACTGCCCTTATGATCAATATGTATTTTGCATTTTTGCAAACTATTGTTATAAAAATACAAATACATATGCTACAAAATATAATTTGATAAAAGTGTTGTTATTTTTTGTAATTTAATACTTAAGTATGCTACTTTATGTATTTTTTCCATTTTAATTTTAGTCAAATTGAAAATTAATTGACTAATTACATCACAATTGTGACCAATGTTATTTCAATTGCGGCCAAATCTAATAGATTGGCTAAGTTAAATCAAACTTGAAATGAACCAATACCTCATTTAATCTCGAGTTTCTTGATTTAATAAAATCAAACACATATTTATACGAATAAATTACTTTTGAGAGTGAATTATATTAAAATCAAAATTTAATCGTTTGAATTTATTTTCAAGATAAGCCTTGATTAAAATCCGCTATTTCGTAAAATGAATACGTAAGTAACAAAATTATATAATTTCGTACAATTGAACACGATAATATATAATCGCTACTTAAAATGACAAAATTACGTACAAAAAATGTGAAATACATATTTTTGATTTTATTAAAAATCGAAGAAACTTAAGATTAAATTTAGTTGTGCATGACAAATTAAGAACGTCAACCTCCCTTTGCCCAGGGTTACTTGCATCCACCCTACCCAAAATAAGATTAAACAATGAAAATAAAATGCTAACATCCAGCCCATTCTTTCCTTTTAATTTCAGCAGTCCATTCCCTTTTATTTTCACTTCTATTCCACAACAACCCAATTTAAACAAAGCTCAAAACCAATTACACAGAAAAATTCAGTCAACCAACCAACTTTCGAGACCCAAAATCAGCTCCGATCGAGCAACGACGACTTGAGTTTTGACCCAAATTTGTTCGACAACACACCAACAATGAAAATTTTAATTCGAAAATCATTTCAAATTTCAAATAGTTCTACAATTTTTGTCCTCAAGTGAGGAACTCCAAAATACCAAATTTAAACAAGCCCAAAACCAATCATCTAAGAAAATTCAACCAAAAAATCCAGCCAATCAGCCAACTTTTGAGACCCCAAACTATTTGAAATTTAAAATGATTTTCGAATTGAAATTTTCAAAAGTTGGCTGATTGGCTGGATTTTTTGGTTGAATTTTCTTAGATGATTGGTTTTGGGCTTGTTTAAGTTAGGCTGTTGTGGTATGGGAGTGTAAATAAAAAAGAATGGGCTGCTGAAATAAAAAGCAAGGATGGGCTGGATGTTGGCATTTTGTGAAGTGGGCTTGGCTGGTGAGTTGGTGTTTTGGCCCAATTTTAAAGGAAAATGGGCTGTCAAATTATTATTATTATTATTATTATTATTATTATTATTATTATTATTATTAAATAACATAAATACCAATCCTTTTGGAAGTAATTACACTCTTTCACTTTTTTTCTTATTTTACTCTCTCTCTCCCTATTACATAACATTTTGTGTATATGTTGGAATTTTTGTAATATGTTTAGGGAGTTGAGATTTTTTTTTAATATTGGAAACATAAGTTGTGTATTTGTGTAATTTTTAGTATTATTATTGGTTTTGGGGATTTTAGGGATTTGGTCTATTCTATTTAAGTTTTAGCCAAATTAAAAATTAATTGACTAATTGCATCGCAATTGTGACCAATGTTATTTCAATTGTGGTCAAATCTAATAGATTGACTAAATTAAATCAAACTTGCAACAATATCTCATTTAATCTCGAACTTCTTTATTTAATAAAATCAGACACATATTTATACGAATAAATTACTTTTGGGAGTAAATTATATTAAAATAAAAAATTTAATCATTTGAATTTATTTTCAAGATAAGCCTTGATTAAAATTCGATATTTCGTAAAATGAATATGTAAGTAACAAAATTATATAATTTCGTATAATTGAATACGATAATATATAATTGTTACTTAAAATTACAAAATTACGTACAAAAATATTTTGAAAGGCTTTTATTCAGATGAAATACAAATTTTTGATTTTAATAAAAATCGAACAAACTCAGGATTAAATTTAATCATGGAGGACAAAAATTAGGTGTCAGCATGGATAATTATTGTTCCTACTTGAATCACTAACTGTATGACCAATGCAATTACTTATTTGGCTCAGGTTCAACACGGGCCAAATAAACTAGTATTATATTTATGTGTATGTGTATAGACATACACACACATGAATCAAAAATCAATTAACGGATTGCATTGCAATTATGACCAAAACTAATAGATTGGCTAATTAAATTAAAATTCGGTACGAATTAATAATTTTTTTTAATCCCGATCTTCTTGATTTAATAAAATCAAATGCATATTTATCCAAATAAATTATTTTGATATTAATTATATTAAAATCAAGATTTTAATCATTATATTTATTTTCAAATAATCCTTAATTAAAATCCAATATTCCATAGAATAAATACTTAAGTAATCAAATTATATAATCTCATATAACTGAACACGATAATATATAATCGCTACTTAAAATGACAAAATTACGTACAAAAATATTTTGAATTTTTTTTTATTCAGATGAAATAAATATTTTGATTTTATTAAAAATCGAAGAAACTCAGAATTAAATTTAATCGTGGAGGGCTAAAATTATGTGTCAACATATATATAAAATCGATCGGATGAAAAAGGGCAGATGATTGAGCTGTTAGATTATAAAAGACCGATAATCAATTAACTAGATTGATCATCGAACTAAAAAGGCAATGCTGAATTTGTCAGACTAATTACTATACTCGATCATCATTGAATAACATAGACGATCAATATATAACATCGATCGAATCGATATATAACATCGATCAGACCGATCATTAATCTGTTCATATGTTGGTCAGATCGATAATTGATGTTTACATATATTGATCGGATTGATAATCAATCTGTCAATCGCAAATCAGAGTTTGGATTAATTTGTAAAATTTTTAGAAGATTGTGAGGGGTTTTGTTTAAATTTTGGACAATCGGTGATTTGTGGATGAATTTATAACTTTAAATTTGTAAATAAATTTTAAATAAAAAATAAATTTAAATTTTTAAAAATGGGTCATTTTCCTTTAAAGTAGACTTAAAAGGTCATTTAACTAAAAAAATTTCCCATTTTTTTAACTTTTAACCAAGTGCATAAATTTTTGTCAAACAATCTCTTCAAATCTACTATTGAAACTACAAGTTGTTTTTCAGTGAAATGACCCACTTTCGAATAATTTAATTTA
Organism: Capsicum annuum; assembly: GCF_002878395.1. Taxonomy (NCBI): domain Eukaryota; kingdom Viridiplantae; phylum Streptophyta; class Magnoliopsida; order Solanales; family Solanaceae; genus Capsicum; species Capsicum annuum. Next base: position 42,831,518 of record NC_061111.1, read on the forward strand.
CTTGTAATTTAAAATTTAATTACAAATTTTAAAAATTATAATTTAGTTCACAAATCACCAACTACCAAAAATTTTAAAATAAATCCTCTCACCAAAATCTTTTAAAAATTACAAATTAACCAAAAACTCAATTTTGATGGACAGATCGATTATTGATCCGATCGATATATAGATAGATCATGATCGATCTAATTGATGTTATACATCAATGTTCTATGTTATTCAGTAACTGACCGATAATAATAATTAGTCTGATAAATTAATCATCAATCTTTTTTAGTTCGATGATAAATCTAATTAATTAATTATCGATTTTTTATAATGCGTCAAATTAATTCGATCAATTACATATACATTACGTATTTTCTTTGATAGATTAATGATCTCTCTTTATTTTCACCTTTTCTCTCTCTAATTTTTTATTTTCACCTCACTTTCTCAAATTTATCATTTGTCTTTGAATGATTTTTCATCGAGTATTTACTCAAACTTATCATTTATATTTGTATATAAATAATTGTGTGGATCATCTATATTTGAATCTATCATATACAATACAAATCTATTATTTGTATGGTTTAAGTTGTTTTAACAAATACTATTCGAATTGAAGAATACGCTTTGCTGCATCAATGAATACAGTTGTACACAAATGTGTCCTTTGTAGTCGAATAGTTCAAGTTGTATCAACAAGACAATAAATATAATTTATATCAATAAATGTAATGTATATCAAAAAATATAATTGTATGATAAATATAAAATAATACAATATCAACGATATTTGATTTTGTTGATATACAAAATCAGTGGCGGACCTATGTAGAAATTTTGGATGCTCCGGTACCCACTAAACTCAACACGAAATAGGTAAAATTACATAAAAAATATATGAAAATAGGTATAAAATATATAAAAGCACCCACTATAACAAAAAGTTGATTGAGTGCATTGACATTTAGGTTGATTTTAAGGTGCTTCGAACCTCAATGAGGTGATCTTTTACTTTTTTAAAATTTTGAAATTTTTTAAGCACCTACTATCCTTAAATTCCAGGTCCGCCACTGTACAAAAGACAAATACTAATTTGTGATAGTACTTCAACTAGAAAATATAAGAAACGAAGTCCTTATGCTATACTCATTTCATTAAAATATAAGATTTGGAGGGTAAAGGTTGTTTGCAATAAATTTCAATTCGTAAAAAATAAACTATCGCAAAATAAAATTTGAAGAAGCATAATTTTATTGATCAAGAATATGAGTATAATTATATTATTCCTTTGATTTTTTTCCCTTAATTTTCATCAGAATTTGAGGTTTGTTAGCAGCGTATTTCTCGAATTAAGGAAGATTTAAATTTGATATGAATTTTTCCATAATTCGAGGGCTTTTAGTAGCATATTTCTCGAACATAGGAAGGTTTGAATTTGATCTCCATGTAAAGGGGTTTGAAGTGTTTGATTATCAAGAAGAAAGAGTTTGATCTCTTTTTGTGAATATTGTACGAGTTTACGAAATTTTTGGCGATCTTAAGATGTCTCTTCAAGGAACGAGGCCACCCTTAAGATATACATAATTTAGGATTTTGGCTAAAGTAATCTTGAAGCTAGAGTTTAGGATAGAGTATCCTCTAAGAATTCTATTATTAGGATTGAATTCATCTTGTAAACGATAAATTTTCCATGACTACAAAGACATGGTATTCTATTGCTTACAAATATTTGAGCAAAAAAAAAAAAAAAGAAAGAAACAAGACAAAGAGGGTAGTGGCTACGAAAGAGAGATGGTGTGAGAGAGATCAGGCAGTGAGAGACAGAGATAGGAAGGAGAGAGATGACGAGATTGAGAGGGAGCAAGGAGAATGGAGAGAGGGGAAAGGGGGAGGCCAAAAATAGTGCTACAAAAGTTAAAGAAATGTAATTATTTTAAGGATTAAATTACTTAACACCACACCTTAACTTTTCATTATTATTTAAAATCTATTTCACTAAATTAATTATAAAAACCTCTTCTAACTCATAAAACCTTAATATTTGCTGATACATTACAATCCATTCTATTTTTGCGCCTCCTACTCCTCAAAACTCGCCCAAAATCATGATAAAATATCTGACAAATTCATCAATTCAACAATTTTAAATTACAATCGTGTTATCGACTTGTCATCCACTACTTCAACGTATTCAAGTTTTAACTTTCAATTACAACCTTCATTAACTTTTTTCTTCAAATTTACTTTGGAGGTTAATTTGTTTTCATAATTTTTTTTTTTAAGTTTAATAGTTGAGAAATTGAAGTCAATCTATTGTTGAGTTTTTATTTTTTCAATATTTTAAGATTATTAATGAAACAAGGACCATTCTTTAGTGTTGGTTCTACTCAGTGGCGGACCCAGGATTTATGGATTGTGGGTGCTTAAAAAATTCAAAAGCTGAAAAAAAAATATATATAGGTCCGCCCCTAGTTCTACTCAAATATTGCTGCCACGCAAAGCAGCCACGGTGAATTAAGATTTTTAACAAGTAAATGCGCGGCGAACTCCGATAGTGAAGTGGGATTTTGGCAAGTTGCAAAAAAAAAAAACATTTATCAAAGGTATGCCTTACATGTTTTGAAGTGAATCCGATACATAAGTATAATGCACTGAGACATTGCATGCTTTCCAATACTTACTGAAATTTACATGTGATTTAGGTTCTTTTTTTAACATCAGATACATTCACTTTACTGAATTTGATACATAGTTCTAAGGTTTCTGATACATAAAACATTGCAGGCTTTCTGATACATACTAATATTTATATGTGTTTTGGTTCTTGTAATACCTGATACATTAATATGCCGAGTACATATATCTGATTTTAACGACATATTACATTATTTTATGATACATAATAAGAAATTATATGTAATTTGGGTTAGTTCACACTTGATACATTCAACATACTTATTATGATGCATAGATCCATTTTTAAGAGATATATCATTATATCTGATACATACTAAATTTTGAAATTGTTATGAATTATTTTGCAACTGATATATTCAAAATATTGAGTACAGTTGATGCATATGTGTTGTATTTATAGTTCATTTAAAACTACACGTTGTATCTTATGTATCATCATCAATTATATGTTTTGGATTAGGTATGTATAAGTTTTTCTGACATTTTTTGTTGATATAATTTTGTATTTTGTGCACATTTTGATTTTAGAACATTTGGGAGAATTATGATTGGAGATTGTTAATTGTGGTGATTCAAATTTTGATTATGAAGTTGTTATTAATTTTTAGGGATTCAAGAGACATATCTCAATCAAAATCCATTAATTGCTCTATCATTTAATTCCATACCATTATTTTTCTTTTTTTATAGTCAATTAGTTTGATAGTTATGTATCCAGACCAAACTTATGTATCATATCCGGGATATTAAGTAATTAATATAAAAATTGAGAGAGAGGGTAATTATGTAGCAAAGTATTGGTATTTATTTTGTTTACCCTTATTTTGAAGTATAGGTATGGATCACAATTGAGGGCTTATGCTTGACATGAAGCTTAGACTCGTATCTTCGGATTTTCATGACTTCAACATTATGTTTAGCCTCCAAGTGGCCAATTTGAATTTTGAAATCAAGCATGCAATTTTCTCGTAAATTTCCATATTCTACTACCTCAGGTGCCACAGTATGTCGAGTAAAGATATCAAAAATATTAGGCAATGGCTCAAAAAATAGTTACTAATAATAATGTCAGTAATTCTGCTGTTCAAGACTTCTAGCAATCAGTATTAAAATTTGAGAAAATTTAGAGCATTTGTCATACTTGAGAAGAAAAACACTAATTTAGAATAATTGTCATAAGTTTTAGCTCCTTCATGATAACATTGACAACCACAAGTCTTGAGATAAAATTTTGCAGTCATAATATGTAAATAGTGGTCAGAAATACAATATCACAATTTTTTGCTTTCATAATTGATAAGACAAATAGTTTACTTAAACATTATTCCATATCAATGTTCCTTAACAATATAGAAACAAATACTTAGCGCGAATGTCACCTATAAAATTTAAGTCTACTGTCTAAGCATCTAATCATTAAACTTTCATTATATCGATGTTATATATACAAGTATTCATCAAATGTCTCTTTTAGATATCATAGTACTTTTTTTTTTGTATTTTTCAGCAATAAATTATAAGTGAATATAATTTCTTTAGATTTTTTAGACATTTGTTGAGATAATTCGATGATTAATATGACCTATTATGAAATATTTCATACATATCAAAAAATATCTCACTTAAATCTTCATTCTTTATGTGAAAAAACACTTTCATGCAGGATCACTAAATTATTAACAACTGGTAACATATTATTAACATACGAGAATAAAATACAAATTTATTTTCACTGATTTTTTGATATGTCTATCGATCTACAATATTTTTTAAAATCAAAGATACAGCTCACCGAGGACATGACCCTAGATAGGAAGGTCTGGAGGAAGCGAATTACGGCAGAGGATTAGGGCCAGTTCGGGTCGCTAGTGTAGGGAATTACTTGGTGGAGGTTTTATTCTTGTCATGATTCCGTGTTCCGTGTTCCATGTTGTATTACGAATCTGTGTGCTTTCCCCTGCTTTCCTCTGCTTTATATTACTTATGGGTGCCGTATTTATGTTATGTAATCTGCTTCTGTGCTGCACTATGTGTTTGTGTGGTATCTCGTGCCTTGAGCCGGGGGTCTATCGGAAACAACCTTTCTACTTCATCAGAGGTAGAGGTATGGACTGCGTACATCTTACCCCCCCAGACCCCACTAGGTGGGAATACACTGGGTTTGTTGTTGTTGTTGAAAGATACTATAGTATTAGTAAATTTATAGTACCATATTTGTCATGTGTTTAAACCTATATATGGACTTCTTTAATTTACGTACCATTAGCATTATTTCATTGATGTGCGACTTCTTAGTTTGTACATATAAATTTTCGATCTTTTTGAGGTCTCTATTAAAAAAAAACAATTTTCAGATTCATTTGGTGCAACTCTCAATCATAATGAGCCATTAAAGTTATATTAATTCTTAATAGTAAGTCTTTTTGGTTCGGATCGTGACAAACTTGATAATAAAATACGATTCAGGATCACTGGTGTATACAAAGTCGTGTTGAGTGCAGTCTTTTTTATGAGTATGTAGCACACCACAGTTATAAGGGGAGGCTATAAGACATTTAGGAATGTTTCCTTTACTTATGTTCCAATTCATGCTAGAGAGTCTAGGAGTCTAGTTACTATGAATCTTCTCTAATCCTTGGCTTAATTGCGTTTTTTATCATGCCTCCACAAAGATGTAATAGTGTTGTAACCTCCATCCCAACTTGGGCAAATGCGGAGAAAGTTCACCATACTCATAGAATGAAGACTTGGTATAGGGCTTGTACTCCCGAGCCCTGACTTTACTGCTCCACTTGAGGTTCCATCGATCCCTATTAGTACTCCTCAGATTTCTTGGGCTAGTGCTACTTCTTTCCTCAAAGAGTATTATTTATTGTTTCTTAAAGACGTGTGTCAAATTAATAATAGACTAGTACTATACATCAATTCATATAATAAAGTCATTGTATCAATCATTGTTTTCTTAATAGATATGTTAAGTCAAAACGTGACAAGTAAATTCACACGAAAGAAGTATGTATTTAGTACCTTTTGTTGTAGTTTATTTCAAAAGGAGTGTCATTCTTTTTTTCAGCAACTCTTTAATTTTAACTTTTTATTAAAATCACAAAATTAAAAGACATTTAATATATTTGACTTATATTTAAATATAATATCACAAAATTTGAAAGTTTTAATTTTTTATTTTTTGAAAGTTTGTGCGGAACCAAAACAAGACAAACAAATTACTTTTACATCATTAAGCTTTCAAAAACTTCTAATTTATTACTTTCATATAGGGCTATCTGCCATCCAGTTGGCTGTTGCCATCTCTAATCCTAACTCCCCGCCTTAAGCAACCACATGATCACCTGCAATTGTCAAAAATTATATTCGAGTTATGCTTGTTATATCACTAGTAAACGTATTAATGTGATACACTAAGAAGGAGAGGACAAGTCAAAACCAACATATTAGTGGAATTAGGTGTACGGTACCCGCATTGAAGCGCGACTAATTCAGATTTATGTCGGGTGGAGCCCATTCGGGGTATCGTTCCCTACCAAGAATTTTTCCTTAGTCAAGACTCGAACGCGAGATCTAAAGGAGGAATTGTCTCATCCGCTGCACCACATCCTTTGGTGTACATATTAGTAGCTCCATTAGCTTTTTTAAAATATAAAAAAATCTAGCAGCAATATCTAGTAACAAAAGCAGACATCAATTAGCCCAGAGATATAGGAAAAAGATACATGTCCATCTGATCCTACTACAAAACGGAATTTTCAGTCCTAAAAGATATACAAACTAGCAAGGAACTTGTACAAGACCACAAAACCACCTTGATGGACATTTCTCAACTCTCCCAAGGTTAACACATCTTGCAAAAAAATAACACCAACATCACAAAAGTCTCCGGGATTTCAACTAACGCGACACAAATGCTGGTATTTCATCGGTGATAGTAGTGGCATCACTAGTACTGTTACTGTTAGAATCACCATCTGTAGTGTTTTGAGGGCCTGGGATTGTGTAAATGGAGAGACTGGTGTTCAAGTTTCTTCCAGTAGCATCATTTTCGGGTGGGCAAAACGAAGGTTTAGAAGGCGGGACAACAACCGAGTCAGGGGCTACACTTTTTCTTTTGGCTCCCCTGTGCATGTGAATCTCACAGTACTTCTGATGCGGAACGACATTCCTGCTACATCTCCATTTCTTACCATCTGATCTTCTGCACCTTTCCTGTTCAGTTTCTGAGCATGTGTGACAACCAAAAGTCAAGTTAGTGATTCCTGTTACACAGCAAGAAGAAATCGGAAATGGCACAATATTTCATACCCAAGCTTGAATTCTTGCAGATAGATACCAGCTTATGGAATTGTATGACAATAGAATCCTCATACAGACAAACAGTGTGTAAAAAAGATGTATAGTTTTATGTTATTCAAACGTTATAGCAGGTTAATGTCATCACCAATATATAGTTTGTATAGATAGTAGCAAGAAATTGGTTCTAGATTAACATGATATGCCAAAAGAAATTACATGAAAACTTTCTCCAACTCCAGCTTAGATTGTTAAAAACGGTAACAGAATACGCTAGAAGAATTACTAGAATACTTTCTCCAATTCCAAAGTAGATTTTTAAAAATCTACCAAAAAAAATCTAGCCATTGCAGAAGACTCGAATAAAAAAAAAGCTATAACCATCAAATATGAAGCCAGAAATATTGGAGTTTACGCTTTACCTGTAGTGTGTTGCAGATCACTCTTTGCAAGTACACCATAAATTGGAAGCAAAGCACCATCATTCCTAGCATCTCCACAATTCTGTTTTTGGTTGGTTGTGCTGGGACTAATACGATTGAAATCAATGTTCTTGCTATCAGCATTGTCACCAGCAATGAAAGATGGGGTTCTTGGGCAACTTGCATTGTCCTTTCTATTGCAAGTCATGAGGTTGTCTTTCTTATCGCTGCTGTTACTGGAATTGATGAATCTTGGTTTAGTAGATGAGTCCTCGATGCTGATATTTTGGTTATTTCTGCTAGAAGACAAACATGAAGTTTTACTACTTGCAGGAGCACATTTGCTGCCAAGGTCATCAGAACTAGCATACAGTTTCGCTCTCAAGGAAGCGACACTTGCATCATCTGATTTCTTAACATATTCGGAAGCTTCCACATGCTTTCTTGAACGTCGACCCCGATGCATGTGCTGCTCACAGTACTTCTGACCTGGAATCACATCCCTTCTGCACCTCCATTTCTTCCCATCAGTTCTTCTACACCTTCCTGGTTCAGGATCCATCATGCTTGTATAATCGAATCGTCCCACTGCAACCAGAGACCATATTATTAAACACTAAAGCATTATCACAGGCTTCAAGGTTCTTAAATATTCACATAGCCAAGCTCATCATTGTGCAAACGAATTTAAGATGGAGAAACATTTACTCTAATCCTTACCTATCAAAGAATATTCCACACCAGATATTCATTCCCCATATCAAGCTAAGTATGATGTGAAGACTTTTAGATAACAACCCACAAGTAAGCCTATAAGCCATTTGAGTTTATAAAATTTAGAGTTCCCACCATAGGAATGACGTAACAAACAACGCTTTCCCCTGATATTGTTGGGAGGAAAGATGAACGATTGAATACAATTACCAAGGATCAATCTTATCTTCAATTCATAAATGACCACCACTAAATGAATCTCACAGTATAGGCAATAAAACAGTAGAGCCAATCTAATAGGATAATCCAAAAGCATTGTAGAATTCAGAATACAGAAAGAAAAAGAGCCAAAACTCAAAAAAGAACATAATCAGAACACGTTGCAGTGTCAGAATATCAACTCAAAGAAAACACAAGCAAATCTTTTCCAGCAGCTGAACTTTATCCAACATACCAAGTTTCAGCAACCAAAAATCAATGTTCTTGAGATCTTAGCATTCTTATCAATAGGCTTTTCAATTCTGTTATTCACAAAGAAGTAGTTCAAGTATCCAAAAACAAATACCAAAGTTCCCACTATTAGACCTACCAAAAAAAAACAGGAGTATCATCCAATAATTTTTCAACAGTTCATCCAAAAAAAAAAACACATTCTTGCCAATTTGGCTCATAAAACTCGTACTGACTCCATTTCAATTTGGTTGTACTACTTTCCATTTTAAAAAGAATATTTTCCTTACTTTCTTGGCAATTCTTTTAGTTACAACTTTCCACTTAGTAAGATTGAAGGGCATCTTGACACATTTGAAGTATCTGGAGTTAAAGGTCACAAGATTCAAAAGTTTCTTTCCTTCATTAAACTCAGTCAAAACCAAACAAACAAATCGAAATGGAGATACTAGAACGAAAAGAAACCATATACAAGGAGAGAAGTACAAGTAACTACGCAAATGTTCTTGATGAAAACTAGCAATCACAAAATAGAAAAAGGACAAAATTAGAGCCAAAGAAAGGAACTTTACATGTAGGATATAGTTTGTAGATTCCACCGTCACCCAAGGAGCTAGAAACACTACTCCAAATAGTGAAAAACAGATGAAAAGGAACAGGAAGACCAGAAACTAAATACTTAAAAATCACAGCTTGAAGTTGTAGTTCACGAAACTGAGCTTCTGTAAAAACAGACTTTGCTTTGCCATCTTTTACTTCTTCTTCCTCAACTACATGGCTTGAACTTCCATTGCCTAAAGACAACTCTATGCAAGGTGGTGGTGACACTTGTTCCTCCTTTATTTCATCTTCTTTTCCTTTTCCTTCATCAAAACAAACATAATTCCATTAGTATCACAAACCCCACAAACAAAGATCCAATCTTTAAGAATGATTCATGAACCCCACAAGGAAAAATCCAATCTTTAACACATAAACACATAAATAAAGGCAAAAAAAAAAAGACAGAGAGAGAGAGAGAATGGGGAAAACCAGAGGGGAAAAGAGTGGTGACAGAGAACTGATGAAGCTGCATTTCTTGACTTTACATGGGATTATTTTCTTGAAAGGAAAAAAAGGAAAAACCTGCAACTAAACCAACCCAAAATTTACTAGTGTATACAGAAAATGGAGAGTGGTTCAGTTTCTGAAACTACAGCTGATATTGCTGACACTTGCAACAGATGCATCAAAGCAAACACTGATGAGCACAGTAGGAGAGCAAAAAAACAATAAATAAATGTCCTTTCTTCCCATTCATTTTCTTTCATTTTATTACTGTATAAATATAATTTGTTAAGCAGGAGTAATTCAAAATTAGATTAACAAAAGAGTTAAAAATCCTCTATTTAATTTAGTATATGGTCCTTATGGTTATCCAGAATTAATTTTATTGAAATTTGAAATTAAATTAGATTAATTAACTATTTAAAAATTATTCAAAAAGTATTACAAGTTGCAATTCTTCTCCCGTCAACATGATGAAAAGGTAATATTCTAAAATATTGATTAAAATTCATAAAGTTTGTATCAAAGTGATTCCTCAAAATGAACCTAATATGATGCGAATTTGGATTAATCGAATTCCAACACAAATATTAAATATATATATGTGTGTAATGAGTCACACATTATATTAGTGGTAGCTACAAAATGGTTATTACTAAGTCATTTCAAATTACTAGTAATATAACAAAAAGAAACACTTTGCTAGCTAATTTAGAGATGACGATGATAATAAAGAGACAAAAATACAGCAAGGAATATTAAAAGAAGAAGAACACGGCAGTGAAGCAATGAGGAAAACAAACGAAGTTAGGTCAGGTCAACGAAGCTTGATTGGCCTAATAGTTAGTTCACTAAGTCGTTTAAGTAAATTTCAGGAATTCAATTCTCATCTTATGCATATAGCAATCAATTGATCAACGATAAATCTTTAAATAAAGCTCAAATTCACAAATAATTAATCCTTAATCTGTCGAATTAAAATTCCTCAAAAAAAAAAAGTTAGGTCAGGTCAGGGGTTACTCATTACATTACTACTGGCATGGCACACTGGCCATTTTACTAGTAGCTTTTGTCTGTGAATGTGAACATGTACTAGTGGTGGTGTAATTAAAGTGGGGTGGTCAGAACTGTTCTGACATTATTGTCAGCCCTTAAAGCCAAATAGGCAGACTCACACACAAACCATCAGATAAACACCACCTCTTCAGAAGAATTTCGTGATGAGTATATCTATTAAGTGGTACTCCCATGTCACCATTTTCTTGGTGGTCCGTCTTAAAAAAAAATAAAAAAATATCATGTTTCCTTATGTGATAATTATTTAATAATATTATTTTTATTTTATTTTTATTAAATTTTACTTATTAAAAAAAGATAATTAAAAAATAAATATTAAAATAATTTTAAGAGAAATAATTTTATAAAGTCATTACTTATTTTTTAAAATTTATGCCTGATTAAATAACGATACATGAAATAAGACAGAGGTAGTAGCAAGAGTAGTACCACGCTTCATCACTTACCCAGTTCTTATGGTTAACCACTGGCTTTACCCTCTGTATACCACTTACCTCTTCACTCTTCAATAATCTACATGTCATTTTTTTTCAATTCAATTCGACTAATTTGAATACACGTGCTAAGAAAAAAGTGACTTTTCTAAATATTGAAATTTTTATCTATGATTTTCATTTAAATGAAATAGTAATATTTTTTTAAAAAGTAAAAAAATTTGATGGCCGAATATCCCCTAAACTTTTTGAGTGTTCAGGATTTAATTTAAATTTTTTTATTAAAGATAAAAGTTTTTATACATCCCACCATTGCTGTTGTTGATTTCTAAGGAATTGTCTTATAGGGTGAATTTGAGAAAATAATGTATGTATCAATTTTGGTATGATTTTTCACTTTACATAATTACTACATAGCAAATTATGGTATTAGCAATACAAAAAATTTTAATACATGCATAGATATGATTAAAGATACATTGGCCTCTAAAAAGCATACAAAATTAAATAATATGAAGGATATTTTGTAAATAAATAATCTTTTTAAAAAAATTATGTAATGCATGTTATTTTTAATAAAACGAATCAAATAATTGATAAGAATGATATCAATATAACTAATTCATGTATTACTAATTCTAGCATGATTAATTTGATGTGTTTGCTTTATGAACAAAATAATAGGTTGTTTTGCAGGAGAAAAAACTTAGTATTGTATCCTTGTTACTCAAACAGTTTAATGTATATCATTAATACAATTATATTAATATTCATTTTAACTTTTGGAAAAAAAATATATATATGCTTGGCATGAAGAAAATGTTTGTATTTGTGAAATGATTATATTAAAGAATAACTAGTTATTACTATTATTGACTAATAGATCTTTATAATGTTGTGTGCATTTGAAATTAAAGTTTGTAATCACAAATAGTTGTTTATCAAAGAAACATGGAGATGTGTGGTTTATTTATGTGGTACTTTACGATATTCAAATATCCTGTTATGAACTATAGTTTACTCATTAGATAAGATTGCATAAGAATTGGAGAAATTTTGATAGTTTCATGAATCACAACTTGAGGAGTCTTATATTTATGAAAAAACAATATAACGTAAAAGAATCTAAATTATATGTCTAAAAAAAATTCAAAATTATATTAATCGAATTTCATATCATAATTATCATGTCACATGTCCAAACGGATCCCTAAAAGAGAACATGAATTTACATGTCCAGATTTGGAGTCGAATATATCCAACCTCAATGATCCAAGCTCAACTTTATGTGCGATAAAAGAGATTTACCTAGTGTGAATTTACATATGATGTGTGGATTAACGTTAAAAAAAAAGTATAAATATATTATTTATAAATGATTATATAGTATTTATACAAAATTAAACAAAATAGATATATTAGTTATACATTATATACATTAATTTTATTTAACGCATAGAGGTGTAAATACACGCTCGCTCCATTTCTAAGTAATTCATCTTTTAGCCCTTTTTCCTAAATAAGTGGTTGATTTAGGTAATAAAAAATTTATCCTTCTTTAAATGAAGTGTTTTTTAGAAATTAATAAAGGATACATCAAGATATTTATTAAGAGTAAGTTGGTGAAAATATATTTTATTTTATAAGAATGGGTCATTTCTTAAGGTATATTCAAGCTAAAAACATCACTTATTTAAGAATCGAGTGAATATTTGCAATGTGCATAGACAAGTTCTCGTTGGATGAGGTAAATGGCCACTTTTATCACTTGCTATTTAATATTACTAAAAATTACACAAATACACTACTTATATTTTTAATATTACAAAAAATCTCAACTCGCTAAATATATTACAAAAATTCCAACATATACACAAAATGCTATGTATATGTCGGTTATGTTATGTATATTAATAGGGAGAGAGAGTAAAGTAAATAAAAAGGTGGGAGAGGATGTAATTACTTCCAAAAGGGTTGGTATTTATATTATTTATACTTAATATTAACCATTAATTTGTTTTTTTTTATATTTAGTCATTCTTTCGACACTAAAAAATTTGGACAGAAATATCCCTAACTAATAATAACAAGAAATAACTCCAGCAAATGCTATTGAACATTTGAAGAATTAATAAATGAGAATCAACTATTCATAGGGTTCAAAAGTTTACTGGAGTTTCAAAACTAAAAAGGATTCACGAGATTCAAACTTTGTAATTCAAAACAAAAAAGAAGGATCCAATGATTTCAAATATTTCATTTGATTTTGCATAAAAAAGGACGGATTCATGATGTTCAAACTTTTATAAATTCAATGGACAGACAACACAAATCTCGATAGTTTGGAGCTTAATTTCAGAAAATCCCGATATTTTGCATAATTACTGAAAAATTCAATTTTGGGTCTATCGAGATACATAATTAGCTCCTGATACATCCACCGAAGATACATTTTTCTCCTTTAAAAGATACATAATTAGCTCTCGATACATTTTTTCGATTTTGGGTCTGTCGACATACACAATATATCCAACGAAGATATATTTTTCCTTTGTAAAGATGCATAATTAGCTCTCGATTTTTTTAAAAAAAATTGGATCTAGCGAGATACATAATTAGCTCCCGAATAATCCAAAGAAGATACATAATTCGTTGGGACTTTTGTAATTACTTTGTAAAGGTAAAAATTTGTGTAATTATGATTTATGATAAGTTAAGATGTATGTTTATGTTATTTTTTCAAATTGAATACCAAGCAATGATTCATAAGGCTCATATATCAAACCTTTATAAATTATTTCATATCTTGAGTAAGGTAAAAACTCATACCAAGCTTGAAAAAAATGATCATCCCACCTAATTTACCCAAGTTTTTGAACAAAATGTTATAAATATTTGGGCCCAGTCTATATCGACATAACTGGTCCAATGGGTTCAGAGTTTAGACGAAAACTGATGAAGCTTATTGGGTCATAGGAGGGCCCAGTAGGCCCCATTTGGGCCATTCCAAGAATTTCTGGTGCTTTTATGTCGCAATGGCGCGGGCCCATCATTTATCTTGGCCATATACTTAAAAGTAAAAATATTGTTCCTCCTTACAAAAAAGGTCAAATAAATCGCAACCTCCTAAACTTGCTACAAATTTTTATTTTAACACCTCAATTAAGCCTGATTCATTTTAGACATCTCGTGTAAGGCTGTCTTGTGTCATTTTGATACTTTTAAAATAATCAGCCAAATATATAAGGTAATGTGTAACACACTTGTCAATAACGTGTCAAAGTAGCGAATTAAATAAAAACACGTGACATATATATAAAAATAATTATTAAAATGTATTGTAAGAAGAATCTACTTTTAAGACTATTGTGTTAAATTTTTTTTCAAAAAGGAAAATGAGTAACTTACCGCTAGGGTGTTCATGGTTTGGTTTTTAACCAAATCAAACCGCGATCCAAATCAAATCGATTAAAAAAATCGATATTTGGTTAGGTTTGATTTGGTTTGGTTTTGAATTTTAAAAAACGATAATAATTTGGTTTGGTTTGATTTTACTCTAAAATAACCGATAAAATAACCAAATCGAACCGATATATATATACATATATATATATATATTAATTAATTATTTGTGTATTATTCATAAATACAATATAAATATTTATTATATTTTATATTTTAATCATGATTTAACTTTAGTCGTAACACATTTAGTCGTGTCTTCATCCAATTGATAGTACTTTGTGAGATTCTAAATGAATTTCGCACTTTGAATGACAAATGATAATAATTGTGAAAATAATATCTTGTTGTATATTGAAATTTATAGCTAAGATTCATTTGACTATAGACAATCACTAATTGTAATTTTTTTTTAACCTTGTTGAGCAAGAAGTTTATGTATTCACCTTTTGAGAGGTTTATCATATCATTCTGTTAAATGTAGTTTTAAAATATTTTTTTTAGAAACGTTCATATGGTGTTGTTCATAACTTTGCCGAAGTATAACAATTAGTTGACATCTTAATTTCAAGGTTGAGATACAGTACTCGGTTAACATCTCAGATGTTAGGTTGATATTGTTTTCTTAAATTTTCAACTTTTATCATTAGATAAAGTTATAAACCGAAAAAATCAAACCAAACCGCACTAAACCGACAAGAACCAAACCGACGGTTATTCTTTTGTTTGGTTTGATTTAGTTTTAGAAATTTAAAAATCGACTAAGTTGATTTGATTATGATTTTGATCAATAACCGACCCATGAACACCCCTACTTACCGCTGACCACTCCTTCTTCTCCGACTAACTCCACCTCCTCTGACCATCATGAAAACATTTGTCGTTTAATTTACGCCTAAATAATTATTAAACAACGAGTTTTTGAGTTAAAAAAAATGCAGATCAAAGTTTGTGCAACTTTCTCCGATCGAAATCAATGCCAAAATGAGCAAGAAAGTTCGTCTACACAAGAAGCTCCAATTGATTTCAGCCACAACACATTGCATTTGAGTTTGAAGGTGATGCCATCATTGGCAATTTGAGACAATTGCGGCAGAACCACCGGCATCAGTGAAGACACAAATTGCTTTAGAATTTTTATATGCTATGTATCTATCTTAATATGCATATATGTATGGTCTTTTGATATCTTTTCTATGATTATTTATAATATGTGCATGTATAAACATTTCATGATTCATTGCTTTTAGTAACTTTCCTTTTAAATTGTGATTATATGCTTTGATTGTTCATTGTAGGATATATAAAAAAAGGTGTTGGAGGAATGAAAATGAATCAAAGAAAGATGAGGAAAAAGTTGTTTCTCTTGATTGGCCCGTGAGTGAGATTACGAAATTCAACATTAATATGTTAGCTGCTGTCGTAATTGTTATTTTCTTTAATTATTATTACTACTATTTCTACTCCAACCAGTTAATAGATTATTTATGATTTTATTCTCTGTTAGCAGAGAATATTATGATACTTTTAAACGTGTGAGATGAATTAGTTTGAGCTAGTTAAAATTAATTAAGCTAATAAATAGGTTATGATTCAAAATCAATTATGTTAATGGAGTGAATGTGTGAGCATACTAAGAAAGATCGAATTATGAACATTAATATTCAGGACGACATGAAAGTGACCTTATGATGGATAAGATGAGGAGGCGAAAACTGAAATATAAAGAAAAGATGCACAGATGTCCCTTGTCGGTATTGTTATTGTATCACACTCCTACTATTTTATATTCTTTAAATGTATTATTATCGATTGTTTCATTTGTTTCGATTATCGAATTATTTGTTCTTTCTATTATTCTTTTCTGGTTTAATTTTTTTTTAGCATGCCTTCTTTATATGATTATATTTATTTTTCATACTTAATTTTAATATATGTTTTATTTGAGCCAATCGTTTATTACCAAATGAGTTAGACTACTTAAACATCACCCTTCTTATACCTCAAACTCCACTTAAAAATAAGTAAAAATAACATAAATTCCAACCTTATTAGAATTATTTACACTTTCTTAATTACTTTACTCTCTCTCCTGATTCATATACATAACAAGGCTGACATATACATAAGAAGACCGATTCATATACATAATAAAGCCGACATATACATAGAAAGCCATGTATATGTATTAACTTAAAAAATGATTTTTTTGTAATATGTTTGGAGAGATGAGATTTTTTGTAATAAGTGAAACTTAAATTGTGAATTTGTATAATTTTTAGTAAAAATAAATATACTTGATATTTCAGTTTTATTAATCCATTCAAAACTTAACTTTAATCAAAATGTTTTACTATGTGTGAATTTGCATTAAACAATAAAGTAAAGTTAAAACTCATTCAACCTACATGAGCTAACTCATAAAATGAGTATCTTTTCATTCAAATTACTAAGATGCGAAAATTTTGGCCATGAAAATCGAATTGGAGTTGGAGTTGGAGTTGAAGTTGAAGTTGAAGTTGGAATTTGAGTTGTGTTTGGCCATGAATATAAAATAAAGTTGTTTTTAAAATTTTGTGAGAGAAGTATGAGCGAAAAAAGTGAAAATAAGTAAAACTTATTTTCATTTTTTCAAATACATTTTTGAAATATTATTCAAAATTTTCATGGCAAATCGCATCTTATTTTCACTTTTTTCACTAAAGTAAAATAATTTTTTGAAAAAATATAAATAATTTTTATGGCCAAACGGCT
Organism: Capsicum annuum; assembly: GCF_002878395.1. Taxonomy (NCBI): domain Eukaryota; kingdom Viridiplantae; phylum Streptophyta; class Magnoliopsida; order Solanales; family Solanaceae; genus Capsicum; species Capsicum annuum. The sequence continues at coordinate 42,848,874 of NC_061111.1, forward strand.
ACCCCCAAAATCCCCCAAAAAAGAAATCATATTATTCCGTCCTCCAGCTAAATACAGATTTACCAACCTCAATTATAATTAAAAGTTAAAACTTACTAATAATTGACCTTAAATTACAATATTTTTGATGTTCCAATAAAAAGGCCAAACCAAACTTACCAAAAGATAAAGGACATTTCTGTAATATTGTAACTTTTAAAGAATTTAAAGATAATAATACCGACACAATCAGATATCTCCAGCTGTTGTCCAAAAGAAAAGTTGAACTGAATTCTCTCATACTCTTCTGTCTCACATGCTATCCATATAGTATTCGATAAAATCTCAACCATAGTTAACCCCCAACCACCCTCCCTTAACCATGGTCAACCATCTCCTCCACCACCTTTAATATCACACTTCTTTATCTTCTTCCACTCCCTTTGAAGTTCCACTGCACATTTCACTTCTCTCTCTGCCAACGTACGCCATGGGTGCACTACACATTTTCCTCTTCATTCTCATTTCCGTTACCGTTACCTTTACCGTTAAAGCACACAATATCACTGCAATTTTGAACCAGTTCCCGGAGTACAGTGAGTTCAACAGTTATCTCTCACAAACAAAACTCGCCGACGAGATAAATAGCCGTCAAACTATCACCGTCTTAGCTTTGCCTAATTCAGCTATGTCTGCTGTAGTGGGAAAACATCCACTTTCCGTTATCAAAAATGTTCTTTCTCTTCATGTTTTACTTGATTACTTTGACGGTACTAAACTCCATAAGATCTCAGATGGCACTACACTTTCCACAACTCTTTATCAAACTACTGGTAATGCTAACGGTAACGTGGGTTCCGTTAACATCACCGATCTTAAAGGTGGTAAAGTGGGTTTTGGTTCAGCTATACCTAACTCGCCGTTAGCTTCTACGTACACGAAATCTGTTAAGCAAATCCAGTACAATATCTCCGTGTTGGAGATTAGTGCTCCGATTATTGCTCCAGGTATTTTGGCTGCTCCAGCTCCATCTGGTGATTTTAACATAACAGGTGCATTGGAGAAAGCAGGATGTAAGACATTTGCTTCGTTACTTATCAAATCTGGAGTTCTGAAGACATATCAAACTGCCATTAATAAGGGTTTAACTATCTTCGCACCGAATGATGAGGCGTTCAAGGCGGTTAAGGGTATAGATCTGGACAAATTGAGTAGTGCTGATGTTGTTTCTCTGTTGCAGTATCATGCTGTACCAAGTTACACTCCCATTGGAACTTTGAAGACGAAGAAGGATCCGATTTCAACTCTAGCTACCAATGGAGCTAGCAAATACGATTTGAGTGCTTCTACAGAAGGTGACCAAGTGACACTTGACACCGGGGTCGACTCTTCTAGAATTGCTTCAACTGTCATCGACTCTACTCCGTTCTGCATTTTCACCGTCGACAGTATACTCCTCCCTGTTGAATTGTTCGGAAAAGCTCCTTCTCCGGCGCCAGGACCAGCTCCGGAGACTTCTCCAGCACCTGCACCTGATGCATCTGCACCTACTCCGGATGCTAGCTCCCCTACTCCAATGATGTCTCCTCCTGCTCCGCCAACTTCATCTCCGGCTGGTGCTCCGGCGGACGGTCCAGCAGCTGATTCGGAGAACAGTACGGCGGGTAAGAAGAAGAACGCCGGTAACCTTAACACTCCGGCATTGCTGAAAGGTCTACTCACAGTGTCAGTGTCGGTAATTGTGTCCGTTTATTTGTCCTAGTTCGTCATTTTACCACTTGGTTTAATTTATTTATGGGTTTTGGAGTCATATTTTTATTTGTGACTGCTTGCAGAGAGAAGATTTTTATTTAATTTGATTTAATTTTTAAATTGTCCTTTAATAGTGAGTGAGCCGAGTAAAGGAAAGGACATTGTTTTTTTTTCGTTTGTTTTTCTTGTTTTGTTCCGTTGGTGTACTTTTGTTTTTTTTTAAAATACTTATTTACCTTATTTTTTTAGTATACAGTTTAATAATGTTCCACTTGTTGAGCTATTTATCATTATTTAGTAGCTAGTGTCGGTGTGTATGAGGTGATTATGAAGGAACGTGAATGACAGCTAAGCAAATGAAGAATGGCATTGGTGTTGGGGTCTACTTTGTGGTGGCTATTGGCTGTTTATGTGGTGAATAGATTCGTTGGAAGTGTGAGGTGCATTTGGTTGGTTAGCTTAAACTAAATTTAATCAAACAAAAGTGAACTACTTTTGCTTTTGGTTTCTAGAACCATTTTGGGGGTGTCAGGGTACCAAAAATAATTCCGGAATAAAGTTTGAAATTAACATAAGATATTACTTAATTTTAATATTATTTTATTTTATTTTATTATTTATATTAAAATAGTTAAATTTCTATCCCACAAAGAGAGAGGAATAAAATAATCTCACCTCATCCAATATTTTTACTTATCCCACAATGTTGAAAGGGTAAATTCAGCTTTCACTAGTTGGACTTAGCTGAGGTTGACTAAATTTTGGTAACTGTAGTTCAACTGTTAATACTCAATTAGGTTTGTTGTGCTTTGTGATTACTCTCTTGAATTAGCCATGTGTGAGGGGATTTGGAAAGGAAAATAGAATTACACTTTTCCAATGTTCATTTTTACTTATTCACAATAGAGAGAAATAATAAATAATACTAATAATTTTATTATATTGCTTTTTAATATAATAAATTTAACATTTTAAAAGATAAATTAAATAATAATAATATTTAATATCAAAAATAAAATAGATACAGATTATTAAATTATTTATTGATGACAAGTATTATTATATACTCCTTCTGTTTCAAATTACCATTCTCAAATTGAGATACACATTTTAAATAATATTTATATTTTAATTTGAAGAAAAATTAATTAATACAACGGGTAAAACATGAAAGATCAAATTAAATATCAATGTACTCAATTAACTTTTTATTGTTATGGGTGTTTTTATATATTTTATACCTATTTTTTATTTAATTATATCTATTTCACATTAAATTTAATGGGTGCCGCAGAGACTCAAAATTCTACACCGGTCCGCGCCCCTGTGCGACCTAGAAGAGACCATCCTGGTGTAATGAACAAAGTTGAAAGGAGTGGACAATACATGCTTTAGTTGTGAATTGTGATGGCTAATTTATTTTTGTATGTACTGCAAATTAATCATTACTTCAATATTTGATACATAGGGCTCATAGCACGCCCCTGCATTCAATGCTCCAACCACAAGCTTCTTGTATTTGATGTTGACTTGCAATAACTTTGTCTTGAATTATTTTACACACACACACCCCCCCCTCCTCCCCGCCCAAAAAAAGAAGAAGTTTGTCTTGAATTTACTAATGTTGTAGTAAAAAAAAAAGAATATATCCTAACTGCGTAATACTCCATAGCAATGTCTTGAATTCACTTAACTTCTGATGTAATTCATAATTAAGCTGGTCTACTATGAATAGATTGACTCCATAGCCTGCTAAAATTAAAATTGTAGCCTAATTGTTAGGGAAAATAAGTTTGTCGTTAAAAATAAATTAAGGTTATTCTATATCTATAATCTATAATCTATATCTATATCTATATCTATATTTATACCTATAATATATTAAAAGTGTGAAGATCCTTGTAAAAGTGATTTGAACTTTTTACCCTTCACTAAAAGTCTCTGTTTTAGACAAAATCGTCTTTTCATTATTTTTTACTAATATTTAAGAGTTAAAAATTAATTAAATATATTTATGATAGAACTTTTTTTTATTAGAAGTCATCAAAATTAATGAATCCTAAACATATTGTAAAAGAAAAATAAACATAGACTTAATTTTGGTTTAAATTGAAATTTCTTATGTATATATATATAAAAAAAAAAAAGGACTCCTTAAATTGTAATAACAAAGAAGGAAAAAAAAAATTGGTAACAATGGCACGTACATGACTACTGTATATGATTTTGTGTGGTTTTAAAATTCACTTAGACATTGAATTCTTTCCACAGATTAATTAATATCACTTGATATATTTATAATAAAACATTTTCTATTAAAAGTCATCAAAATTAATAAATTATAAACATATGGTAAAAGAAAAATAAACAGACTTAATTTTGGTTTAAAAAGAAATTTCTTATGTTCATAAAAAAAGGACTCAGAAAATTATAACGGTAAAAAAGGAAAAAAAAAATTGGCAACAAAGTATAATGACTATTGTATAAGATTTTTGTGTAGTTTTAAAAATCACTTAGGCTTTGGATGCTTTCCATCCATTAATTAATATCACTTATGTAAATTGTCTCTTTAATTAGTTCTAAAGTCATTCCTTTAAAACTATCATAGGGAAAAAATATGTTTGGATTTAGTTTTTTATAAATTGAAATTTTGATAGTTTTTAGGATTGAAGTGACAAATTTACTTGTAATTTGAGGTAAGTTTTTTAAATTTTTAGTTTATTTGTGAGGTTTACAATAATAATTAATTGTGTAATATTCATAGATCATTACTAATTGGGATTTTTTTTTTAAATCTTTGCTTATAACATTTTAGATGTGTTTTTACCTATAACTAAAATAATGACATGTCTTATCTAATAGTAAGAATGTTGCTTACAATATCTTGAATCTGTTTTTACCTATAATTGAAATAGTGACGTATCTTATCTAGATAGTAAAGATTAATAAAAAAATAATTGTACCATAAATATAATTTAAATTGATGCGTATCTCTTAGACTCTGACAGTAAAAGAAAGAAGTACTGCATGACAAACGTAAAAGTGATTGATCCATCAACCACTTGAACTTCTGATTGTAAAATATATGTGTGCTTACATTAAAATGTATATTTATGTTTACATTGTTTTATTATAATGTGAAGAAACTTTGAAAAGTGATTTAAACTTTTATATTGTATTAAAAATCTCCGCAATAGATAAAAAATTATTTAATTTTAAATAATCAAACGTTACACGTGCATGCGATTAAACTAGTAAGTAAAATTTTATGTGTGGCGCATATAACTTGCTGTCTTTTTTAATCAGCAGACTCAAACCCACTGTAGTATAATTTTCGTTGATCCAACAATATTGCTGTTAGATTTATTAATCTAAAATACAACAATCAAACAACGTAACTATTTGAGTTTAAATTCCACCACCTAACTATCTTTCTTATAGAAAACTATACACTTGATAATTTATTTTTTTTCCCCTTTTTAACAGCTCTTTTTTTCCCACTACACAATCTTGTCCTGCCAGAACCGAAGGAAATCATGTACCTAATAGCACTACTGTATAATTTAACTAGGGTGACAATTAGGGGTGATAAATTAAATTTGAACGGATTAAAATGAATCATTAGTTAATTATTGAATCAAGATTCAATCTATTCAAACTTAGCTTGAATCATGAACTAGATCAAAATGGATCAAACAATCAAACATAATTGAATTCGACCAACTTAACCTAACATCACCCACTTTTTTAAACATGTCATATTTATTCAGAGAATTTGGTATAAATAAGTTGAGTTTAACTGTAAAAAGGGTTCCAATAATATCAGTGAGCTCTATTTATAAGTGAAAAAATACATTGCATGTTCACTTTATAAGCCTTTAGGAACATGAAATTAAAGATATGATGACTGCAAAACCTTTCTACATTAAATTCTTACAATTAAAGACTAAATATATTATTAAATATTAAGTTTATCATTTCTGGACTCTATCCATTTGTACCTTATAATGATCGTATACTTTCATAGTGAATTGTTATTTGTAGTCATTATTTAGCATTTATAAATCAATACAGAGTTAATACATAAAAATAACTCTAAACTTGACACTAAATTATAACTTTGACCTTAAACTTTGACAGTGCACAAATATGACCTTTAACTATTCAAAATTGCACAAATATGACTTCCAATCTTACGTGGCAAAACGCGTGTTCAACACGCAAAATTGGGCGTGTCCAGCTTAAAATCTAAGGGCATAATACATAAATATGACCTTAAACTTTGACAGTGTACAAATATAACCTTTAACTATTCAAAACTGCACAAATATGACATTTAAATGACTTTTTACTATTACTTTTTTATTATTTTTGGCTCAAAGTGAAAATGACATCTAATTTCTTTTGTCATTGCGAAAAAAGAGCAATATTGAAGATTTATTAATTAGGAGGGTCAGCCTCATACGAAAAAATCGCGCGGGTATGTATATATATTATAAAGCAGAGGGCAAATTTAAGTTATATAATATATCTGAATATAATTTATTTAAATATTAAACTAAAGATGAAACTATACTCATTATAAAAAAATTATAATTTTAATAAAACGTTATTAAGGATAGTAGTAGTAGCATATTAAATTAACGTTATTAAAATATTATTAAATTAATGCAAGGGCGGACCTACGTGGTTGTCGTGGGGTTCACCCGAACCCCCTCGGTAAAAAAATTACGTTATATATATAAGGTAGAAAATCTATATTTATGTACGTATATTAATGTTGAACCACATAAAACAAGACACTTAGATAGCCCAGTGGTGTTATTTGCTCTTTTTGGGCGCTTCCTTCAGCCTACTGTGCGAGTTCGATTTTTTAATCAAAAAAAAGTTAGGTGTTGCGGCTATAGAATTAAAAAATATATATAATAATAATAATAATAATAATAATAATAATAATAATAGTAGTAGTAATAATAATATAATAAAAACGACGTCTTTTTAATATGAAAAGTAAAACTTTAAAAATGTACAAATATGACCTTTAACTATTTAAAATTGCACAAATATGACCTCTCTTCAAGTCAACCTTTTCAACGATATGACATCGTAGGATTGAATTACCTTTTCACGTATGAGATTGCAAAATCGGAGGTCATATTTGTTCAGATTTTGAATAGTTAAAGGTCTTATTTGTACACTATCAAAGTTTAAGATTAAAATTATAATTTGGTGTGAAATTTAGAGACTCATCAATATATAATATAAACTTTTGGCTTTCATTGTTATAATCATCCTTTAAAAAACACGTACTTTATCAGATTAAACTGTTCATCAATTATCTTAAGTGCTTTAAAACAATATCAGACATTTTACGCTTTATGCTTAAACAAAATCTTTTTTTGGATTATTCAAAACTAGAGACACTGATCAACATTTTAATACATCTTATGTTCTTATACTACACATCCAAATTAGGTGATAACATACTGCTAATCTACTATAAGCAGAAGCGCACAAATACTGGAGAGTTGAGACAATCTTGATCGTGTTGCTCAAATTATTTAAAAAATAATATATATATAAAAGTATGTGCCGAATCCTTCAAAAATAGCGTGTATTCGAAGAATTCAAACACAACAATACATTGCTAGTATATTCTCACAAAGTGGGATACGGAGAGTTTCAGAATCTATAAACCTGACAAATTCAAACACAAGTGAACAACATTTTTTCCTTAATAATCCAAACAACATAATCCATCACAGCTTGGATAGAGTCTTGTTAGCTTCATCATCCCCATAATCACCCACAGTTTCATCAGAACCAAGCTTATTCAACAGTTCAACATACAGTGTTTTCCTACAACCAGCATAAACTTTCCCATCCCAATTTCTTCTCACCAATTCTTCACCTAACTTAATCGCCGCCTCCAGAGTTTCCTCCACTCCGGCGTAAACAGAATCAACGATCCCCATTTTCACTCCCACTTCACCCGTCACTTTAGCAGCTTTCATCACTACCTCACGCCAAACAGCAGGTGACCCAATTTTACATTTCACCAAAGCCGAAAACCAAATAGGTATAGGAAAGCCAATATCAAGCTCGCTCATGTAAAGAAACCCTCGATCCTTCCTCATCAGAATGTAATCATGGCAAAGCACGAATACGAACCCGGCGGCGGAGGCGTGGCCGGTGACGGCCGCGATAGTCGGCATGGGTAAAGTGATTAGGTCGGAAACGAGACGTCGGAGTTTTCTAGACATGAGTTGTTGACGGGCTATGTCTACAAAGGCCCACTTTAGATCGTAACCATTGGAGAAGTATTTGCCTTCAGCGGTGGTGATGAGGGCGGAGGAAGAGGTGGATTCAGATCGGACACGGCGGAGTGCGGCGGAGATGGAGTCGATGAGGTCGGGATGAAGACGGTGGTCATCGGTGCCGGTTAAAGTAAGGAGGAAGACGTTGCCTTTCTTCTCTAATGAGCACATCTCTTCGAATTCGATTGTGTGGACGGAAGGGAAAGTGGGTGAGGAGTAGTAATTGTCTGTTTTGTGATTTTGTATGTAGGAGGGATGTGTACATGTCTTATACGTTCTAGTTCTATACAGAATTTTTTTTTCTATGTTTTATTTATAAGATATTTCATTTTTACATTAAGGGTGAGTTTGATACGACGGAAAATGTTTTCCATGGAAAATAAGTTAATTTCTTATTCATTTTCTCATGTTTGATTAGGAAGTGAAAAATGAAATTATGATGCATTAGGCACAATGACAATAGTAGATTTCAAGGATTTAGCAGTGGAGGAGGAGATTACAACTGGTCTGCCTCTTCTAGTAATTACAATCAGCGTCAATATAGTTCAAATATATCTCAAAATGAAAATGTTGCACATAGTAGCCCCATGGTAGAAGAGGAACCAGCAATTAAAGAACAACTACAACCAAGATTTGTCTGCGAGCAGCCATGTTAATAAGCAAATCTTGAATCATTATGAGGAAACGATTCCGTACAATGCAAACACACAAGAAATTAATTATGAAGCATACTTTTGAGATTTTTACAAAAATCGTAGTTGAGAGAAAAGATAAGAAAACTCTAAAATTGAAGAGAAGACAATGAAATGCTTCTGATTTCGAAGAAGGGAGATTGCGATTTGTATTGTTGGGGTGGGGGTGAGGGCATTACTCGCTTGCCTCAATCCGAAAAATGACTTCCCTGGACTGATTAGGGAAGTCATTTTCCTTCAAATGAAGGAAAATGAGCTGCTTTAGAAAATGTTTTTCCAATATTTTCTTACCACCAAATAAGAAAAAATAAGAAAATATTTTTCAGAAAATATTTTCCATCATACCAAACACACCCTGCAAGATTTGTAATGAGCTTTTTAATTTAAGTTAGTATAAAGAAGGGGATCTTTCAAAGATAGCAACATTTTACTATAAAATTCATCTTCCATAGCCACATTTTACATAATAACCATTTATAGCCGTTGTATCGATTTACGTCCGTTGTATTCAGTTTTATAGATAGTATGTATTCATATAAAATATGAATATAATCCTTATTTAGTCGCACTAAAAATGAAATTCAATATTTTAAAAAAGAAAGAAATCTCAATCAAACTTATATCGTTGAACTGAAAATTTTCTTGCCTAACAATACCATTATCTTTTTTTATATTTTTTTCGTATTTTCCCCGTTTTTTCTTCTTCTTTTTTCTATTTTTTCCTATTTTTATTTTTTCCGTTTCTTTTTTTTTTCTTTCTTTTTTTCTCTCTTTAATCTGTCTTTTTCTTCTTTTCTTCTTTGATTTTTTTTATTTTCTTTTTTGTACTTTTTTTCTTTATCATTTTTTTGTTCTATTTTAGATTTTTTGTATTTTAAAAAAAATATGACTAGTCAAACACAAGTCAAGGATGATAACGTAAATATCACAATTATTTATTGTATTTTTAGTCACACTGTCATTTATATTTTTGTATTCATTGATACAACTGCATTTGTATTTGTATTTTAAGGTTTACACTTGTATTTATACTTTATAGTTCGCATTTGTACTTTTATCGGTTCTAAGCCGGGGGTCTATCGAAAACAGCCTCTCTACTTCACCTGAGGTAGTGGTATGATCTGCGTACACTCTACCATCTCCAGACCCCACTATGTGGGAATACACTGGGTATGTTGTTATTGCATTTGTATTTGTATTTAATAGTTCGCACTTGTATTTGTATTTGATAGTTTGTGCCATCATTTATATTTTATATAATTCACACTTGTATTTTAAAGAACTATTTTGTATTTGTATTTTATAACTGACTGCATATTATATGGATTATATTTATATTATGGTTTTATTGTGTTTGTATATTTAGATTATATTTGGATTATACTTGTATTTGTATTCTAATTTCATTGATACCTTTTTATTTTTTAAAAATTATTTTGTATTTGTAAGTTGATTGCATATTGTATTTAGCCGCAACTATGTACGATTTATTATTTGTATTTGTATATAAACAAGTAAATACATTAATTGTATTTTCTTGATTCTAAAATATATAAATATGTAATATATGATTTGATACAAATGTACTGTTTTGTATTTGTATATCAAATTACCATTCGTATTTATAAATAAACAATTATCACTTGATACAAATACAATGACAAACAAATGAAACAGATGATTTTACAAATACAATGACAAACAAATGAAACAGATAATTTTACAAATACAATAAATACAAACAAGTATTCATAGAAAGAAAATCAAACGTTTATTTTCAATAATTAAAAAGTACAAATGACAGTTCACACTTGTATTTATATGTTATAGTTTGCATTTGTATTTGTATTTTTATAGTTTACACTTGTATTTATATGTTATAGTTCGCATTTGAATTTGTATTTTATAGTTCGCATTTGTATTTGTGTGTTATAGTTCACATTTATATTTGTATTTTATAGTTCGCACTTGTATGTGTTTTCTAATTCGCACAAATGGAAAGGAGAAAAACTAAAAAGAAAAAAAAAGGAAGGAGAGTAATAGAAAATAGAGAAAAAATACACAAAAAAAAGAGAGGAGAAAAATGAAAAAAAAATGAAAAAAAAATTAAAAAGTGAAAAAATAAAAAATAAACAGAAAACAAAAAAAAGGAAAAGAAAAATTAAAGAAAGAAAACTGAAAAAGAAAAGAAGAAGAAGAAAATAATAGAAAATAGAAAAAAAGAGAAAATACATGAGAAATATTATGAATTGTAATTAGGAATAATTAATAAGTAAGAGGGGACTATGAATTGTAATTAATTAAAACTTAGGCTAAATAGAGTAATTAAGAGTCTATATTTGCTAAAATATGTAGTTATCATTATAAAGAAATTATCCCAAATGATCAGTCAATTAATATAATTCACTCCTTAAACAATTATTAAACTTTGTTTTACAACAACAAAAAAAATCACTAAGATAGTTTACTTAGAAAATCACTCTTAACATTATTTAGGAGGATTTCTGCCGGAAGTATATATGTGCATAGTGTTGTTTTAACACATCAAAGTTGTACTTGGGTTAATAGATAATAAAGGCAAAATGGTTCGATGATCCCCTGTACTATGTCGGTTTTGTAAGTTGGACACTTCTACTTATATGTTCGTCATCTGGACCCTGAACCCACTAAAAAATAATATTTTAAACACTTTTTCGGGGAGTGTAACACACTCTCGCCACATCAGCTGTCGTGTCAGCTTACACGTCTACCATGTCTGTCACGTCAGCTGCCACATTAGTCACCAAGTCATTTTTAAGTATTACATTAAATTTTATGTTATTTTTAAAATGCTACACAAAAAATTAAATATTAAAATAAACTTAATTAAATAATTTTTTTTATAAATTGTAGAAATTCTAATACACAAATACAATAAAATTTAAATTTAAATTAAATTAAATTTTCAATTATAAATTTAAATTTTTAACTATAAAATCACATTACACAAACATAATGAATTTTCATTTTTTATTTAAATATCTTCAACAATTTATAAAAGTTACAAAATTAGTCCTAAACAAAATGAAAAATTTAAATTGAGAAACTGAATAAAAAAAATTTAAAAAGTAAATCAAGAACAATTTTTATTTTTTTTTTTGGATAATGAACAACAAACAACAATATCAACCACAACAAAGACCTCTTCAAGGATATATAATTTTTTTTTTTTTACAGTGAACAATAACAACAACAATATCAATCAACAAAGACCCTCTTTGGGAACAACAACTATATTTTCTTTTCTACAATGAACAACAACAATACCAACCATAGCAAAGCAAAGACCCTCTTCACGGATATATAATTTTATTTTTTTTGATAATGGACAATAATAACAATATCAACCAGCAAAGACCCTTTTCAGGAGCAACAACATTATTTTTTTTGACAATGAACAACAACGACAATATCAACCACAACAAAGACAAGGAATAACATAAACTTCCGCTGAGTCTTGTCAATCTTAACTCCACTAACATTCACTTTCGTTGAAGTAGCAATAACATAAGCTTGATTAACTCTCCTTAATGGAACCCCATTAACCTTAAACGACCCACTAACAAGTAACAGTTCAGAACATACAAGTTATTTTAAGAACACAACTCTTTTTCCTTAAATCTCTCAGCTAGAATAATCAAACCAGTACCAGGTGTAATACTGGCTCTCAATTTTGTGGTTTTTGGTTTGTGTTCGTTGATGAGGAATTTTTTCACGTCATCAGCTGGGTAGAATTTTGGTGGTTTGATGGCGGTGGTTGAGGGTGGAGCAACGCCGACGGTGAATTTTGGGTGGGTGGGGAATTTGCCACTTTTTTTCTTCTTGATAACCCAAAGGCCCTTTTTGTGGTACATTTTGGAACGAAAGAATTTGCCGATTCCGTTGATTAAGTTAGGGTTACGGGGAAATTTCTTGGCAGCCATTGTTGTGAAGTGTGCAAAGGGCATTTTTGAAGTGAAAGGGGAACAAAATGAAAGTGAAATTTAAATTGTGCAAAGGGTAAGTTTGAGAAAGTAAATAAAAAATCCTCTTTATTTTTTTTCAATTTTAATATTATTATTTTTTTAATTAGTTTAATATAAAATTGGCCAAAATTTGACCCCCACTCGCACTTCAGGGGATTGTAATCACTCTCTTTATCCTAGTCAGCATTTTAATGCCATATAGGCAAAGTCAACGGTCAAAGGATTTAAAATATAGTTTTTTTGTGGGTTCAGGGGTCCATATGACAAACATGTAAGTAAAAGTGTCGAACTTACAAAATCGACATTGTACAGGGGTCCAAAAGGTCATTTTGCCGATAATAAATCTTCAACATATATAAAAGGTTATCTAAATACCACATCTAATGAAAGTAACATGCTCGGTGAAATTCAATTCAAATTGTATGAAGTGTATGCAAATCACACCACTATCTTGTCGAGTTAGAGAAATTACTTAGCAAATTCTAAGTATAAAGAAGAAAATAATGGAGAAACTATAACAATTAACGACAGAAATTGTACAAAGCATGTGAGAAATAAACATGACCAACAAAATAATATTATAATTGAAATATAACAAACAAAAGACAATGACAGACATCAAAAGCAAGAACTATATTATAATACTAGTATAACAATAACACTCGGAAAACAAGACAATCCTTCACTTCTTACTAATCTTCTACTCTAGTATGCAATGTCCACACCCTTTTATATAATATTGCGTCCTCAGTAATTTGAAACTGCGTCATGTCCTGTCTAATTATATTTCTCCAATACTTTTTTCGACCTACTTTTGCTTCTCATTATATCTACTAGGCAAAATGACTTTCTGAACCCTTGTACTATATCGATTTTGTAAGTTGGATATTTCTACTTACATATTTGTCATCTAGACTTCCGAACCCACTAAAAAATAATATTTTAAATCCTTTTTTAGTGAGTGTAACACACTTTACCCATGTCAGCTGCCACCTCTCCCTCATCTGCCACGTCATTAAAAATAAAATTTTTAAAAAGTATTACATTAAATTTCAAGTCATTTTTAAAATGCTAAATAACAAATTAAATATTAAAATTAATTTAATTAAATAAGAAAAATTTATAATTGTAGAAAAATTTGAATAATCATGTTTTTATTTTTGCTCACAAATTAAACATCAAATTTATTCCAAATAATTAAATTTTCTCCAACTAATTTAAATTTTTAACTATAAATTCATATATACATAACATAATAAATTTTCAATTTTTAAATTTGAATATCTTTAGAAAATTCACAAAAAATTTATTTTTTTTCAAGCGAAATTCACTATTATTTTTCAATAGTCACTATCACTCACTTTCAACTCAAATTTAAATTTTAATCCCCCTCCCCCAAGAAATATTTCAAATTTAAATTTTTTTTTCAAAAAAAAAAATGAAAAGAATTGAATTGAGGAAAAATTAAAATAAAAAAACAAAAAGTGAAGGTGGGGGAGGGGAGGCTGGAAGAGTGTTGGGGTGGGGTGGGGGGGGGGAGGTGGGGCGGGGGGGGGTGGGGGGGAAGAGGGGGGGGGGGGGAGGGGCTGGGGAAGGGCTCGACGAGTGTTGGGGTGGGAAAATTTTTTTTTTATTTTTTAAAAAATTTTTAAAAATATTTTTATATTTTAATTTTTTTTAAAATATTTTAAAATTATTTTAAAAATTTAAAAATATTTTTAAATTTAAAAAGATGGAGGGGAAAAGGACATTTTTTTTAAAAAAATAAATAAATATTATTTTTAATTATTTTAATGTAAAATTGGACAAAAATTGACCCCCTTCAAGCTTATTTTCAATTTTTAAATTTGAACAGCTTTAACAAATTTACAAAAACTTTAAGTTTTTTCAAGCTTATTCATAAATTCACTAATTTTTCAATATCCACTATCACTCACTTTCAATCTAAAAAAAATATGAAAAGATTCAAATTTAAATTTTAATTCAAAAAAACAAAAGATTTGAATTGTGAGGAAAAATTTTAAAAATAAAATAAAAATGATTCAAATTTTTTTTGGTTTGGGGTGGGATAGGGGGATGGTACTGAGAAATAGGGAGGGGGGCTGATGCGTTGGGGGTGGGGGTGGTTGATGTGAAGGAGGGGGTTGGAGAAGGGCTATAGGTGCTGGACGGGGGCTGGGGTAGCGTGAGGGTGCTGGATGGAGGCTGGGGTGGGGTGGGGAGCTGGGGTGAGAGGTGCTAGTTGGGTCTGGATTGGGGTGGGGAGGTGCTGGACAGGGCTAGGGTGGGGGGTGCTGAACGGGGATGGTGTTGGACGGGGCTGGGGTGGGGTGAGGGGTGGGATGACCTTTTTTATTTTTTAAAATATTTTTAAATTTTAAAAGTTGGAAAAAGGTTGATTGCATTTTTTTATTTTTAATATTATTTTAATATAAATATATTGCTTCACGCGTGTAGTCATGCTTCAAATTCTACTCAATAATTTTAATACCACATAAATTTGATCAACGATTAAAATATTTAAAATATTATATTTTTAATAAATTTTAGGGGGCAAATAATAAACAAATAAGTAGAAATGTGCACGTTACAAAACAATATCCAACCATTATACTAGTAAAATTATAAGAGGAGATGTCCAAAATTATATTTGACGATGTGTAAAACCCAGGGAGCTCCCCTATTATTTTAAAACAGCGAACCATTATCACTGCTTGTTCAATTTGAACCTTCAGATTAACCAACGTTGACAAAATGGACCCGAAGGCTCCTCCTTCCACCACCACCAACGCCGTCGCCCACAACCGCGGCCATCAATTTAAGCTACAATCCTCCGACGAAAAAAAGCACCGTTCGATCTTCGAACTATCATCAAACTTCTTTGACTCCTGCCGTCTCCTTCAATCTCCGTCGGCATCGCCACTCTCGTTAGTCGAACCACTCGAAAGCCTCTCAGTCAAAAACCTAGACGACGTAGAAGACATTGGTGACGAATCCAAAAAGGAAGTGGAGAATACGGAGAGTTCGAGTAGTAGGAATAACGCGAAACATAGGTGGACTTGCAATACTTGTAAAGCGGAGTTTGAGTCTCTACGTGAACAGCGTTCTCACTTCAAATCCGATATTCATCGACTCAATGTACTATTTTTCTTCCCTCTTTGTTTTATTTTGGATAAAATTTTAACTATATTCATGTTGCATACAATAAACTTGTTCGGCGCGTCCGCGGACTGTGCATAGCGGGAGGTTCACTGCACTGAGCTGCTGTTTTTATTAATGCTGGAATGAAATGGATCTGCACAGAGAAAAATGGATATAGAGGATTCAATTAGCATCTGTTAGCTGATTACAACTGATTTGGGATTGATGCATAATTGATTGATTCTTAATCTGTTTTCTTAGGACAACATTATTAAGGGTGAGGATTTTGTAAGTGAAAAAATAAAGTAAGAAGTTATATTACTTTTTCATGCATTGTTCTTGAAGTTGGGAAATTTATGATTGTTATCTTTATATAATTGGATCCAAAGATTTTTTCTTTTTGGTTAAGCTCAACTTATTGCCAGTAGTCAATATTTGTTTTTTCCTATTATCCTCAAATTTATTTTGTTATTTTCTGATAACCCAAGACATTAGTGAGTGATATATAAAGAAAGAACTTTGGAGAAGTATTCTAAAGTACAAGATAATGACTATGTATCAAAACCGTTTTTTAGGTATTTTCGTTTAGTACTTTAGTTAAATGAGTATTAATATGGGTGAGGTTAGCCCTTTGGGACTAGCAGCTATTAGATAATATCCCAATATTTGTCCAATTTAGCTTTTGAAATGAGTTAATAGAGGCTGATGACATATTAATAGTAGAATTTAGGAGTTGGGGTTATGGAATTGTTTTCAATTTGTTCAGCCAAAGAAAGTTTTGGCTTAATAGTACTTCATCTAATATAATATTTTGTAAGTTCAGGACATTGCTATATGAAATCATCTCTAGGGAACAACATTATATTCTTCTTTATGATCTTGCTTATAAAGGTTTAGGAAATGGATGCATTCGTTCCGTATGACCAGAGTGGCAATTGAAACAAATTGTCTGCTAGAACTTTACAAGCAGAGGCTATTCATCACTCTTCTAGAAGCACTTCAAATTTGCTCGTGTTTCTGAAAATTATCACTTGGTTACTCTGCCCTCTAAAAGTTTTCAATCTGTGACACCTCCTTCTCCACCCTGGCCATAAAAACAATTCTTTTCCTGTTTTCTGTTAATATCTTTGTTCCTGAAGGTGCTGATCTCATTATTCTGGTTGTTCATATAGTAGTTATAGTAATTTTTTCCAGTACTGATATCAGATAAAGCTAAGCATTTCTGGGAGAGACACTATAAAGGAAGAAGACTTTGATGAGATGACCTCTGATTCCCTATGTAAGGATTATGATTTATCAAGTATTTCTGGATCAGATGATGAAGATGACAAAGAATCTGGTCAGTCCAATGATCTGCAGCGAAGAATAGTTGGAGATATTAAGAACAAAATATTTTTAAAGTTGCATAATGGGGAGATCCTTTCACTTTGGAAGGGCTTACTCCTGAATGAGTCAGAAAGTATTTTGTTTGAGAACAAGAAGACGATTGCTGCAGATGATATTAGGAATAGGATGTATTTGACAGAAAATGATGTGATCAAGAAGTTGAAATATCTGATCCATGAACCAAGGGATAATACCCATTTGAGGATTGTGTTGCTTGCAAGAGGTGGGCATTTTGCAGGCTGTGTTTTTGATGGTACAACAGCTGTGGCACATAAGACATTCCACAGGTTAGAGTCTTTTTTGTAAGAAAAAGTGCAATGCTCCTTTTATGCCATTATCTTCTTACCAAAACAACTAATTCAAAGAATATTTTTACGAGATGCTGCAATGAACTTTATTTCTACTGCCGTGATCAAGCTTTGCTTTTATCTTGTGAGAATATTGTTGATAACTTGCTAGAAATAGTAGATTACAGAAATTTAAAATTTTTTCTAATATAGTTTCTATTCTGTTTAACCGTTAGATCCCTTCATATCAGTGCACGGTGCATCAAGTTAGAGTTGTAACAAATTCATGCTCCTTGCAGAAATAGGGTCTCCGCAGTTATCCACACCGAATTCTTTTGACTGTTTTTTAAAAGATGTGTATCCTCCAAATTCTGATGGTAAAGGAATGATCAAAATATTGCATGCAATGAAAAATCTCTTGGAACAAAAAAGATTAAATAGATAAAACATGTCAATTTGTGTAACCATGCACCAAACATGAGCTTCAACAAATTGCTCAAATTGACAGGTAGAAAGCCAAATTACAAACCATAACTTGTTGCACCAATCCACAATGAGAATAAATCTCACTGAATGGGATATGAGGGTTATATTGGTTGATCCGTACCCTATTCGTTTAATAAGAGTATTAGAGTGTGGACAGAACCTTCTCTATTTTTCTTTGAAGGTCATGGGTTGTGTGTATTCCTTCTTCCCCCACGTTCTTGGTGTCATTTATTAATAAATCTTTAGAACATCTTTGTTAAACTTTTGAGTTTTATATTGAAAAGGTCCTTACAAAAATTCTATTGACAAGAACAGACTAAGTTGTTTCGTCATTTGGCTCTCTATAGTTGTTCACCTTGTAATATTTTGCAAGATCTCTCTCTTACAGGGAGAGGTCCTATGTTTAAAGTCCTCTCTGCTTCCCTTCAGACTTCCGAGGTGTAAGATTTGGCTATCCCTGGTACTAGTGTCCTTTCTCTTGGCTTGCATTCCAAACTTGTCTTGTTATGTATTTCAGTGCTGCTGTGATCATTTCCTAGAGGGCCGGCCTTGGCTCGCTTACCGTGGTGTGCCAGGTCCAGGGTTTGAATCAGCCCTTCAGCGAAGCTGGGGTGAGGCTGCGTAGATTATCCCTCCCCGACACCCACGGAGTGGGTATGAACCGGGTCGACCCTTTTGTGATCATTTCCTAGGAGAGTGTGGAGGACGCGTATTAATGTAGAAGGTTAGTCTTGTAGGAGTGTTGTCTTTCTTGTCGAGGGTTTAAATTCTTTGTGTTTGTTGTTGTAACTAGTTGTAGTACTGGAGTCCCTGCTTGTGATGTATATCATAATTTGTTATTTATTGTGTTTCGATTATCATAATATCATGTTGTTCTTGTTCTTTCTTGTAGATTTTGCACTGTTTCCTTGTTAGTTGCTATAGTTTTTCCACTGTTTCCTTCTTCTTTATACCTGAATTTGCTGCACTTGGGCCGAGGTTCATTCGGAAACAGCCTCTCTCTACCTCCACAAGGTAGTGGTAAGGTCTGCATGACACTCTATCCTCCCCAGACCTCACTTGTGGGATTTCACTGGGTATATTGTTGTTGTTGTTGTCATCATTTCCTTAATTCCTAACTTGGCTTCAAGAGTTAGGTTATTTCCTTTTTTTTCTTTTTCCATGTTTACTTGACAGTAGCCACTGTCAGAAGTGCGTAGGTTCTCGACAAAAGTACATGCTCGATATTGCTCTTATCTGAAGTTTGCTTTGCTTCTTAAATGGTGAAGTCGTATCCACCAATGTGGCATCTCTTCGGAGTGACACAGGGACGGGGTCACATTTTTAGTTACGGGTTTGGCAGACCCAGTAGTTTTGACTCAAAATCCTATATTTGTAGTAAAATTTTTACCTAATGTGTGCAAACCATTTATCTAAAAACTCAGTAAACAAAAACATTGTAATCTAGAACCCATAAACTAAAAATCCTAGCTCCGCCCTATGCCGAGAAAATATGGCTAATTTATATTACTTTACCTTTCTTTTAGATATGTTATACGAGCTAAGGCTGGTAAGAAACAATCATCAAAAGATGCAAGTGGCAAGATGGCGCACTCTGCTGGAGCATCAATTCGTCGGCATAATGAGCTTGCTCTTAAAAAGGTAAAGGGATTGAGGTTTACATAAGAGAGATTCTGTTTCATGATCAGTATCCTGTTAAGTGTGACTTGTCAAATTATTTTTATTTCTTAATTTTAACAAGAGCATACCATTCAAGCAGCTGCACCAGAATATTTTCTTGCATTTTGCATGCACATCATGAAAATTTTCCCTTCTTTTCCTCTTTTTTTTTTTCTGCTGGTGGTGATGGTGTTCTTTTTTGCTGACACTTTTTAGACACTTCAATATATTAGTGATCAGTCCACTCGGGCCTTAAAAGTTGGTGCCATATCCGTGCTATGGTTTCTGCTTTCTATGTAGTTGTTTCTTTTTCTTTTTAAAACTTATTTTTAGTTATATTTCATGTTTCGGATGATTTTTTTTCGGAGTGAGTTCATATTTTTTCACTGATACTTAAAATTCTTATTTCTGACACATTATCTCATGATAATCTATCCATTTCGGATTTCTTATAAGTGGGGACTTTTATGAAACTGGATTGCTTCGGACTTTTATGAGACTGGATTGCTTCTGCCTTATTGATCTTACTACTTGAAGTGGCTCTCTCTAATTTGAAAAAGAAAAATAAAGGAGGGGATTCTTTGGCTGTCATATTGCAATAGAGCAGAGGCACTATGGAGCATATTTCTAATTTTTGCTGTTTCTTAACCAGGAAATCCAAGATTTGCTCACAGCATGGAAGCCTTACTTTGCTGTTTCATCCTGTGTCTTCATACATGCTCCCTCTAACAACAGACAACTGTTTTTTGATGGAGATCAACCATATTTTGTTTGCCAGCTTAGTGCTGTTAGAAATATTCCTTTGACTGTTCGAAGACCTACCTACAAGGAAGCTCGACGAATATATGGCTTATTGACTCAAGTATCCTTTGAAGTAAATGAGGAAATTGCACCTGATTGTGAAGAGGCGTCTCTAGTAAGTGCGAGTGGTTTGAGCAGCAATTGTAAGTCCATGGAGGCTCTGAAGGATAATTTGGAGACTAAGGAAATCACAAAAGCATCTTCTAGTGTTATGCCATCCCCCAATGAGATCATATCAAGTGAGAGTGATAGTGATAATGAAACTGTTGGAACATCCACTCCTTTACACGAAGCAGCAAAGTGTGGGGATTCTGAAAAGGTTTTTGAACTTCTAGAACAAGGTATGGATCCTCGCCTCAAAGACGAGAGAGGGAGAACTCCATATATGGTTTCAACTGAAAAAGAAGTGAGAAACGCATTTAGGCGCTTCATGGCATCAAACCATGACAAGTGGGATTGGCATGCTGCTAAGGTGCCTAGCGCATTGACTAAAGAAATGGAGGAAACACAAGCTGCTAAACAGGTAACTGCTTGATTATTTTAGGGGGTGTCATGTTGATGGTTTTCTGCTGAGGTTCCTATGTTTTGGATGTGGAATATAATTTTCTAGGGGAAGGATCCAATATTTTAGGATGTGGGATTGTATAGAAAATTGATTTAGTTATCTTTGTTATTTAATTTGTTGTTATGCAGACACCACCTAATGATTTCCAATACCCGAGTTAGGGATGGGGCGTTGGAATTAGAAAGTTCAGTCGATTACTATCTCTTTCAGTATGACCGTGAAGATTTTAAGAGAGTTCCCTCTTTTAGGAAGTGTAAAACAGTGTCATTAGGCATGTACTATGAAGCGGATTAATGCATGTTGTTTGAATGCTCTATAATATTGGTCACCTTCTATTCTTTGTATATGTTAGGAAGTAAAGATGTGAAGAGTTTCTTCATTTCAGGCATATTGCATATGCAGATGAATTTAAGTTTACTTGATATTCCCAATAGTTTCCCATTCATTGTGCACCCAAGGGTGTGGCCTAGTGGTTCAATAAAGTTCAGTTGAGCACCATGAGGTCTTAGGTTCAATTCCCAACAAGGACACGCACTAGGTGATTTCTTCCATCTGTTCTAGCATTGGTGGACAGAGTCACCTGGTACCTGTTGCTGGTGGGAGATGGTAGGTATCCCGTGGAATTAGTCGAGGTGTGCGCAAACCGGCCTGGACACCACGGTTATCCAAAAAAAAAAAAAGGTTTCCCGTTCATTGTCATTGTTGAAGTGTAAATCTTCTTCTTGTATTATGCTTGTACTTTACAAATATGAATAGTGTGATTGTGGAAGTTTCATTAAATTCCTTCCTAGGATAATATACTTTGTCCATGAGCCAAGACAAATTGATGGATGTATTCTGTCTAGTTCTGTCTGCTTGCTATCACATCATGAGGTACTGGACAAGAATAGCGGGTTGAGTTAATTTACTTTTTCGTTTGTGTTATTTCTCATTTTTCAGCCGTTAAATATGTTTTTCTTCAGCCAACCAGTGAAAATGTGTTATATGCTGCATTCTGTAGCTATCTGATATGTTTAATTGTATTTCTCTCCCCAGTCAGAGAAAGATGCCAAGAAGAAAGCAAGGGCAAAAGAGTTGAAAAAGTTGCGGAAAGCAAGGCAGAAAAAGGCTCAGGTGCATATTAATTTATTTTATGATTTTTTTTTAAACCGTATCCTGGCTTAAGCCTCAGCGGTGTCTTGCAAAAATTGTTGTTGGTTCATCTTCTTGCTTGAGCCAGATCACATGTCATGAATCAATGAGCCATGGTTCTAGAGTTGCTTCCTTTTTGGTTTACAGAAACTTAGCCATCCATCAATCATCAAGTGTGCATTTTCCTTGTTTTTTCCTCCCTCTGATTAGAAAAAGAGGAGTATTGCTAAGCAACTTAGAAGTTCATTTGCCTCTTAAACATCCACACATGGGCTAATTTGTTCATCCTCCTGTTATCTCTCACTCACTCACTCACTCACTCACTCACTCAGCCTTGTGACATCATTTTGCAGGCTGAGGCTGCTCAAGTCCAGACTGCTCCATCTAGTCTTTCAGCAAAAATATCAAAAGAGGTCACACAACATATTACTGCTTTATCTTTTTTATGCACTTATACCTATCACTGCTCGAATTGGAATTTGTTTAGAAGTGCTGCTCAATGTTCAAGCTGATAATTGTGCTGCAGACCAAGCTTTCTTATACTTGGTTTCTTATCTCTTTTATGGTGTCTGATATGTTTTCTCTTTGCCTATCAGGAGGAATTGAAAAGGGCTCATGATGCTGAAAGGGAAAAAAGAGCAGCTGCAGCTGAGAGAAGATTAGCTGCTGCTGCAGCCCTTAAAGCTCAAGGCACTGACTTAGTTTCTGCTCCAGGTGGCTCGGGAACTGACATACTATGTTCTTGCTGCAACGGGTCATTAGCTGGCAAGGTTCCCTTTCACAGATACAATTACAAGTATTGCACTAGTGCATGCATGCACGTTCATAAAGAGATCCTCGAGAGTAGACGGATATGTTGAAGTTCATTACCAAGCTTCGTCTATGCCGTCCTCTACCGTGTGTGTTTGGGGTTACTGGGGTGGGTGTGGGGAATGGGATGGGGTGGAGGTCCTGATATGAATGAGAAGTTAAGGGCTTGGCGAGAATTTTGCACCTATATATGAGAAGTATTTTTTTTATTTATATTTTATAATTTTATATTTTTTTTCTTATAATATTTCACAAGTTATGTCCAAGCATAACTTCAATTTTGAAAGAACTTATGCCTAGTAAATTCAATTGCTAGAGGACAAAAACTAATGATCAACCCATTTTAATGGCAAAACCCTGCTAATGTTAAATATCGTTAAAATCTCAAAATGTTTTGGTATCAAGATGCAGGTTTGCATTTTCTGCACTAGATATATCCTAGGAGTAAGAAGTAGGAGATTGATCTAACATTTGCTAATAATTCATGATAATAATCATGCTCTGTGATCGTCTACTCTAAACTACGTGCTAAGAAAATTTCAAAATTTGTTCTCAGTTTGTGGAATTTCTCCCATCCTTAACCAGTTCAGCTTGGTTAGTAGATTTTTGTATTCTAACTTCGAATGATCATCGAATCCAAGCCTGTTCGACAGAGCCAGATTCATTAAAACAAATCTAGATCCAATATTTACGTCTACGAGCTTAATAACATAAAAGCCCAATCTAGCCTTTAGTCCTTTAACAAAAATAGTTTAGTATTATGTGCAAAGCGCATACATGTTACATTATTTAATAAAAGACATCTTTTCCCCTGGACATGTCTTCCAAACTCACTTTACACTTAAACTTAACTTCTGTTTATTTACCCCCTTAACATCTTTAAAGTGTATTTGTTTCACCCCTCAAAACTGAATACCACTTTCACAATGGAGAGTTGGTTATACACGCGCCATGTCAGTGCCAAATCAGTGCCACATCATTGTCAGATCATTGCCACGTAAAAAATTAGGATTTAAAAAAAAAAATCCCACACACATACTATTTTTATGTATTTTTGTTTTAAAAAGCAAAAAATATATATTTATTATTTATATATATATTAAATAATATATATATATATATATATATAATATTAAATAAAAAATGCCCCCACACCCACCCCCTTTTCATTTAAATAATATATATTTTATATAATTATTTTTATGTATTTTTATTTTAAAAATAAAAAATATATATGTACTATTTTTCTTTATATATATATATATATATATATAATAAAAAATTCACCCACCCACCCCCCATCTCTTTCTCCATTCCAGCCCCCCTCCGCCCCACCCCACCTCTCGTTCTTTCTCCCCTTCCAGCCCTCCCACCCCACCCCACCCCACCCCACCGTTCTTTCTCCTCTTTTAGCTCCACCCCTACCCCACCCTTCCAGCCCCCACGCCCACCTTCTTCTTTCTTATTCAAACAAAAATATTTTCATCAAGTTAAAATTAATTTTTGCAAATTATCTTATTAACAAAAAAAATTCAAAAGTAAAAATTAAAAGAAATCTCATTGATGATAAGTGATTCAAAAATAAAATCATCAATTTAATTTAATTTTTATCTAAATTTTGAGGGAATTAGATTGAAGGTTGAGATGATGTTTAATGGATAAAATTATTTAATAGTGTTTTCATATTTGTTCTTGGGTGGTGTTAATGGAGAAAAGTGAAAAAAATTAAAGGAAAGTGTTGTTCTTGGGTGGTGTTGTTAAGGAGGAAAATGAAAAAAATTAAAGGAATGTGTTGTTCTTGGGTGGTGTTGTTAATGGAGGAAAGCGAAAAAAATTTGAGGTTGTTAATGGAGGTTTGAGTGTTGTTATTGATAATGATTTGAAGAAGAAAGAAGAAGAGAAAAAGTGTCCATTTTTTATTTTAATTTTTATTTTTGTTTTCTTTTTAAATATAATATTACTGAAATTAATTTTTTTAATAAATAAGCGCGCCTCTTTTTTTTTAAAAAATGTCACGTTAGCTTTAGGGGTCAAATAAATACACTTTAAAGATGTTAAGGGGTGTAAATAAACGAAAGTTAAGTTTAAGTGCTAAAGTGAGTTTGGAGGACAAGTTTAGGGGGGGGGGGGGAAATGTCTTTTCTCTTAATAAAATTATTTATTGTATTTAACTGACATATATTTGCGTCTTATCAAACATTTTTTTCTTACGCGCTCAGTGTGTGTGACATACACGCAGTGGTCCAAGTACCAAATATATGCCGATTATATACGGCAAAAAATAGTCTAGGGCAAAGTTCAGGATGCGTAACTGCAAATTTTGTCAAATTATGAATATTTTTTGCATCTTTTTCCCTCGATTTATGGCTTTTGACTTTTAGCTTAGAAACTACTTGTTAAAAGTCAATCCAGACACCTCCTCGCCTCTTTATTAAAAATAATTATTTTAATTTATTTATTCAATTTATGAAAATAAGAGAATTTTATTATATTTTTTCTTTTTAACTATTAGTATTAAATAAAGAGGTAATAGTCAAACTTAGAGTTTCAAAACATTATTAATAAGATTAATTTAAGAAATTATCCATTTAGGGTGTGTTGGGGGTTTGGGCCACAGGTGCCAAAAGAGTTTTAAAATGAGGTGTAAGTGACACAAAGCTTAATTATTAGTTGGAGGTGATAATTACTTTATTATGTATTAAGAAAGTTGAGAAAGTTTTAAAATAACCCACAAGTTTTTAAATTTACACTTTGATCCTAATGTATACCTAAAATAACGGGAAGCGAAGGGAAAAAAGGCGCCTTTCTCTCTCTTAGCAATTTTTGTCGTTAATTGTTTTTGTCTCTGCTGCTTTATTCATCATCTTCTGCTTCATCTTCTTCTTGTCGACCATTTGTTGTTGTTGTTGTTGTTGTTGTTGTTGGTACAGCGCTACTGCTGCGATCTGACCTATTTCTTAGGTTAAATTTTGTTTACTACATCACTTTCCACTTTGGCATTACTTCATAGGTTACTTTGGTAAGTAAAATTATAATTTTTATTCGTATTTGTCATCTGGGTACACTTCTGTTTTTCCAATAATGGATAGAACCTCGATTATGAATCCAGCACAAGTGTCCACAATTTAAATAGATCAATTATTTGGTGCATCAGATAAGTAATCTGCTGCATCAGACTATTTATCTGGTGCATCATCTTATTATCTTTTGCATCATACGTATTATCTGTTGTATCAGGATATTTATCTGTTGCACCAGACTAATTATCTGTTGCATTAGAATGTTTATCTGTTGCACCAGACTAATTATCTGTTGCAACGAATAGTTATTAAAATTGTGGTTATAAATTATGTTTATTATTTATTTCCTTATTATTTATTTACGAAACATTTTTTATTGAATAATCGGAACTCCGAGTCATGTCTTTCTTTTTACCCTCTCAATAACAACTGTTGACACCCAATTTTGACTCGCTCTTTTTCCTCTAATTACTTTTTCAATACTCCTTGGCCTTAAATAATTTTCAAAAATTAAATAAAAATAAGATTTGGTATTTTCGTTTCTATTTCTATAAGTTTTAATAAGAAGAGAATTTATTTTTATTCATAAAACTATTTTAATAATTAAATATTTTGACATCAAAATTATAAAATATATATCTTATGGTGGTCGCATTCGCATTCTTTCTAACTTTATTTTAGGGGCAGTATTGTGACCTTATAGGTATATTTTATTACACAAAATATATTTTTATAAGATGTACATATATTTTATTATATTCTTATTTTTATGTATTTTATTATATTCTTATTTTCACACATACACATATATATACATATACATATATGTATTTTCTTAATAGGAAAGTCGCGAAATATTAAGTCGGATGTCTGTACAAATTATGTCTGTAATTTATATACGTTAAACTAAAAATAATTTTAAATAATTTTTAGGATATCAGGGAGCATCGATAAATTTAATTTCAATAGAAAAAGAGTATTCGGGTTAACAATAATCCAAAATTTTCTTTTATTTTATTTTATTTATTTGTTTTATTTTATTTTTCACCCGAACCCAACTCTTATTTTATGAATTTCAGCCAGCCAAGAGCCCGAATATCAGTCCAAAATTAGTATAATTCCCATATCCGCTTTGCCATTCCACCTCAACAGATACGATCTAATTAGACCCGTTGATTTATTCTAAATTCGAAGCATCCCAAAATTTTCAGTTATTTCTATTTATACAGGCATATATAATTTTTCTTTATTTATTCAATTTATTTATATATTTATTTTCTTTTCTCTTTAAATTAAATTCGAACCGTCCAATTAGATATCGGACGGATCAAAAAACAATCACGTCTCTAGATATCTAGTTTGAGGTTGGTTGGTCTCGTCTTTAGACACTATGTTTGTTGTGCGACCTTGCCGGGCTCTATAAGTTGCATCACTTTGTTAAGTCCATTACTTTCTTAATGTGCCTAAGGTACGCCTTTTCCATGTAGCAACATGTTGATACTCCAAAATCAGGGCGAGTCAAATGTTAGATTTGTCTAGATGTAGAAAAAACTTTGCATGGTCATATTTTGTTGAACTAAGAACTCTTCATTGTCATATAGACATAAGTAAAACTATGTCTGTTAAAATGAGTAGTGGGTACATATTTGCCGATTCAAGTTTTTTTTTTTCTTTCAAGTAGTCAATGCATTCTAAAAACTTCCTCTAGAATGTTGTTTAGTTCCTTTAAACACACCTTTATTCCCATAACTCATAAGCTGCCTAAGTGTATTTCAATTGAAGCAAAGTCAATTATGAGATGTTATTTTGCTTGCTTACAGATGTTTTGCAAATTATATTTCCACCTCTTTTATAGTAAATGAACCAACGTGTATTTTGTGTATACACGTATTTTTGGTCATTGCATATGTTAAGAGTATTTGTATAAATTGTTCTTTTAACGTGCACAGGTCACAATTTCTCTGAAATGCCAAAATATGTTACAAGTAGTTCATTTGGAATGAGCTATGAAAAGAGATTGCTTCCATTAATTAAATTGCTTCATTTTTCTTTTTCCGGTAACCATAAACAATAAAATGGTCCTGTTTGCCAACAATAGAAATTTTGATTAAGAACGTCAGGTAGCACCTCTAACGTGTTCTTGTGAATAGTTTTTATTTTCATCAATAGGTGTGTTTTTGTGATTAAACCCATGGCCAGATCAAGTTCTAACGGACCCTTTATGGTTTAAAGGAATTTTATACTTTTGGATATTGTGAAGTCCTTACATTTAATTCAAGCACTGCTAAATGGTAACATGTTATTGTCATACATACTTATACGCCCCTTTGAAACAATTCTGACTTAATTTATGTCTTATTGTGACTACTTTTTATACCATAGTTTACCTCGTCTCTTTGTTAGTCACTAATTCTTTTCTCTTTTTCCTTTTTTACATGGAACTCGGGAGTTGGGAGTTCCGCAACAGAATTGGTTTTGACCCAAAATATTGGGTCAATCGCTACTAGGATCACCGGAGCCTCGGAGTCGCAATTAGAAGCCCAAACTCCTAAATGGAGTCTAGTATCTCTTATCTTCTTTGAATTTAATTTGTACTTATCATGTTGAGTTTTAGAATGATACCAACTCTTGTTATTGAATCTCTTTTTTTAGATAACTTTACTTAATTATTAAATTTATGCTATCTTGTTATTTGTCGATTCTTTAGAAGTAGTTTTAACATTTCGACTTTCGCAAATAACATGCGGCTATCGCTAAGAATTTTTTTTTTTTCATAATCGGCTAATTCTTTTGGAAAACTCCTTACCGATATCTTAAATAAGATTAGCATAGCAATCTTCACATTTTTCTTTAAACTATAACAAAGACAAATAAATAGATTTTCAGTTTTAACTTAATCAAGAAGGTTATCAAAAATTTCAGATTTTTTCAAAAGAGTTTATTCATCAAATTTAATTTTGTTTTAGTACATAACTCTAACGTTCAAGGTATTTTATATTTTTACGTTCATTCGGGGTTTCAGATTCTAAGAGATTAGAAAACACGAGGTATACACGTTCTTTTGCTACCACGTACAAGGTATATCGTATTATTTTGACAGCAACTATTTTACATTATATCTATTATTACCATTATTATTTACATCATATTATTTATTACTGTTTCAATTATTATTATTATTATTATAATTATTATTTACATCGTTATTAATACTATTATTATTACCATTATTATCATTGTCTCAATTTTGTTATGCCTATGTATTATGCCATCACATTTTTTCTTTTCGCTTATTTCTAAATCTAAATCTATTTAAGTTTCACAAATTAAGTAAAACTTTACATCTTTTCGCACTTTCAAATCTATCTATATTCACATTTTGTCTTAAATTATTCCACACCTTAAAATATTTTATAAATTTTATTTACCTATTCAATTTTATACATGTAAAGACAGTGGAGTTTTTCCTTTATTTTATACAAATCATTATATATATATAAGGCTATTTTCATATTATAAGATATTCATGTAACATACATATATATATGCGATGATTGTATTACTTCCTTGTATATGGTAGCACCACGTTTGTCATACCTTAAGTTCTCTTTCCTTTATATAAAATAACAAGTAGAAATAGCAATGAAAGTTTTCTTTTCACCATTTTCGCAAATAAATAAAAGCAATATTTTCCTAAACTAAGCGTGAGAACTATCTTCGGATAGGCTCTGAGGGATGCCTAACACCTTCCCTTCGCGTAACCAAAACCCTTACTCAGAATCTCAAAATATTTTTGATAGACCAAAACAGAGTTTTCTACATAAAAAATGGTTTTTCCTAATTTTTCTAAAAAGTTATGTGGCGACTCTTAAAAAAAATGAATTTTCAAAATCCAAGAGTCATATTAACCACCATACGTCATGTGCTGTTTCGACCGATTCGAAATAGGGCACGACAGCAACAATAACACTTTTTTATTAATAATCGCCAGGTGCAAGATATGATCGCTCTGTCGTAGCAGATTAACCTCTAACTGTTGACACAAATTGCTGCTCAAACCCTACCACCAACCGTCGACATGTTGAGAACAAGGAATAAACAGAATGATTATTATTAAATACTAAATAAGAATTAAAAATTCAAAGTCGACAACAAAATGAAATGAATGTTCATAGATTTTTGAATCCCTTGGGTAGATTTGATATACAAAAGGAGAAAAATAATTGCTAAAATAAAAAACATTACCTAATTATTATTACTACTATTATTATTATTGTCAATCAGACATCTTTCATTCATCCGGCAGCCTTGCTCCGAAGTGAGCCAAATATATCTTTGGAGTTCATCAATCAAACTGCCTTTAAAGTTCATGCAAGGACTCGATATGAATATTCTTGTACGAATCTGGATTATCCATATTTGTAAGGAGGGGCCTATTTATAAATTATTGTATCTCGGAAAGAAAATAAAATTGTTTTAAAATAAATCTAACAGATGGGTAATCTGTTACAAAATATATTCTTTCTGTTAGATAACTTACAACATACTGGCAATATTTTTGCAATAGATGTATATATTTGTTTGATTTCTGCAACAGGTTGATCATTGTCGTAACAGATGTCTTCAATTGATTGACAATATAAACAGATGTGTCATCTGTTGCAACAAGCTAGTAATCTATTTATTCAATTTAAGCCATAGATAGTCTAGAAAGAATAAGGTGCGTGCAAATGGATCCACTATCATATGTGTGGGAGTTAAGTATGTATTACTGATAAGGTTACCGGGACAACACACACAAAGTACAAGTTTTTGTGAATTGCAGTTTTTAACCGATTAGGCATTGATCATTCAAACAAGATCCTGCATTATACCATTAAGTTTGATGGGTTCGAAATTGATAAGGCTAAGGACCTCATGAAGATGGTGCAGATACCCTGTTACGAATTACTGACGTTTGGTGCTCATGTTTATGCGTGTCAAATTTTGAGAAGGGATCAATATTTGTCGTCACTGCAGAGAACCAATAGCGATTGGACTTAACTTTAAGTGTGCATTATACCCTTAGAGGGCCCTCGAAGCCTCGCACTGCATCAAACAAGAATGAAAAACCAATATAGTTATTGCCCTGACCAAAATTTATATGGTTGGGTTGCTCGCTCGGGTTGATGATTATATGCCAGAAGGTGCGGTAGGAGAATAATTTCGAGGAAAAATGGGTTGTTGATGGAAAACTGTATCATCTGAGAGCCAATTAAAGAAGAGACAGGGTAGAAAGTAACTTTTAACGAATCTAGCCGGTGGAATTATCTTAACAGATGCAAAATCTGAATCAAGTGCAAATATGAAAGTGTATCCGGCAATATAATTTCGTCTGTTGTGTCTCTGAAAGAAGAACAATGCAGATGGACACTTTGCTAGAGAGCAGTATGGTCGGGATTATCACCTCGGTAGAAAATAGGAGAAGACCAACAAAGCATCCTCACGGGCATCGAGGGTAGAAATGATGTTCAGCAAGTCTAGAAAACTTACGCCAACAACAACTGCAGTGAAAATAAGAAAACTAAGCGAAGACGGTAAATTTTTGAATTTTAAATTTCATCCCATGCCTTCTTGTTTGTGTTTTCGATCAGGTCCACTGTCGTTGACCTGATCGGAACCACAAACGAGATTGAAAAGCATATAGAGTATCATTGTTTCCTTAGAAATATGGTTATAATTGATTGTGTTTTCTTGCCTTGACATGCTTTCAACATTCCTTGGAGAAGATCAGATGCTTGTTGTAGTATGTGAATCCCGATAATTTTCAAGCTTGCCTCCAACTTGTTGATTCTATATTCAAGCTGGTCGTTGCCCTCTTCAAAGTTGGTAAAGAGTTCCTCGTCTCTTGTGAGCTCGATCAGGAGCGCTACCTTCAAACTTGTGGCATTCTAGAAGCTCTTCAGAACACTTTCTTCAGAAGCCTTAAAGGATACATGGAGGGTCTCTGTGTTTGTTTTAGGTCAAAATGCGTTGATACACGTTAAAGATGTAATCCCAACAGTTGAACAACACACTTTTATCGAGCGTTGCTCCATGCATCTTGCTCAACAAATTTGATAAATTAGTAAGCATGGAGTTATGTAGCATGTGATTTAAATCGGCTCTACCAAGCCTATCAAATGTTAAGTAACTCCAAGCTCATTACCCTATCAAAACAATATACCCGAGTTAGTGCACATAGAAAAAAATCCTAATCTGTCAGCATTTCTGCTGATCACTCTTCTCCAATATAGATGACAAGATATCTGCTATGCAAAAGTCTACACCATCGCCAGACATGATTTCCTGGGTACATATCTGGCGACGATGTAGACTTTTGCATAGAAGATATCTTGTTATCTATATTGGAGAAGAGCAATCAGTAGAAAGGCTGAGAGATTGAGCTCGTTCAATTTGTGCTCTAACTCGGTCATATTTTTTTGATAGAGTAATGAGCTTAGAGTTACGTAGCATTTGATAGGCTTGGTAGATCCAATTTAGATCACACGCTACGTAACTCCATGCTTACTAATTTATCAAATTAGTTGAGCAAGATGCATGGAGCAACGCTAGATAAAAGTGTGTTGTTCAACTTTTGGGACTACATCTTCAACGTGCATTAACACATTTTGACCTAAAACAAACACAGAGACCCTCCATGTATCCTTTAAGGCTTCTGAAGAAAGTGTTTTGAAGAGCTTCTAGAATGCCACAAGTTTGAAGGTAGCGTTCCTGATCGAGCTCACAAGAGACGAGGAACTCTTTACCAACTTCGAAGAGGGCAACGACCAGCTTGAATATAAAATCAACAAGTTGGAGGCAAGCTTGAAAATTATCAGGATTTACATACTACAACAAACATCTGATCTTCCCCAAGGAATGTTGAAAGCATGTCAAGGCAAGAAAACACAATCAATTATAACCATATTTCTAAGGAAGTAATGATACTCTATATGCTTTTCAATCTCATTTGTGGTTTCGATCAGGTCAACGACAGTGGACCTGATCGAAAACACAAACAAGAAGGCATGGGATGAAATTTAAAATTCAAAAATTTACCGCCTTCGCTTAGATTCCTTATTTTAACTGCAGTTGTTGTTAACATAAGTTTTCTAGACTTACTATACGTCATTTCTACCCTCGATGCCCGTGAGGCTTCTTTGTTGGTCTTCTCCTATTTTCTATCTAGGTGATAATCTCGACTACGCAGCTCCCTTGCAAAGTATCCATCTGCATTGTTTTTCTTTTAGAGACACAACAGATGAAATTACATTACCGAATACACTTTCATATTTGCACTTGATTCAGATCTCGCATCTGTTAAGATAATTCCACCGGCCAGATTCGTTAGAAGTTACTTTCTTCCCTATCTCTCTTCTTCAATTAGCTCTCAGATGATATAGTCTTCCATCAACCACCCATTTTTCTTCGAAAGCATTCTCCTACCGCACATTCTGGCATAAAATCATCACCCCAAGCGAGCGACCCAGCCATATAAATTTTGACCAGGGCAATAAATATATTAGTTTTCCGTTCTTATTAGATGCAGTGCTAAGCTTCGAAGGCCCTCTAAGGGTTCAATGCACCCTAAAAGTTAGTCCAATCGCTATTGAATCTCTTTACAATGACATAAAAATTAGACCCCTTCACAATGCTTGACAAATAAACATGAGCAACAACCGACATTAAATCTTAACAGGCTATCAGAACTATATTCATGGTCCCTCAGCCTTATCAGTTCGGACCTACCAAACTTAATTGTAAAATTACAGACATCTTATTTGAACGATCTATGACTAATCAGTAAAAACATCATTCACAAAATCAGTGCACTTTATGTGTGTTTCCAGTATAACATTATCAGTAATACATACCTCCCACATATGAAGTGGTTCCATCTACAAGCAGCTTATTCCTCCGATCCCATCTTTACTGTAGCCTCTTGAGATAGTCCGTCAAAAGTTGATCAACTGTTAGTTCCTTGTATCTACAAAGAAGAGGAAAAAAATTAATGTCACAAAAATAACGTTGTCCATCTATTGCATCAGATGTGGTGTCTGTTGCAACAGATGTGGAGTCTGATGGAATACATCAAACCAGCCTTTCTGGTGGTTTTATTTGTTCCAATAGTTTCTCCATCTGTTGCAACATCAACAATAACATAAACATCAATAAAAAATAAACAACATTTGCTCCAACAATGTCATCAACAACAAAGAAGCAACATCCTTTGTGTCAGAACCATTAACAACACCACAAGTTCCAACAACGCCAATTCCACCAACAACATCAATAACTGCATCAACAATAATGAAACAAACAAAATACATATAAAAAATGATACTTCAAATAAGGTTTTAAACTTCTCCCAACAGATGACTTTTTTCTCATATTGTAATAAAAATTCTCGAATTGTTTATTCAACACTTACAAGTTTCTTAAAAAAAATTTAATAAATATGATATGGATAAATAGTAATTAAATAAAAAATAGATGTAAATAACATGCAAAGAAGACGATGAGAATGAAAGAGCAATAATGAACCATACCTTAATATCAAAAAGGGGATCAAAACAGAAATTTAAATCGAGAAAAGATATGGATGGGTTTAGATCCTAAGAGATCTTTATGAGAAGAGAAAAAAAAAAGAGAGAAAAAAGGTTGTGACCATAAAGAAGAAAGAGAAAAAGATAATAGTTGAATAAAATAAACTGCAGCTGAAGGAAGAGATGAGATAATTTCTATAGATGTATTGTGTACGTAGACGTGGTGGTTTTCAATATTCATTAATTAATATTCATTAACTTCATTAATAATTTGAGGGGCACGAGGAAGACTAAGACTACTGACATTGAAAAGACAAGACAGCTCAATGAACTTACTTTTGAGATATCCAAGAAATATTTTTTACCGCCTTTAGTAGTAAGTACTACTACTTGATATTATCTACTCGGACCAGAAGTTTCTTGCTTTAAAATTAAAAGAGATAAAATGATTTTCAAACAGATGTGTCATCCGTTGCAACATATATAAATATCTGTTTAGAAATCCGAACAGCTCAGCCATCTGTTACAACAGATATAAATATCTGTTTAAAAATTCCAAAAGCTCAGTCATCTGTGACAATAGATGAAAATGTTCATTTGATAATTAATGAAATCAGATATGCCATCTGTTACAACAGATATAAATATTTTTTTGAAAATTTCCAACAGCTCAGTCATCTATCACAACAGATGCAGATATCTATTTTGATAATTAAATCAGATATGTCATCTGTTGCAACATATATGTACTTGTTTGAAAATTTTCAACACTTAGTCGTTTGTTGCAACAGATTTTATAGCAATTGATTTAGGTGGAACTAGGAATGAATGAATGAGCTCGCAGAGTCCACAAAAAATCCAATCAAATCTTTGCAATTGCATGGCGTTGGTATTGCGTTCATCTCGACCCGAGTCATCGATCGATCACTCTGAGTAGAAATAAGTTCTCATCAACTTAATGTTAGGATAGTGATAGTACCTAAGTTAATTTAGGTGGAACTAGGAATGAATGAGTGAGCTTGGAGGGTAAACTACAAATCCAATCAAGTTTTTGCAATTGCATGGCGTTGGATTGCGTTCATCCTAACCCGAGTCATCGATTGATCACTGTGAGTTGAAATAAGTTTTCATCAACTCAATACTAGAATAGTGATAGTACCTAAGTTAATTTAGGTGGAACTAGGGATGAATGAGTGAGCTCGCAGGGTCAACTACAAATCCAATCGAGTCTTTGCAATTGCATGGCATTGGTATTACGTTCATTCTGACCCGAGTAGTTGATCGATCACTCTGAGTTGAAATGAGTTCTCATCATCTCAATGTTAGGATAGTGATAGTACCTAAGTTGATTTAGGTGGAACTAGGAATGAATGAGTGAGCTCGCAGGGTCAACTACAAATCCAATCGAATCTTTGCAATTGCATGGCGTTGGTATTGCGTTCATCCCGACCCGAGTCATCGATCGATCACTCTGAGTTGAAATGAGTTCTCATCAACTCAATGTTAGGATAGTGATAGTACCTAAGTTGATTTAGGTGGAACTAGGGATGAATGAATGAGCTCGCAGGGTCAACTACAAATTCAATCGAGTCTTTACAATTGCATGGTGTTGGTATTGTGTTCATCCCAACCTGAGTCATTGATCGATCACTCTGAGTTTAAATGAGTTCTCATCTACTCAATGTTAGGATAGTGATAGTACCTAAGTTGATTTAGGTGGAACTAGGGATGAATGAATGAGCTCGCAGGGTCAACTACAAATCCAATCGAGTCTTTGTAATTACATGGCGCTGATATTGCATTCATCCCGACCCGAGTCGTCGATCGATCACTCTGAGTAGAAATGAGTTCTCATCAACTCAATGTTAGGATAGTGATAGTACTAAGTTGATATATATGGAACTAGGGATGAATGAATGAGCTCGTAGGGTCAACTACAAATCCAATCGAGTCTTTGCAATTGCATGGCGCTGGTATTACGTTTATCCCGACCCGAGTCGTTGATCGATCATTCTGATTAGAAATGAGTTCTCATCAACTCAATGTTTTAAAAACTATATTTTTTAAAATCAATTAAGATCAATTCGGCCAAATTAGTAATTTCAAAACTTGTCATTCTTTTCCAAAATTACAAATCAACCCATACAAATCATCCATTTGCATGAAAAACTTTTCATTTTAAATCTTAAGTTATCGCTCTTCTCTCTCTCTCGGAGCGTCCTCTCCCTCTCAATAATACAAACAACAACTACTCAACATATTGCTCAACCCTTCAAAACAGGTCGATTTTCTTCCCATTCCCGCTTGTATCCGTTGTTTTCTCTATCTTCGCATGTAACAGAGTTCGAGAAGAGTTCTACATTTGTTCTTTATTCTAAAAAATAAGGCTTTTTAGTTAATGATAAAAAAGAAGACTTTTAGTTGTATTATCTTCGGAAATGGGTTACTAATTTTGAGTTTTGATGCTAAAAAAGTAGGAAGCATCCGAGAAAACCCTAGTTTTTCTCTCATTATTTTGTTGACTGTCGTGGTATTGTTGGATGGTGTTTGTGGTATTGTTGGTGGCTGTTGTTGGTGGTGTTGGTATTTATGTTTTTTGGCGGTAGTGTCGGTGGTCTTGGTGTTGGTATTGGTATTGGTATTGATGGCATTGGTGGTGGTCTTGGTGTTGGTATTGGTGGCATTGGTGGTGGTCTTGGTGGCATTTGTCGTGGCATTGGTTGTGGTGGTGGTAGTCCATCTGTTGCAACGGGTGGAAGATCTGTTGAGAGATATTAAATAGGTCTTCAAACAGATTCCCCATCTGTTCCAACTGATGGGTTATCCGTTGGAGTATTTTCTCGTAATATGGCGTAGAATAATTTATTGAAATTTCTCCACCTGTTGCAATAGGTGGAATATTTGTGGGGAGATATTAAATAGGTCTTCAAACAGATTCGGGTTCCCCATCTGTTCCAACTGATGGGTTGTCTGTTGGAGTATTTTTTTTTTGGATATATGGTAAGAATAATTTATTGAAATTTGTCTCACCTTTTTAAAAAAAATTATGCAGACATCAAATGCAATGTATTTTTTATTTTTCTTTTGTTTGTAGTTAAAAGATGTCTCCCAAAAGAAAAGAAACAGAAAGTGGAGAAAGTGGATCAACTTTGATCACCAAAAGGCTAGAGTACAGATAGATTCGGAGGAACTTCTAGAACAATCTCAGTCAGGGCAAAATAAAGCCGAGGAAAGTGATAACTCCTCTTCACCAATGGGGCGTGAAATAATATCAAAATTCCAGCATGATTCTGTCAAAACCATTAGTATTGACAAGTTTTAAGTTGCGATGCCGATGAATAACCCTAATGCAGTATTTGGTGATCTTGTACTTAAATGTCAATTGGGGAAACCTTTTGACAAACTTAGGAGTATAATGAAGAAGGAAAACATAAATGGACATTTTAAGAAGAGCTGTTTGGGCCCTGCCCTCTTCGTTTCCCAATTATCATGGTATATGACCTTCTCAAATGTAGGATCATGTATGTGGGGATGATGGAGGTCCGAATGATGGCGGAAATAAGATGGATGAAGTTTGGATCAACTACTGTGGCATGCCGGTTTGTTTTGGATTGAAAGAGTTTGCCATTGTGACAGGCTTGAGATGCGATCGTCCAGAAGAACCTGCCATCAAGAAAACACCACACAAAGGGTCTAAAAAATGTAAGGTAAAAAAAGATGGGTTGTTGGGCATTGTTAGACCTAGCTACAAATTGAAGGATTTGATAGCGGATCTCAAGAATAAAGACATGCCAAAGCACTACAGGGTGAAATTGTGCTTAGTTTGGTTAGTCCATTCCATTATATTGGCAAGAGACGTCAAGAAAGTCATAGAACGTGATTTGTTGGCGCTTGTTGATGATTTTGGGAGATTCAACGATTATCCCTGAGGCTACGACAACTACTACTTGACTGTCAAATATTTACTGAAAGAGCTAAAGCCAAATACGACCACATTATACGACTTTTCTTGGGCTTTCATGGTAAAATTGATCACTATTTTTACTCATTCATTAATTTATATTGAATATACTTGTGACTTTATTTTTTTCTCGATTCCTGTTTATAATTTTTAGGCTTGGGCATGTGAAGCCATTTCTCCCCTCCGAAAGCATTTCACGGATTATCCGAATAAGGTTTCTCATCCAAGGATCCTAGGTGGTTGGCTGCAGTAGAGAGCAGCGAAAAAATATTAACGAGACTGATCTCTTTAACCCTCAGATGATGCAGTATGTCTTCTTTCAACTAAAATAATTTGCCTCAAAGAAAGATATTGAAACAGATGTTCCATCTGTTGCAAGAGATTACCCGTCAACTACAACTGGTGTAATTGGTATTCTGCTGCAACAAACGATCCATATTTCGCAACAGATTAACCATATGTTGCTCTGTTCTCTGAACCCGACTCAACAGATTACCCATCTACCGTAAATTATGCAACAGATGGATATTCTGATGTAACATATTATCAATCTGTTTTAACATACAGATCAGCTGTTGCGGTAGCTAGATTGTCTGTTGCATAAGTTGGCTGTGCTAACATAACCCGAGCCCCATGTAACCCAACTGACTGCCAATTATTATTATATGATTTAAATTCCTCCTGTCATTTTTTATATAGGTTGTGCATTCTTGGATCGTGCCTACCATTGATGAGCTGGGGATGACTTCTTTTCTTACTTTGGGTCTTGTTGGTACAAGTACAAAAGAATACTCAACGGTGGAGTTAATAAAGAAGGAATTGGATGGAGCAACATCCATAAGAAGAGCAATTAGGCAAGGTCAGTCTAATGTTGAAGCTCTTCATGACCTAACTCAAACTGCAACAGATCCGGGTGCTTCTTTTGGGGGTATTGCTGGTGGAGTTGTTTGTGATAGTGGCAGTCATCCTTCTTCTGCTTCTGCTGCCAGTCATGATTATGAGCATGTTGGTTCTCAGCAAAAAATAAATATGTTTGAAAACACCCCTTGCACAGGTCCTCCCTCTCACCCCTACACCGGTCCCTTCTACTTTTACAGTGGTCCCTCTCACCCCCTCACCCTCATTTTCTCATTGCAAATGCAAAGTGTGCAAGGACAGAGAGGATAAATTTTTCAACAAGCTAGAGGCTATTACTGAAACTGCCGAAGAGTTAAAATCCAGGAGGGTGTCATACCATCTAATGAGGTGAGAGAGCCATGCACTCCTACAGTGGAGGTTAGGAGGAAGAGAATAAAAATTTGACAAATTCTCTCCGTTCTGAAATCAGCAAAAAATACAACTCCCCCCGCTCTAATAGTTGTTGAAGTTCAGGGGCCGCCGAAGAAGGTGGACATATTTGCGGAGCTTGGAAAGGAGAAGAAGAAGGAATTGGAAGAATTCATCAAGACGAAGGTTCAAAAAGAATACACCATGCATTCATTTTCCGCCAAAGACTTCTCGAATATAACAAATATGTGCGTGTGGTACGAGGACAGGGTAAGTTTACTTTTGCTAGCCTACCCTTCCAATCTACTCCATGAAGAAAAATCTATGCAGCAGATGTCTAATCTGTTGCAACAACTTGGTATTCTGTTGCAACATAATATACATTATTGCATAAGTTGCGTTGGCTGGGTAATCTGTGAACTGATTCAGAGAACCCTCTGCATCGGATTTTTTCCACTGTGTTTTTATTCTTTACAATTACTAACCTATTTAAAAATTATCTTCTTATACCACAGTATGTTGATAAAATTTTCTGCCTCATGAGGGGCAGGCAATTAGCTTACCCAGATGCTTATGATGCTGCTGATAGGATAATGGACCTTAACTTCTATAATAATTTCAAAGATAGGTACGCTGATCTTCGTAATCTAGCTGATTCCGGTGGCCTGGGATTTGATCAGTTAGTTTCTACATTCTAATGGGATGAAGAAGCCATATCCACATGGCAAAAGCTGGACCAAGGCAAAGAAAATCCTTGTAGTCATGAACGTGGATGTCACCTATTT
Organism: Capsicum annuum; assembly: GCF_002878395.1. Taxonomy (NCBI): domain Eukaryota; kingdom Viridiplantae; phylum Streptophyta; class Magnoliopsida; order Solanales; family Solanaceae; genus Capsicum; species Capsicum annuum. The sequence goes on from NC_061111.1 coordinate 42,889,483, forward strand.
TCTCACTGTTGAGATACTACTATACGAGGAAAAGATTAAGGTTTATGAATGCAACTTACCTGTGTTCAGTGAGAAGACGTTTTTAACCCACATGCAGCCACTCTTGAAGTTGTTGACGCAGAGTAAGCTGATGAATCATTTGCCGACTGAAGTCTTAGCGAAGGAATCATGGGTTTTTGAAGGTCGAAATAAGAACAACCAACTTCCAAAAAATACAACCGGTGCAGCATACATGGAGTATTTGCTGACCGGCACACAAATGATCGGTGTGTGCGACATCATTATGGGAAAGATGCGATGGGTATGGGCATATGAGGTACTAACTAAATGGTTGGAGCCCGTGTATAAAAAAGAACATGTATAAAGACAGAGACGAACACGATAACAAATTTTCATTTCAAGCCAATTCACTATACATATAGGGGCAGTAATTTTTATGTCTGGCAAAGTTAAATTTTTATAATACAACAGATTTTATATCTATCGTAATAGATATAGTGCCTGTTGTGACAAATTGATTATCTGTTGGAATAAGTTGGTCATCTGTTGCGTTATGAAGATGTTCCCCGTCTGTCTGTCGCAATAGATTTACGATCTATTGCAACATATAACTTATCTGTTACAACTGATCGGTAATCTGTTGGAGCAAATAAAAAAAGTAGGAAGACCTGTTATATAATTTCCAGCAGATGATCTACGTGTTGCATCTCATGTTGCAACATATGTCTAAATTTGTCTGATGAGATATGTCGTCTATTGCAGCAGATGTATTATCTGATACGATATTTGAATCTAGTACTCCATTTCAATTAACATGTTAAAAACTCAGAATTAATTATTGTCATAGACAGAATAAAATAAATTGAAGCCTTCAAAAATTAGATGAAATATAATAACTCAACAAATAAATGAAATGTAAAAAAAATCATTATGAGTACAAACGATCTACTCTACAAATAAATCAACAAGTTAAACCAAGGAGAATAGGTTATTACCTTGACGGACTCGAGCTGTAAAGATCTAATCAATATGGACAAGTTGTTCTTCATCCAGTGCTATGGAATTCGGCTTTGGTCGTCGTGGATCTTTAATGTCGGTTGCGTACGGCTTCTGAGCTTTCGCTTCTCCATATTTCCATAAAAGAGCAGTATATCTTTTGCAGAGTAATCCAACATTAAGTCCATTATTTGGTACTTGTAATCCATCGCTCAAATACTCGGCATAGGCGGCAACAAAAGGACCGCAATCCCTGCATTATAAAAAACAGATCGTCTATATCTTACAGTTCATGCAAACATTGTAAAATTTGTGAAATGAAACTAAATCATGACACTTGAACTTACAGGCTACCAATGGTTTGTTGAGCAATTCTGTCAACATATTATACATCAAATGGATTAGCCATTTTATCTCGGTATGCTTCAATCGTGGACCAATCAGTACGACCCTTTTGATCCAAAAAGCCACTCATATCAAGGTAAGTAGGCAATATTTTAGCTAACTTTTGTATCTCAGATGACGGCCCGGAACGTCTCCTTCGCGACATTTAGTCATAAACTCGGATGCGCCTCTCTTTTAGAACGACAACAACCAACACCCAATGGAATTCATCACCACAATTGATTGGGATGTACACTTCGTCGACCAAATACCAAGGTAAGCCAGCCAGAATTCTAAAACCTTTGATGATATTGATTAAGTATTCCTCATTTCGGGAAACTTTTGGCTGTTGTTGATAATACCTATCGTAGGCATTATTGATATAAAGTTTATACAAATATTTGCCTGTTGTACATCTGTATTGTTCTTGTGTTTGCAACTTGGCCTTCTTTTGGAGGTAGTAAAAAATGACATCGATGTGCTGCACATATTATCAAATATTTTGGATTACGTAATAAAAAAATCAATACGTAGATGCAATTAAATAAAGTATTAATTAATAGTAATATGTATGGCCTTTAAACCTCATCATTCCAATTAGTTTGGGGCTGTGACATCAAATAGAACTAATTCTTCGTTCTGGGATATCTAATAACAAAGTCGAACATATCAAAACCAAGACTCGATTCGTTACTTTGTAGTGCTCGTCATTTTATTTTCTACATGATGATTTATATGTGTTAATGTCATGTTCTTACAACAAGAATTGTATAAATCAATATCCATAAAATTGATTTATGTACCTACCGGCATGATGCTTTAACATCCCATCGGCAATCCATTCTGAATAGTCGTTGATCAACTGTATTAGTTTTTTTAGAGCCTCATTCGAGATGTTGAACCCTTCAAACGGGTAATTCTTTCGTTCTCCCAAACTGACAGACTTCACTTTTTCATCTTTGGAAGCAGTTAATGGATTATCAACTGTCATATTATGCTCTTCGGCAGTAGCTGTGCATCCACCTGGAAAGCCAAAATTGTCAATTCTAAGTAGAGATATACAACAAATTTTTCATCTGTTATAACAGATGATTCTTATGTTGCATCAGATGGATTTTTTGTTGGGTTAAATTCAAATAGGTAAATCAGAGCAGTACGATAATTTCATACAGATGACCTATCTGTTGCAACATAAACTCATTTGTTGAAATAGATAATGAATCTGATGCAACAGTTTAGACAACAGTTGCAACAGATATATATATCTGTTTGATAATTTTCAGCAGATGTATCATCTGTTAAAACAGATATGTGCTTGTTTGTTTTTTGAACAGATGATGTACATTTACCTTCTTCAGCTCATGCTGCTCTTCTGTGGCCCTTGCACACTGAACATCAGTGCAAGACAAAGACAGAGCCATTGCAACCTTACTTTTTTTATGATTGATGATGCCTTGGAAGTGTCTTTCCTTTTCCTCTTAGCCACCTTGATCTCTAGTAGAGTGTCTGGATATGAAATCCTCTTTGATGGAATGACACCACTCTTACATGTCATTTTCTTTACAGAAGCAGTTAGTGCATTAATAACATTAATCGCTCCATCGTGTTTTGCCTTGCAGTCTTCATATTTGCATGAAGAACATTCGCTAGATTTGGCAAAATCTGGAGAAAAATCTGTACAACCATTATAATCATAATCTTAATGGCTTGTTGTTTCAAAAACTGTAAGAGGATATCATTAGCCCCACCCTCTAAAATTATTTTTTTTTGTGATGGTTGTTGCTCCAAACAATTCCATTTTTATTCCATCAACGATCTTAGGGTCCGATAAAGTTTGCACAGACCGAAAAGTAAGAAAAAATGGCATCTTCATTTTTTATTGGTCGGAACAAGCCACAGATGGAAAATCTAAAATAAATTGGTACATATATTAAAAATGATGATGAAATCATTTAATCATTAATTAAAACAAAAACATGATTAGAATTGGACTTATTGCTTCCTTGGGGGGATTGAAAAGATCAAGAAATTTTATATTTTTATCGGTTTTGGCCGACAACCATCTCAGAATTCTTGGGCAGGAAACTTCTTCCTGGTAGTTCACTTGTTGTCTTTAATAAGGAATGGCTTCAAATGCCCAAGTCTATAACATAACGCCAATAAATCAAAAGCATTATTGAATAAAACAATGATGAATCATATCATGATAAAAGAAATATTTACCATGAAGGCCCATGGAAAACCATATAAGTTGACTGTTTTTGGCGTTAACGGAGTCAACAAATATTCGACAGTCATTTTGAAGATTCAATAACCCCAAGAATAGCTGTTAAATGCCTCAAAATCCTCGGAGAGATTTATTAAACCGAGATCTCGCCCAAAGAACATTATGTACAAACCAAACCAAGCACAATGATTGCTTGTGCTTCTTTGAAAGTTCTTTACCTTTCAATGCTTCAATCAGATTTTTGTTTTTGAAGCTTGGACCAACAATGAACACCAGGTTATCATGATCACTCAACTTGCTTTTTCCTTTTTTGGGTGTGCGGAGTGTTTTTTTTTGGGCCAGAGTAGGTATAACTTGAGAAGGAGAAGGAGGATAACATTTTAGTCCGGTAACTATGGCAAACTCCTCCCAATCAAAACAAACAGGCTTGCCACAGTAATTTATCCACACCTCATCCATCTTATCTTTGTTTTCATACATAAACCTGCGCTTGAGAAGATCATATACTATTTTCATCTGGAAATGAGCATTGTTATCCTCCGGCAAATCAAGATATTTCCCAAAGCAGCTTTCCCTGAAATAAGAATTCAATTTTTATTCTCGAAGTATTTTTTTGAAGGCGTCGAAAGATTTTCCCATGACTGACTTAACCATGTGATCACCCGTTAAATTTGTGGCATCATCGCACTGTATTCTCATAGGGTAATGATAAATGCTGAAGGTTTTGACCAACTCTTCATTGGAAGTGCTATTAGCATTTGGATCATCTCTTTTGAAAGATTCCTCCTCCTCGTGTTGATTATCTTCTGCTCCTGATTGAGATAACGCTTGTAAAGCAAGCTCATAGAGTGGTGGATGTAGCTGAGCTGCTGCACTTGTTCCTTTACTTGGACTTGATTCGATTTTTTTTATTTTGGAAGCCATGTTATCTTAAATTAACAGGAACATAACATAGATTATAATTGATTAATGCATAATAGTAATATAACAGTTCCAACAGACAACTAATTTGTTGCACCAGGTGTGTTATCTGTTGCAACATATAACTGATCTGTTGCAAAGGATGAGTAATACGTGGGAACCATAAAAATAGCACTATCTGTTGCACCTGATATTTTATTTGATGCAACACATAACTGACTCATTGCAACGGATAAGTAATCTGTTGGAAACAATAAAAACAGATCACTAATCTGTTGCACCCGGTATTTTATCTGTTGCAATATATAAGCGAATTATTGCAACGGATGAGTAAATCGTTGGAAAAAATAAAAATGGATCACTAATCTGTTGCACTAGGTATGTTATCTGTTGCAACAGATAACCGACCTATATAAGTAAATCATTGAAAAGAATAAAAACAGTCCTAATCTGTTGTAAAATGAAGAGTAAACCATTGGAAAGAATAAAAACAGACCACTAATCAGTTATCTGTTGGATCAATATTGTTTAGATTTCTTCCAAAAAGAAGAGTCGTCTGTTACAACAGATGAATGATCTGTTAGATTGTTCACCTGTTGCATCAGATTTATAATCTATTGCATCAAATTTTAAAATGAAGAGTAAACCGTTGGAAAGAATAAAA
>NC_061111.1:42894774-42940717 GCF_002878395.1 Capsicum annuum
ATCTGTTGGATCAATATTGTTTAGATTTCTTCCAAACAGAAGAGTCGTTTGTCGCAACAGATGAATGATTTGTTAGATTGTTCACCTGTTGCATCAGATTTTCATAGTTGCATCAGATTTTTAATCTGTTGCATCAGTTTTTCATCTGTTATATCATATGTTTCATCTATTATATCAGATGTTTCAATTATTGCAATACCATTTCTACCAAGACAAACAAAAAATCAACCAAGCAACACCAACATATCACACACACGCACATACACACTAAGAACATCAACTGTGACCAAAAAATACCAACAAATTTGAATCAACAGTACGACAACTAGAAGAAGAAATGCAAAAATGCCAAAAATTAGGGTTTTATTCAGTCCACATTTTAATACCAGAAGAGTAGTTGACTCAAGTTCCTCTGTTTCTTTATAATTTTTTACCTGTGAAAAAGAAAATAGGAGGACGAAGAACTCGAAATTGTTGTCATCGGAGAAGTATTCATGCCGATTGACGGTTAATAGTCAAAAAGAAACTCGCCCGACTATTTGTCACCGGAGGTTGAAGGGAGAAATTTTGCAGAACTGTTGGTTGGGAGAAGCTGGAGAGAGAGTGGTTGATTAGGATTGAAGAGGGGTGTGAGTTGGGTTGATTTATATTTTTGAAAAGATTAGAAAGTTTTGAAAATATTAATCAAGTCCACAATTAACTTAATCAAGTTTCCTAATGATGTTTGACCCTATCTGTTGGTCAATGTCACCAATCCTTCATTCAAGACTTAAAAGACACCTTTCCTTCAATTTTCTCGGGTGTGTTTGGTACGAAGGAAAATGTTTTCCATGGAAAATATTTTCCTAGAAAATGTTTTCTTGGAAAATAAGTTGGTTTCTTACTTGTTTTCTTAGGTGTGTTTGGTATGATGGAAAATATTTTCCATGGAAAATATTTTCTTGGAAAATATTTTCCTGGAAAATAAGTTGATTTTCTACTTATTTTCTCATGTTTGGTTGGTGAGTAGAAAATATTTTTCAAAAAATATTTTATGGTGTTTGGTTGCTGAGTAGAGACTATTTTTCAAAAAATATTTTCTTGTGTTTGATTGGTGAGTGAAAAAATATATTTTTAGAAAATACTACTAACTGTTAACTAGTATATCAGTGCCTCTAGCAACTCAACAATTTGTAAGAACTAATTTAAGCATAACAAATAATATCAATATCAAATACTAAAATATTACAATTACTAAATTTAAGCAACTATTAATTAGCAAATATAGGGGACACTTTTCAATATTTTGTCAGGACAATCTCAAGATACTATAATCAATAAAAATATAATGGAACGACAAGTTTATTCAACCTCGTGAAACAAGTTACATCGATGACAAAATGAGATATGCAATTAACAAAAGTAACATAACTAAGTCTTCCTCTATGCATATGAAAATAATAATACATTCAACGAACATTGGAAATGAAAAAAATTCGGGCTTCACTATTTTTTATTTTAAACAGTGAAAAATTGAAGCAAAGCACAGTGAAAAATATTTTTAAGTAATGTAAATTTTTGAGAAATGTAAATTTTTTTAAGTCATGTGAATATGAGTGTTGTTGGGATGGGGAAGAGGGGTAGGGTGGGGTCATAAGTCACATTTGTCATTTTCTGGAAAATGATTTTCTTTGGCCCATGAGGGAAGTCATTTTTCCTCAAATTGAGGAAAATGAGTTGTTGAGGAAAATGTTTTCCAAACATTTTATTGCAACCAAACAAGGGAAAATAGGAAAATATTTTCCAGAAAACATTTTCCATCATACCAAACACACCCCTTATGTTTGATTGGTGGATGGAAAATATTTTCTGAAAAATATTTTCTAGTGTTTGGTTGGTGAATGAACAAATATTTTTCAGAAAATACATTTTAATGTTTAGTTAAATCGTAAAAATACGTTTTAGAAAATTATATTTGACCTTGAAAAATACTTTTTTTAGGGTGTGTTCGATATGAAGAAGAGAAAATATTTTCTAGAAAAATAAGTTGTTTATTACGCATAGTCTTGTATTCGTTATGCAAATTGGGTAAGTATATATATTTTCTAAAAGTATTTGTATATGTTTAATAAAAACAATGAGAACGAATAGGATAAGAAGGGTGAGATAAAAAAAATGTGATTTTTTTAAAAAATAAATTAAAAAATTTATTTTTTTGGAGGAGGGGGTTGGTAGGTGGGGCCTGAGGTTGTCAAAATAAATAGTAAGGGCAGGGGTAAGAAAAAATATTAATTTTTTTAAAAAATAAATTATTATTTTTCGGGAGGCCGGGGGGTCTAGTAAGGGGTGGGTGTCGGGCGGGGTAAGAAAAAACTAATTTTTTTAGGGGAGGGGGGAGGGCTCGGGTAACGGAGGAAAAGAAAAAAGTTTGAATTTAAAAAAAAATTAAATTTTTTTTTTGAAGGGAGTAGGGGTTTGAGTTTCGGGTTAGGATATGAGGTAGGAAAAAGTTTGAAATAGTAATTTTTTTTAATGGGGGAGGGTAGGGGGTGGGGGTCGAGGTAGGGGAGCGAGGGTGGGGTTAGAAAAAATTTAAAAATTTTCAAAAAATAAATTTTAAAAATTTATTTTTTTTTAGGGGGAGGGGGTTAGTAGGGTGGGGGGTCGGGTAGTGGGTAAGAAAAATTTTAATTTTTTTTGGAAGGGGTGGGGGAGAGGGGGAGTGGGGGTTTGGGTTTTGGGTAGGGGGATGAGTTAAGAAAAAAATTTAAAATATTTTCTTTTGATGGGGTGGTAGGGGGTGGGGTGGGGTGGGGTAGAGGATTAGGGGTCGGAGTAGGGATGAGTAATTTTGAGAGTTGTATGAATATTTCATCTTAAGAGTGAGGTTGAAAGAGAGTTGAAAAATATTTTCCTTACTTTTTGAAGGGAAGTTATTTTCCTTAGATTTGAGGAAAATAAGTTGATTTAAAAAATATTTTCTAAAACCTTTAAGTCAACCAAATATAAAAAAATTGGAAAACATTTTTCAGAAAATGTTTTCCTTCATATCAAAAACACCCTTAGTTAAATTTTTGTTAATAAGTAAATCTGCCAAGTCAACAAGGTGCAAATAAAATATAACGGAGGGAATATCTCAAAAATTTATTACTACTAGAGTTTGAGCCGTTTCTCAATCCTAATATAACTAACTAACCATATGGTAAAAAGATTATCTAAGCATTATTGGCTAGGTCAATTTTCACTTCATCATCTACCTAATGCATGCTCATCAAACAAGGGTTTTTAGCTTTTTATATTCTTTCTGTTTCAATTTAAATGTTTTACTTTTTTTTAGTCCAAATAACACATTCTTGTACTTAATTAGTTATTAACAATTCTTATTAATAATTTAATTTTAAAATATTTTTTTTTACATTAATAAAATAACTTGTAGTTATACAATTATTCACTTTTCTTTAAAAATAAGTTTCTAAAGTCTTTATCAAACCAGACAATGTCATATATGTTCGAACAAAGGAAGAAATAATTTGATGCGAAAGAAAAAAAGTTGCATTGACATTTTAACATGGATGGGAGTCTTCAACCAACATGGTTTGTGGTGTAGTGATGAGACTAATATACCCTTAATCAAAGGTCTCAAGTTCGAGTCTTAATATGAAAAATTCTCGGTAGAGAGCACTTTCCCTCGAATGGGGCGTTACGCGGTGCGAATTCAATCGGTAGAGAGCACTTCCCCTCGAATGGGGCGTTACGCGGCGCGAATTCAAATTAGTTGTACTCTAATGCGGATACTGGACACCGGATGAGAAACAAAAAAAATTTGATGTGAACGAATTATGCATTAAATGAAAGTTTATGGACCAAAACGATAAAACAAACAAAATACAGAGCCAGCTTCTCCGGGAAGCTAAACAACAGCAAAACCCGGTTCAATTATTAGGGTTCTCAAAATCCCCGCCTTTTTTCATTAACGGTAAATCTCACTGAATGAATGGCGAACGAAGACGATAATCCCACAACCCCATTGGTAACGAAACCGAACTCAGACCCTAGTAAGGATCAGTCTCCAGTTCTCTCCGAGTCATGTTCTTCACTTCCTCGTAGCAATTGCAATGGCAATGGCAATAAAATTAGTGACGTTAATGGCATTGATAATTCACCGGTGCAGAGAAATCCGCAAAGTCCTGAGGATTTCATACTATCGGTTGCTTCGAAAATTGCGTCTCAGCCTTTGCAGTATTCTGATCCTGATGTTTGGGGAGTGTTAACTGCTATCTCTGATAAGGCTCGGAAGCGTCTTCAGGTCGGTATTCTTACTTCAATTATACTCCACATTGCGTATATGGATGTCTCTTTAGTATAAAGGGAGAGAATTTTTAGTGTTAGAGAATAGTTTCCAGGTACTTGTTGCTGGTGGGAGGTGGCACGTAACCCGTGGAATTAGTCGAGGTGTGCTCAAGATGGACTGGATACGATGGTTATCAAAAAAAGACTTTTTTTTTTTTTTAGTGTTAGATGAATACAAGTTATTGTCTAGTTGAATGATTATACTCTCGCTGTCAAATTACCAAAATTCATATCCATTATTTAAGTTTGGACTTGTTATTATTTGAAGCTCTTAGAGGCTGAGTTTATAGAGCAGGAAAAATGAGCTTTGTGGAGGTAAGTTCTAGAATGGACTGAGAATAGGGGGTTGCTTGGATGGTAAGCACCAAGCGCTCTACTTTCAAACCCCGAGGTTTTGAGTTTGAGTTACCAAGGGAGTGACAAGATGGGAGCTCCTAGGGAGGGGTAAAAGAAAAGGGTTTTAAAGTGGACCAATATGCTATATTCTGGCTTCATGTTGAATTTGTTAGCTATGGAGCTGTCGTTATTAACTAGTAGGACTGATAGTCTTTTTAGGTTATAGAGTGTATTTCCTAGTTCAATATAACCTTTATGCTAACTAGAATCTAAAGTAGTATATCTTCTGCCGAAATGGGAATTGGATGGATATATTGAAACTGAAAAATTCAATTTGGATCAGAGATTTTGCTGATTGGTTTACTTTATCACCACAAGTAACAGATTGAAGGCATGAAGATATATTCTCTGTCTGTATTTAACTGCACGCTCTTGGTGGGTCATGCCACCCTTAATTCTGGTTGCAGATTGCTGTCAATGAAATAACTGTTACTAACGCCAAAAAAGGGGAGAGTTTGTCACTTTTAAGTATGAAATTTAGTAAATGATGCAGCTTATCATGCTTTACATTATTAAAGCATTCCTTGTACACAGTTTATATGCTGACTTTTGTTAAATAGGGAATAAACATGCTTCTCACATCTGAAGAGCACTGCATTGGTCGGTTGGTAGATAATACTCGTTTCCAGATTCTGTCTCCAGCTGTTAGTGCACAACACTGTAAGATCTACAGGAAAAAGGTTCTCAGCGAAGATGTGGAGCATTCCACTAACTGTTGCACTGCAGTGTTTTTAAAAGATTCAAGGTTGACCATCTTTTGTGGACCTTTTCTGCTGCAACTTGACTTGAGTTTACTGATCTATTTTGGTTTTCCTGCAGTACAAATGGGACATATTTGAATTGGGAGAAGTTGAACAAAAGTAGCCCAGAAGCCAGACTGCATCATGGTGATATTATCTCAATTGCATTTGCTCCACAACATGGTAGAGGACCTATTTTTGTGAAGTTTCTGCTTGCTTCTTCATACATATTCACTTTCTAGCTAAAGATGATTAAGAGTCCCAGCTTGATTGGCTTACATCGGGGGTTTTGTTTTACAATTGCGTATTCAAATGCCTGAAAGTTCGTATTTTAGTTTTGAACATGTATGCAAGACTCTGATGTGCGCACAAAAAAATGTCCATACTCTTAAACACACGGTCTGTTTAATGTAGTCTTCAGATGATCGTACTGTCAAAGTCATTATCTATTAGGTTTCCATTCTCTAGGTAAAGTAACGACAAGAAAAACAAAACCATGATTTGTGACACTAAAATTCAACCAGATGCTATACGCCAATTTTGCGTTTGAATTCCTCTGTAAAGAGCCTCAGAAATAATGCTTCTTCCATAGCAATTTGGGCGTCTTACTTCATTGATTGAGTGTTGTATCTGTTGATCTCTAGGCTAGATTGGACATAGTTCTCCTCATTATTTGAATGTTCCTTCACTTCCATTTCTTGAAATCAAATTTATACTTACTATATTTTCGAAATGACAAAAGAAGAGATAACTTTTACTGACTCTATAGAATCGAAATAGGAGAACTATGCTGCAAGGTAACAATACGAGTGATACTTTGAAATTAGTGCAGTTTCCATCTTGAAGATCAAGCTTAAATTTATAATTTTTGTTCCTTCTGTTGTAGAATGGAATTTGTAGATGTGGCTGAAACTAGGCTACAGTCTACAGATCGTTAGAACTCTGCAAGGATAGAAAAAAACATCTTTTATTTTTGCTCTTTGCTGTGAATATTGCAGCACCTTCTTAGTATTGGTTGCAATTAATAAATTTTACGTTACTGAAAAGGAGCAAGTGACATTTGCATCAAGCGGCCTTTCCTTTCCTTCTTTTTGTATAGTGTTTTGTCTTCTAATGATCTCAATTTTAAGCAAGATCATTATACTTCTATCAGGGATTAGGCAAGTTTTTCTGGACTGTTAGCCCTAGGATCTCCTTAGGATCTGGTAATAGGCTCCAGAGTGTACTCCGGAAGTAACATGATTGAGGTTAGGTGGCATTGTGACTTGCATCCTACTTTAATTATGTCAGCAAATTCAAAATTGTGTGTACTTGGTTAGACTTGTTCCGAGTTTAGGTTTAGTAAAAAAATTCTCCATTACATCATAAGCCTCTATTTTTTACTGGATTTTGCCGTATTACACTATTTCCGTTCTTTTTCATTTTAGATAGACCAAGATTTTGTTGAATATACTTTACTATTACAAATTGCCTGAGTGGTTGAGGTCGGAAAAACAATTTAGAAATTCCTAGTTCGGGTCTTAGTTACTTCATGCGAGCCTATCTACTTCAACTTTGGTGAGCAAGGTTACGTGAGATTTGCATTCTGGGCTGTAGCAGTCTGTTCGGTGGATTAATCGAGCCTGAACACCATATCATTAAAAATACAATTTGCTTGAGATGATAAATTCTTCTGGCTGTTCAAATGTCCCTAACTATTTTTTTGGTGATTGACAAGTGTGCACTGTATTAAATCTGAATTTAAAAGTGGTATAGGGGCACATCAAATTTGGTCTGTTACCTGTTTGTGAGATAAATAAGTATCTGCGGGGAGTATATCCAAGTGGTTCTTTGGCAAAAAATTGGCCCCTCTCCTACTACAGCTTATGCTTTAGTTATATCTTCTATTTATTTTACTCCTTCCCTCTCCTCCCTCCTCCTTTACGTTGGATCTTCAGGTTGAAATCCTCTACAGGATTTACCTTCGTAACTCCCGTCCCACCACTCCCGAAATGAATTGGATAGAAAAGCATTATTGCATGTTATGTATTCAAAATAGAATCCAACTTTTGTTTTTGAATAATAGAAATTTCTCTGCGCCAGAATGGGTAGCTGAAATCTTGTCTGTTTTTCACAGCATGATATTCTTTACCTAAATATGATTGTGCCTTTAAAATACTTGTGTTTTCCTTGTAATATTTGCAGAACTTGCATTCGCCTTTGTGTTTCGTGAAGTTCTCTTTTCCACTTCTTCAGCTGATGCTGCTGCTCTAAAAAGAAAAGCAGGTAGATTTTCTCAATAACTGTGCCTTCATCAGTATCATCATTCTGGAACATTTAATCTAATAGCCTGTTTGGGATTGCTTATTTCTCAAAAAAAAAACACTTATTTTGTGAAAAAAATTCTTTTTTAAGAAGAAGGGTGTTTGGTAAACTTGCAAAAGTGCTTTTAAAAATAAGCAGAAGCAGTTTTTCTGCTTCTGGGAAGAAGCAGAAAATTTTTGCTTCTAAAAAAAAGCAGAAGCAGAAAATTATTTTTTTATGACAAATATATCCCTATCACACTCACACACATGTATATATATACCTTATTAATTAATTAACATATCTTACAAGTTTGATTAACGTTTGATTTTTAAAATTTTACATTTCATATTTACGTCATAATTTTTTATGATTTATATATTGTTATTTTATTTTCACTCATTTTTTTAAAATAAATTTGAAAATATCATTGATGATGATGACTAAAGAATATATAAATTATTTTAGAGTATGTACTTTTTAATTAAATAAAAAAAATTTAATTAAAAATATTAACATAGATATTTAAAATAATTTTTCTCTATAAATTGATTTTAATAATAAAGGCTATTGATAGATGTCCTTTTTGGTCATTTGTCTCAAAGAAACACTTCTTGAAAAAGATTATCCAAACATAATTTGATTATCAAAAGCACTTTTCGAATGAATTTAACAAACACAAATTGCCCTTTTTTAAAAGCACTTTTTTGAAAAGCTATTTTATAAAAGTGCTTCTCAAATAAGCAGTTTTGTAACAGCAATCCCAAACGGGTCCTAAATCTGTATGCTATAACTAGTATGATTTGCAGGTTTTCGTGAATGAGTTCAGTTATACTGCTTACTGGTTCATTACTTACTCGTCACGGATTTTGTCTTGGAATGGTCCTTTGGGAATGTTGTTAAAAGTCATACTTGAGGTGCTTAATCCCTGAAGTTAGGTATAGGTGTAGGCTAGGCTTCCCTCACTTGGCAATGCTTCTGTGCAGGGCACCAAAACACTACTATATGTACTAATGCACACCCCTATTGGAAAGGACGACGATAGGCAATAAATAACTCTGATAAACAAATATATTAATTGGTCAGGAAATTTATGGATGAATATGTTTTGTGATTAGAAGTCTGAAATTTGAAATATAGCATAAGAAAACTAATCACTATACCTAAATTAGAAATCCATAATAACATCTTTGCATCTACATCAGAAATTTTTGGTTTTTGAACATGATGGACATGGTTTTATTCTATATATCTCATATAGTTGCTTTTCTTTAATTCCTTTGCTCTTATTATCATATAATAGTTGTTCGTCTTTATAGTTCCTTCTTGTAGTTTAAGGTTCCGACGTGTGCACCTTTCTAGCCTGAAGCATGTACTTCTAGTCTGCTTTGCGATTAAAGCCCTAGGATACTTCACATGTTTCTTCTCTTTTGTTTTTGCATTGGGCTCGATGGTTATTGATCTAGCTGAAGGAAAAAAAGGCTTTATGTGCACCTATTAGACACACACAGTAGGATGCCCATTTTTCCTGGTCCAAACTTGGTTAAAATATTGGATTCTGACTTATAATCTCGCCAAGTATTTATCACACAAAATGTTAGGAAGCCTGCTCTGTGAATTCTTCCTGAAGAATTTTGGTACTTCAGTTGAAGTATTCTAGAGGACACAGAGCTTCTTCTTCTTTTTCCTTTTTTATGTTTTAGACTTGCCAATTTCTGATGCAACATCTTCCTAAACTTTTTCTTGGGCGTTTTTAATGATCGATTATTGTATTGGCTGTTTTTTATTTTTATATTTTATGTAGAAGTATCAATGGGTTGATACCCTTAATGATTATTGTCATTGTATGTTAGGTAATTGTAAAGTTAAATGAGATGTTTAATGTCTTACCTTCGTATTAGTTACTATGCAAATGTTTTCTAATGTTAATAAGCTGGGTAAAGCTAACTTTACTACTATGCTTGTGTCTTTTCTGTTTTAGAGGAGTTTGGTTCAGAAAGCAAAAGACTCAAGGGTATTGGAATTGGCACTTCTGAAGGTCCCATTTCTCTGGATGACTTCCGAAGCATGCAGCGGTCAAATACGGTAGTTTGGCATTCCCATTTATATATAAAATAAAATAAAAAAAAAAGCTTGACTGCAGTCAGTCAAGGCCACTTGGTTTCATTCCTATACAACCTTCCTAATTTCAGTTCTGTTACCCTTGTAGGAACTGAGGAAGCAACTCGAAAGTCATGTGGCAACTATTGATTCCTTGCAAACTGAAAATCGTGCTGCTATGGACCATCATGAGATGGTATGTTTACTTGTGCAGTTTCAGAATAAACAACCGCTGTGAAATTGCTTAATCCTAAAAGCAATTGGTGAACTACTAAAATGTTGAGACAGATGGTAGAAGACTCAGTGTTAAGCCAGTTGATTCAAACTGTATAAACGCTTTAAACGGAAAAGCTTCCTAAAGTTTTGTTTCTTTGCTAATGCCAATAGCAGTCAAGTGTGATGTTCTTGTTAGTTGCATTATGGTAGCTTATTTAAAAGGATTACGTTGAGACAAGTTTGCTTTCTCTTTTCTAATTCAATACGAGGGGTTAAAGAAGAAAAATAATGCCAGTTGGTCCTATTCAAGAGTAAAAGAGAATGGAAAATATTCCATTTATTACATTCCATGCGTTTTTTCACTTACATCCACGTAAGTATATGAGCTGTATAGCCAATTTTGTTGATTAAAGATGCTAGAGGTATGTGAAAGCTGTAGTGAGGATTCTATAGTTAATGTTGAGAGGGTGTTCGATCTGTTTTTTTGAGTAAAAGGATATTGGTCACTCTTTCTTGATTGACTCCAGTTTCTTATATGTTCATATGGTATTTTCTCCATTTCTTATAGGTTGACAGCTCCCATCCGTTCATCTGTCTCAGTGAGCTTTCCTCTGTCTTGCAGGAAATGAAGGAATTGAGGGAGTCGGTTTCTAAATCATACCTTGAACAACTCAAAGAAGTACAACAGTTATTGGAAGCCAAGGAAAAGGAGTTAGTTGACTCGAGTAGAATATCTTCAGAGCAGAAACATGCGTTGGAGGACCTTAATGAAAGACTTAATGCATCTGAGCAATCATGTGTTGAAGCGAATGAAATAATAAGCAGGTAATGGCTGGTGCCTGTTTATTGAATAAGAAAGTGTAAAGACAAAACGTGAATGGCAGTATGCTTTGTGCATTTGTTTTGTCAGCTTCCTCTATCTTGTTTCCTTATTAGATAAATTCGTAAGTCTCAGTTCTTTATATGTACCTCCTTGTCCTTGCATGGCTTGCACTAATCTTAATGTCGCATGTTTCATCCTAATTTTTATTGTTTGGGAACACAGTGTCTTCTGAAGAAGTTTATGATAATTAGTAGGAATTGAGTTAAAAATTTGAAATGATGTCTGCTTTTTCAGCCAGAAAGCATCAATTTCAGAACTGAAAGCTTTGCTAGATGAGGAGCGTGAACAGAGGAAAGAAGAACGTGAAAAAGCTGCTTTGGATTTGAAAACCTCTACACAGAGAGTGCAGGCTGAAGCCCAGGAGGAAATAAGACGGCTCTCAGAATCTGCTGTCAAACGAGAAAAAGAGCAGCAAGAAATTATTAACAAGCTTCAGGTAGAAATTAACCTGTACTATTCACAGATATAGTAAAGCGGGTCATGTCTGTTTCTCATTTAGCTCATAATGGCAGGAAGCAGAGAAGGAACGATGTTCACTTGTGGAAGCCCTGAGATCCAAGTTGGTAATATTGCTTAACCTACATTTTACTTCCTGTAAGCCTTTCCAGCTCTAATTCATTAGCTTGTAACAGGAAGACACCAGGCAGAAATTGGTTGTTTCTGACAACAAAGTTCGTCAGCTTGAAGCTCAAATTCGTGAGGAGCAATTATCTTCTGCATGTAGGAAAAAAGTAAGTGTCTGCTGTCATGATATCAATTGCATACTTTTTCAGTTCCTTGCTTGAGCAGCTGACATCTTAAATTTCTATTTTTTTTTCAGAGAATAGAGGAACTTGAGCATGAGAGGAACATGCTGCGCAAAGAGCTTGAGAGTGAAAAGGTAGGATGACCCATATGAGTTTCTGTCATTGATTATTTGAAATATGGATCTTGGGATATTCCCCCTTTGTTCGTTAGTTGATTGAGCCCCTTGGATGTGGAAAGAAAAGATAAAATAGCAGACTTTCTTTCTGTATGAGATTTTGTTATGTTTGATAATGGAAGAAATGAATGCTTACTTGTGCTTCACTAGAAGTGGATCTATATTTGCTTTAAAAAGTAGGACCTCTTTGTATCTGTATGTGCAGGAAAGACGGTCAAATATGGATTCTGATCTTTTCTTTTCTTTTGCTCTCTATCACCTCCTTTGCTGTCGATAGCAGGCAGCTAGAGAAGAGGCGTGGGCCAAGGTTTCTGCTCTTGAACTAGAGATCAGTGCTGCAATGCGGGATCTTGATTTTGAGAGGCGCAGACTGAAAGGTGCTAGAGAAAGAATAATGCTACGGTAAGTAGATGTGTATGATTGGTACTAATGTCAATTAGGTTTACGTTTTTTTTTTTCTTTCATTTTTGAGCGGGGAAGGGGAATGAGATTCGATCCCTCACCCCAAGTGAGGGACGGTGGGTGCTCAACCAGCTGAGCAACCGTCACACCTCAAATTAGGTTTACTGGACTGAAGAAATGTAATTGAAAATTTCTTGCTTCTGGATCTGGCGGAATCCATCTTTTCCCTCTTATAAAGCAGTTCAAATGCTAATAGTAGAGGTTTGGCCAAATTGAGTGGAATTTATGTGATGCTTTTCCCTCATAATTAGAAAAATCACAAACCTCAATTGATTTTTGAGATTGTCATGCAGCTAATCTGTCGACATGTGTTTTATGGATTTGTTCTTTTTAGCGTTACTATTTGTGTGAACTCTCATTTTTAGATCTTGAGGATCTAAAAAGGGGTGTTGTTTTGATTAAAGGAATAGGTCAATAACCAAACAGAATTATTGATACCATACAAAATATTATATGTATCATTTCACCGAGATTGCTGCATGTACCTATGATTTGAACAGTAATGCGCGGATCTTTTATTATCCTCTTTATATGTTGTCAGAGATGCTAGTGTTTGCTTACTGCCTTTAATCTTCTGGCATTTGCCTCTCAACTTGCCTTATAATGTTGGTTTATTCTATGTGTTTGCTATGCAGAGAAACACAACTTCGATCTTTCTATTCTACCACTGAGGAGATCTCAGTTTTGTTTGCAAAGCAGCAGGAGCAATTAAAGGCAATGCAGAGGACATTAGAAGATGAGGAAAATTATGAAAATACTTCTGTGGATATTGACCTTAGTCCATACAATGGGAACGTGAAGGGGTCCCTATTAAGAGAGAAAGAAGTAGGAGATGGAAGCCACAATGTGACTAGGGCTGGCTGCAGTACTTTAAATCAGAGGCATGTTAGGGAATTGTTTGAATTATCAAGTGATGATGCAAGTGCCACAGAGAAGCATGATTGCAATAACAGAAGTGAAGAAGGGGGACAAGAGACACAGGAGGTAGAATTTGCTGGTGTTGAATGTGTTAAGGGTGGATTTGGTTCTGAAGTCGATGGTGTTGGGACAGCACCCCTGGAGGGAGATGCTGTGGGAACGGAGCTAGTCCCTGAAAGTGATACTGCCGGTGTAGCAGCCAATGTGGAGGGTGACCTTGTTGGAACAGAACACGTGCAAGAGACTGAGAGCTTGGGAATCAATAGTGAGAGGAATATAGATTTAAACAAGTTCTGTGCTGCTTCTGGGAACACAATGCAGCTGGATGATGGAACTCCTGTGAAAGAAGCGCAGGTGCAGAGCCCTGCAATTTGTCATGAGAGTATGCCTCCTTCACCAGAAAATAATGTCGCTGAGGATGATAATGTGATAGAAGATACTGAAGCTGAAGGAACCATTAGGACAGCTGATCTTTTGGCTTCAGAGGTTGCTGGGAGTTGGGCGTGCAGTACGGCTCCTTCTGTCCATGGTGAGAACGATACTCCTAAGAGTAAAGACAATGATGCATGTGTTGCAGCTTTACAAGATTCGGGTGCTCAAGTGGGTGAAAGTCAATGTGCTACATCTACTTCCAAAGCTTCTAGATGGGATCATGATCGTAAAGCACTAAGTGAGATGATTGGAATTGTTGCTCCTGATTTGAAGGAGCAATTCTGTAATGCAGTTGGTAGTGACGGTGATCAAGGAGGAAATGAGGGAGACCCTTCTGATTCTGCTACAGAAAGTTGCTCTGATGATGAGGTTAACATAATGAATACTGAGGCTGCATCTGATGCAGAGACAGTTGACGATGATAAAGTGAATGAGGATGTGATGGACGAAGATGATGCAGCCACCCAAGAAGATTCTGTTGGATAGCAGACATACTTGTGGATTGAATTTGGTGTCATCTCTGATTTTTTTAGGATAGGTTCAGGATTTAGAGTGCAATGTGACCGTCGATCGTGAAGCACATCCCAGGCTTTCATGAACAGGAGGGAGGTTCGTGATCTGATATCAAATTTAAGCTTATTATTTCGGACAGCTTGGATCATGTACAGAAGATAGCCTAGCAGTGTGTGTAAATTTTCTGGAAGTTTCAAATTACTTTAGCAGTTTGTTACCAGCGTCATGTTTGTATAGTTTCGTAGAACTGTGTAGAACTAGAAATCTTGGTTAGGCTACGTCAACGTGCATTAGGTGCTGATTGTTTGCCTGGCACTCTCAAGTAAATTATTATCAAGAGTGTAGAAAGTCACGTTCTTCATAATTTTTTCTAATTATGTTTTTCTCTAAAGTACACACAAGGACTTGTTGGTTATTTATTCACAATTTTTGTCGAGCATTTTAGTTTCTTGCAGAGGTGGCATGTAACATCCCGCATTTTCGTGCTAGACATTGAACCGTTGTTCCTACGTGTGTAAACTCCAATTCCATGATTTATATTTGAATACACGTGTCATGATCTTTATCCTAGTATGTGAAGTGCTTATGAGGTGAAAAATGTTCATAGGAATTACTTAGAATAAAGTTAAGCTAAGAGCCTTTGATTCGGTCAAATTTTTATATTTGATTCTACAAGGGTCAACTTTGAACGTGTATAACTTTCGACATATATGGAATTTTGCATCTTAAGACCCGCCAACTTGTAGATAATTGAATTAGCTTTTCAACGATACCAATTTCGACTTAATTAGACCCACCAACTTGTAGATAATTGAATTAGCTTTCCAACGATATCAATTTCGACTTAATTCGATACCCGACCGAAAAGTTATGACCATTTTCGTCAGAAACATTAAGTTGTCGCGATAGCTCCGTGATGCGGGCTTCAGTTATCGCGTCAACCTCCGCGACATGGAGGGTGGTTTCCCTACATCCGTAAATACAAGCCCAAAGAGCGTTAAAACCCCCAAAGGACATTATTTGCCTACTTTTCATCACCAAACTCTTACGTAAATCCTCCTCCTTCCCAAGAACAAAATCCAAACCCTTTTCCCCAAGAATTCAAACTTTCAAGTTCTAGAATCTTCAAAAAAACATCAAGAATAGGGTTCCTTTCACAAATTCATTATTCAAGTCCCCAAAGATTCAAGCTTTCTTCACAAATCAAGAAGCTTAAGGTATGTGGGACTATCCTAAATCTCATGGACATAGATTTTACGATTTTAACAAGCATTAAAGTTATGTATGTATGTATATGTAATGAGTTTTGTGAAATTGCTTTAAGAGCATGCATCATGAATTCAAAGTGATGAAAGTATGTATTTGTCACAGGGTTTTTCCATAAGCTTGATTTATAATCATGTGCATACATGATATGAGTATTGAAAAGTGATTTATGAGTATGATATGTGAAATTTCCTTCCCCATGATGAAATTCATTGTTTTAACATGTTACGAATTGTGAAATGGGTTTGAGAGCACGAATTGCAAGTCCCCGTTTTAATCATGAGATTTATGTATGTCTAATGTTGGGGTTGTTTTATAATTGATGATCATTCTTGAGTTTTAAATGCCTCTTGATTATTATTATTATACATGGTTGTTTGACGCGTTTTTCAAAGAGGTGATTTGTATTTCAAAATGCTATGATTTTCTAATGAAAAAACTATATGTGATTGATGAAAGAATTAGCCACCATGTTTTAAAGTCTTGAAAAGAAAGTGTTTTGCATAAGTTTTCATATGCTTTTGAAATAAGAACTCTCATGTGATAGGCAAATTTTTTGGGTGGCCATTAACATACTTTGAATGAAAAAGGGCTATGGATATGATGCGGTATAATATGAATGACTTGCAAGTCTGGGTATGACGATACCCTGTTGTGATATGCTCTTAACAAAATGAGAAAAGAATTGTTTATAAGCATGAAATATGTTTTTAAAAGGATAAAATTGAGCTTAAAGAGAGTTAAATAGTTATCCGAAGAAAGCACGAGTTGAAAGATTCAATGCTGGAAACCGTGATTTGCCAACGCATGATTTTTGGTACCCTTCTTTGTGATCTTGTGTACCTTGATTCAAGTCATCCCAATTTGGGGCCATGGTTAGGAGACCTGCTTTGTGATCTTGTGCACTACCATGACATGTTGATTTGATTGGGGATTATGGCATCTTGCTTTGTGATCTTGCGTGTCCCTCTTTAATGATACTCCAATCCCTGCAGCAAACTTGGATTGGGGGCTTGGACGCCGAGTCAAGGGCAAATTTCATATAGATCGTGGGATTGTAGAAATGTAGGTTGTATCATCTAGATCAGAAGTAAAACTAAGAGTTGAGTTATAACTTACAAGAATGTTTTTAAGCTCACTGACTTATGCCCATGTGTTTTGATATCTATTATGATAAATTATTTTCTTAATGCTCTCAACTATTTTATATAAAAATATATGTTGTTTTTGATTAGTTCTGCGTACCAATACATTTCAGGTATTGACCGTCCTTCGTGACGGCTACATTGACTTATAATGTAGGATCTAAGGCTTAGTCTCGCGGTCCAATTCAGCAACAGTAGATTGTTCCAAGAGTTCAGAGTGGTGAACCTCCCTTACACCGGAAGGCATTCTATCAATATGTAATCTCAGTCAGTTATGATTTAGTCGGGACCCTTGTCCCGGCCTAGACAGTTAGTGGTCAATAGAGGCTTCGTAGACGAAAGTTGAGTATTATATTGTTATATTTTGTTGACATAATTTGTATTATAGAATTTCCTTAAATTTTCGGTTTATCTTCCGCACATTTATATCACATGGGTTATGCTTATAATTACATGTTATGATTACATGCTAAGGGGCCTCTCGAGCCTTTATAGTTCAGTATACCCTTCGCGGCCACGGTCTCGGTTCGAATCGTGACATGGCATAAAGAGTTTGAGTCCCTGAATTGATCATTTTCTATGGAATCTAAACATGTGAAATCAACGGACATTAATTGAACGCATACTGGAATATTGTTGCAGGTTTATGTACAGTGATCAAAAGAGAAATTATTAGCTTTTATCAAAAATTGTAGAAAGAAACTGAAACATGAAGACCTGAATTCAAATTGAAGGAGCTGACCGTATCACTGAAGATTTAAAAACCTGGCTAGAAAGACAGTTTGAAGAAGTAGAGGTGTTAAATTATATTACATCATGTGCCAGCGAAAAGGCTCCAGGCCAAGATGATTTTTCTATGAGTTTTTTCCAAAATTTTTAGGAGGTGCTGAAGGTTGACTTTATGAATACTGTCCATCAATTCTATGAGAGACATGAGTTTGATAGGAGCCTCAATGCCACTTATGTGGCTCTCATCCCTAAGAAACCAGGGGCAATTGAACTTAGAGACTTTAGGCCAATAAGTCTCATTGGTGGGGTTTATAAGATCGTTGCCAAGCTCTTGACAAAAAGGTTAAAAAGTGTAACCAACAAGCTAGTCAACAAACATCAAATGACATTTATCCAAGGAAGACAGATAATGGATGCTGCTTTGATAGCTAGTGAATATGTGGATTCAAGTCTCAAAGGTGAAGCTCCAGGGATCATGTGTAAGCTTGACATAGAAAAAGCCTATGATCATGTAAACTGACATTTCCTTATTGCTATTCTGAAACAAATGCAAGGTGTACATAGGTCGGGTTGGTTTGGTTTTTATTGAATAAAAACCAAATCAATTATGTCGATTTATTAAAATTATAAATCAAATCAAACCAACATAAAATCGATTTTTTGGGTTTAGGTTTTAGTCGGTTCTTTCGAATTTTCTCAAATTTTTTTATAATCTTTATTTTTTACAATTATATTGTGATTGAAGACTAGATCAACTATGTTTTCACGCATGTGCTAATGAAAAAACTAAATTATGAAAAATTGAGGAGCGAAAAACTCTCTTGAAACTAAAAAGTAAGATAAAGAGTGAAAAGTTTAGGTTTTAAGTTTATATTAGGTTTTGGATCATTTTATTAACAATTAATGGATAAATATTACAACTTAATATATATATATATATATTATATGTATGTATGTATATATATATAGGCCAAACCCATCGACAGATTCTCAAACTTGTTTCAAAAATTTACTTAGGCTCCTCAACTAAGACTTGTACCTATCAGACCCCTAAACCCCCCGAATTTTGATTCAATTGAACATTTTTTAGACAATCAACTAAAACCTCAAGTGTGTGCAACATACACGCGTTGATGTGGCAAAAACTGACCAATTAGAAAAAAACATGTGGTAAAAAAAAATTATATATTGATTTTGTCCATTTTCTATTTAATTATCATTTAATAATAACTTTTTAATTAAAAATAAAAAAAGTACCCCCACCCATCCAGTCGTCGTCTTCTCTCTCCCCCCCTCCCCCATCCTCCTTCATCTTCACACACAGAGGTCATCATCTTCCATATATAAACGTTGGTGTTAAATCCATAAATATGAACTACAACATTCCTATTAGTCAAAGTTATAATCCACATAAGTTCCACTCGACCCATTTCGTTGTCAATGATGAAAAAAAAGAACAATGGTGGAAAAAAGTCAATAAAAATTAATTGTTGTTAAATCAGCAACTCCATTAACAACTTCATTAACAAATGAAAAAAGATTTCTTAATTAATTAACTGATTTTTTAAAAAAGAAAGATTTTTTTTTTCCACATTTTTTATGTTGTTGACAATAGTGAAAAATGGTTACTCATTTTGTGCGTAATGGAGTTTCTCCATTCTTTGATGTTGTCTTCAATGATGAAGATTGATTAGTGATTTTTTTGTTGTTAATGAAATTGCTATCGATAATGGAGTTCTCCATTGTCTTCAGGTTTCTTGTCGCTTTAGCAGAAGAGACGACTAAGTGAGGGGAGGGTGGGGGGGCGGGGGAGGGGAAGGAGCATGGGACTTTTTTTTTTTTTTTTAAATTGTTATTATTAAAAAAATATATTAATAAAATAAATTAAATATAAAATTTTTATTTTAAAAAAAAGTAAAATATTATTTTTTTCTACTATTCATGCGCCCAAGGGGAGTGTGTTACATTCTCCTTGACAAATCAACATTTTGTGCCTGATAGACACTAATTTTAACACTTGAGGTGCCTGATAGGTACAAACTTTAGTTGAGGGTTCCAAGTGAATTTTCGAAATAAATTTGAGGTCTTTCGATGGGTTTAGCCATATATATATACACCTACTTTCTAAAAATTAAAAATTAATAAAACTAATTGAAAAAGTATTTAAAAAGTTGATTATAGTTAATATTTTATGGATAAAAAGTTAAATTATATATATGCATATACACACACACACATATATATTATGTCGGTTTGATTTGGGTTCGGTTTGACTTTTTTCTTGTTAACGCCAAATCAAACCAAGAATGGTCATTTTTTTTTTCAAACGCTAAACCAACCAAACCAAACCATAAGTTGGTTTTTTTTCTCGGTTTGATTTGGTTCTTCGATTTGATTTGACTTGACTGTTTGGTCTGTACACCCCTAGTGAAATGTAAAAGTTTTTGTATCAAAACTGTCAGATTCTCTATTTTGTTCAATAGAGAATCTGTTGGTTTTTTTCCTTCTGAAAGAGGGTTAAGGCAGGGTGACCCTCTTTCCCCTTTTCTTTTCATCCTAACTATAGAGGGACTTAATAGCATGGTGAGGGTGGCTATTCAGAGAAGCTGGTTAAAAGATTTCAAGATGGGCAGTCATGTAGGTGAAAAGTTGCAAATCTGCTAGCTCTTTTATGCAGATGTTACTTTGTTATTTTGTGAGGCTAAGCGGAATAAGTATGCTTTATCAGGGTAATTTTAGTGATATTCTGTAACACCTCGTATTCAAGTACGTGTATTGGCGTATTCAAGTACGTGTATTGGTCTTATTTATATAGAATATTTTTTTTATTTATTTATACCGGAATTTGCCCGTCGATGGTTCCATGCCAAGGTTATTGAATAATCTTTCCAACGATATACAGATTTTCAAAAACGGATAGGTTTCGGATATAATCGAGCACGTTCGAAACTATAAAACGGTGGTCGGGATATTTGGGAATAGTAAATATGCAGGAAAATTTCCTGCACACAAACTACTGAGGCTAGCCAAATTTTTGGGTCAACTTCGAATGATCATAACTCCCTTAATATAATGAACTCGGAGAGCTGCGACCTATGAAAAGAAAGATCTTTGAGTCTTCTTTCCAATGCAATTGGTTTCATCCAAATCCAACGTCTGAGTAAGGAGTTATACTCGTTTTACTTCAGCCTATCAAAATAGATTTTTTAGGTTCAACTTCAAACGACCATAACTCCTTGTACAGGACGAACTGGGTGGCCTACTTTATTTGAAATGAAAGCCCTTTGAATTATCCTTCCAACGATACCAATTTCACCCAAATCTGATATCGGAGCAAAGAGTTATGGTCGATCTACTTTAGCTTATCAAAACAGTCTACCAAAGGACAGATTTGACATTATTTAAATTTTAAAGGCATTTTGGTCATTTTCTATTATATTATGGACGGGAATATGTGTATATATACATGTATATGAGTTCAAAAACTCATTTTCATCATCAATCATTGAGAAAGAACAAACCCTAGCCAAATTTGACCTTTAAAATACTTTTGATTCAACCGTAGAAATTCCAAGGTAATCCGATAACTGCGTTTGTCATCTCGAGAGCTTCGAACGGCACCTATTATTTTTGTAAACAGGATTGCATAATCAAGAGGTGAATTCTAAGGTATGAATATTATTTGCCTTTGTTCTTTTCCATATGTATATGTGTGATAGAGAATTATATGTATTGGTTGTCATTGAAAGGTGATGAAAATAGGGTTATGGACTATTTTGTATGGTTTGGTTGTATTGAATTGTGGAAGGTGGATATGGTAATTGAGTTATGGAAGGTGGATATGGTGATATACTATTGAATTGATGATTATTTATGTCTATGACTCAATTTGGTTTAATGGATTTGTTGGCAGGATAAATGAATCCAAACTTGATATTGGAGGATGTTGTATGAATATGCATGACATGTGAATGTAATCGGAGTATAAGAGGGTTAAAGTGACACCCTTTATGGTGTAATTAAGGGTTACTACTTAACCACTAGTTTGGTGAATTCAAATAATCGAATTGTGACGTTTGGTCGCTAATACTAGATTTCTATATATGTTTATTGTAGATAAGTAATTCGAAAAGACGGGAAGTCCATTTGAGACTAGTATTGAAGGTTGACAGTCAGGTATGTAAAGAATACTCTATACCATATCTTTGGCATGAAAGTGAACAATTGTTCTATTAAGAAAGTTTCCAAAGTTATTCAGTAACATGTGATCCATAATGGTTTTGTATGATGTCCTACGTTATCAATGAACTTGTTTCCACCCTACAAGATGTCAAGACATTACAATACTTACTTGTTTTCAAAATCTTACATGTTTATTGCACCAATGAATGTCAGAAGGTATCCGGTTACTCAATCAAGATCCATGTGCTATTACTGACTCCAAAACGTTTCATTGATATACCAATAAGTTCCTACTTTATTTTTATGGCATTGATGACTCCAAAACACTTCATTGATGTGCCAATGAGTTCTTACTTTATTGTTATTGTATTGATGGTCTATTTATATGTCTCTTATTGATGTATCATTGTTTCAAAGTATCAAAAATGCGGTGGCGACCGAAATAACAATTTCAAAGATTAATTGAACTAAGTGATGGAAGTTCTCTCTTATCGGATGGTATCCCAGGGGCATAAGCCTATCATGGGTCGATCCCTATTTATGTGTTTATGGGTGGTATCCCAGGGGCATAAGCCTATCATGGGTCGATCCCAGTTGATATGTACTGGAGGCAGCCTAATGGTCACAGTACAGTACAATAATGATTACAAAGATGATAAGAACGAAGGTGAAGGGATTGAATAAATACAATGTACAGGTTGTCACAAGTTCTAGTAAGTGTGGTCCACTTCTATTACGATTTATTCACTTGTTTCTGATTTCTATTGAGCTCCTATATCATATGTGATTATCTACAGCTTTACATACTCAGTACATATTTTGTACTGACGTCCCCCACGGGGGACCTGCATTTCATGTTGTAGGCACAGGTACCTCAGCTCATACACAACACAAGAAGGAGCCAGGATATCCAGCTGCTTTTGGTGAGCTCCAGTTTGCTTCGGGGCTTTCCGTGTCATATCCAGTCACTTTTGGTATTGTATAAAAGTTAGTTATATGGCGGGGTGTGTCCCGACCTTAGTTAAACTTTGTGTATTATCTAGAGGCTTTGTAGACCTAATGTACAGTCAAGGTGGTATTTTGTTAATAGACGTGATGGCTTCAACGGCCAAGTATTGTATATACATATATATGTGTGCTCGAGCTTATATAGGTGATTATTTTCTTTTATATGCGACATGATGTTGTTCGAATTTCGGATTGTCATAGAGGTATGCATGGGAAGTATAAGGTTATGAGCTGGTTCTCCCGGGCCTCCTCGGTTACGGGTGCTAGTCCGCCCCAATAGGATTTGAGGCGTGACATATTCCAAGATGTATCAGGACTCTGTGTTAACTGGAGAAAAAACATGTTTCAAGTAAATGAGGTTGTTAACATTCAATGTCTAGCTAATATATTGAGTTACAAGATAGAAAAGCTCGCAACTACCTATCTTAAAATGCCTTTAGGATATAACCACAAGGAGGTTGAGATATGGGATAAAATTATGGAGAAGACTGAGAATAAATTAGCCAGCTGGAAGACCCAATGCCTATCCTTAGTAGGTAGAACAACTTTGATCAACTCTGTTCTGAATGCTTTGCCTACTCATGTCATGTCTCTATTTCCTTTACCGGTTAAGGTGGAAGAAAAAATAGATAAATTGAGGAGAAATTTCTTATGATTAGACAACAAGGAAGGTAAAGGCATCCATTTAGTGAAATGACAAACTACACAACTCGATAAGCAATTGGGTGGACCTGATATTAATAATTTAAGGCTACAAAACACATGCTTACCATCAAAATGGATATGGAGGTTTGCTAAAGAAGATCGTGCTCTCTGGAAGGAAGTAATAAGTAAATATGGGCAAACTGATTAATGGACTTCCAACGCAGTGACCAGCACCTACGGTGTCTCAGTTTGGAGGACTATCTGGAATTTATGGCCCAATTTAATTGAGAATATATGCTATAGGTTAGATAGGTTACTAGGATACGACTCTGGAAAGATAAGTGGATTGTCGAGGAGTTTCTCGTGGAAGCTTTCCAGATTTATTCTCTTTTTGGGGTAATTCAGGAGCATTTATTGATGAAATTTGATCGCTTCAATGGTGGAACATCACTTTTAGCAGGCTTCTAAACGACTAGGAGGTGAAAAGAGTGGCTGAATTATTACAAAGACTGAGTGAATTTCTGGGCTTAAATGTTGAACCTGATACTATAAGGTGGAGGAATGAAAGAGATGCGAGATTTATTGTAGGTAGACTCTACAAAAGAGATCCTATGATATAACCTGGGAGAATTTCTGGTCCTTGAAAACAAGTTTTGAAGTGTAATATACCAATCAAGGTGATGCATTTCACATAGATGGTAGCCTGCTTAATTCAAGAGAAGCTGAAAAGAAGGAAATTCCAGATTGTCTCGAGGTGTTTCTTCTACAAGGAAAAGGAGGAAACAAACAACCATTTTTTTCTTCATTGTAAAGTCATTGCCTAGTTTAGATATATGTTTCTCAACCTTGTCCAAGGACCATGGGTGATGCTAGAAGATACTGCCGAACTCTTAAGCTGCTGGATGAGGAAAGAAGGTAGCAAGACATAAAAAAAGTGGTGGAGTATAATCCTTCATACATATGGTGGTCCATCTGAAAGGAAAGAAACAACTTATGTCTGGAGAATATTACTAATCCAATGCAGAAAGTTAGAAAATTGCATTAACACACTGTATTTTTTATGTAAAGAAGAGGATACAGGTGAAGTAGAATTGTTAACAGATTTTTTAGGCTATCTGTAATTATGATTATTTGCCCTTATAATTTTTTGGATGTTGCCAACATGTCCTTATTGCTAAGAATATCACTTTACCTTTCTCAAAACAACCTGTTAAATATCATTTTAAATAAGCAGATTAAGTTTTCTGACCAGAATTTGATTGGTATAATTTTTTTATTTTTAATCGATCTGATCACTTCTGTTTCAATAGACTTGATTTAGTTACAATGTTAAATATTGAATTGAAATTTCCACAAGAGGGGTTAAATATATAGACATACATTTGATATTGGAAATAATACATCGAAACACCCCTAAGCTTGTAGCCAAAACTTACTTTAGACCCTAAACTAATCGAGCAATTATAGACCCCCCTTAACAACTTTAAAGTGAATTTTTTACCCCCCTAAAAAAATTATACCACTCTCACTGCGGAGAGTGAAGTACACACGCCCTAATTTGAGCCATGTCATTGCCACATAAAAATTTTTTTTTTTAAAAAAAGTAATCCCGCACATATACAATTTTTATATACATATACTATTTTTATATATTTATTAAAAAAAAATTATAATTTCCTTCTTCTTCGAACCCCCCCCCCCCCCCCCCCCCCCCCCCCCCCCCCACCCCCCTTTCTTCCCCTCAGACCATTCCCCTCCCCCCCTCCCTCCCCCCTCTTCTCTTTCTCTCCTTCCAACCCTAATGCTTTCTCCTCTAATTTTTTCCATTAACACTATTAGATAACAATCATGAACAACAATTCAATTCATAATATAGACACACACAGAAGAGAATTAACATCACTCCTTCCATCGCACTCTCACGGCACTACATCACACACCATAAGTACACACATCACCATCCCTTCACAATACGCACATACTGAGATATACATATAGAGATTCTTCATTCACAGAGAAGGGCCTCCAATTTTCTGTGCTCACTCATAGCAAACAAACGCCCACACAGACTCCTAATTCCACACAGCACACACACGTAGAGACGATGGATTGAGGGGGTACGGTAATTGACAAAAATCAGAGTAGAGAAAGGGGAGAAATCATGGTAGAGGGGAATTTGAAAAAATTTATTTAAAACAATAAAGTTGTCAACTTTGAGACAATTTTGACATAAATTGCCTATCAAGTATCATAAATTTCACAATTTTTTAACTCAAAAACATAAAAGCTTCAATTCACAAACTTCTCAAAACATTCAATTTCACCTTTTACGAAACATTCCATGGCTTCGCCTCAATAAAGAAATGGAGTGGGTGAGGGGTTATGAAAAAGATAAAGAAATGATGTATTGGAGGTAGGGGGGGGGGGAACGGGAGGGGGGGCAATGAAGAAGATGAAGAATGGGAGGGGGTGGGGGGTGGGCAACGAAGAAGATGAAGAAGAAATAGTTTCCTACTTTTACATTATATATATATATATATATAAAATTTAAAAGGTGGGTCCCACCTTTTTCTACATTTTTTGGACCACTTACGCGCAAATTTTTAAAGAATTTGCCTTGTCAGCAATTTGGGGTGTAAAAAATTCACTTTAAATTTGTTAAGGGGGGTATATAATTGCCCGATTAGTTTAGGGTCTTAATTAAGTTTTGGCTACAAGTTTAG
Organism: Capsicum annuum; assembly: GCF_002878395.1. Classification (NCBI taxonomy): domain Eukaryota; kingdom Viridiplantae; phylum Streptophyta; class Magnoliopsida; order Solanales; family Solanaceae; genus Capsicum; species Capsicum annuum. The sequence goes on from NC_061111.1 coordinate 42,920,667, forward strand.
GGGTGTTTCGATGTATTATCTCTTTGATATTGTCATAATTTAGAGCATTTTTTTTTTTCTTATATATTAGTTGTCTTTTTTGTTATTGTATATTAGTTATTTTGGTTTAGTATTTTTTAAAAGATACATAACTTAACTTAACTTCACATATTAATATGATTATTAATAAAAGTAAATATTAATTCTAGTTAATAAAATGTTAGTCATTTGTTTAAAATATATTAAATGTTATTGTTAAAACATTATTTATCAATATGGAGTTTGAGTTGTTTAATTGAAAGCTCTAAAATATTTTTAATGAGAAAATTAGATAACTTTTTCTTTCTTTCTTTCCTTTTTTTTTAGATAATTTTTTTAAACGTATTTCACAATCTTCATTATTACTTAAAGTGAAGTTGAAATCATAAAATTTACTATTAAAATTTTTAAAATCTCAAAATTTTTAGAAAAGTAAAATAATTATTTTACTAATCTTATCCTGAGTAACCCTCAAACTCTTTGGTGTCTTTTTCCATGCCTAAATGTCGAAATTGTTGCCCATCTATCATTCACGACGGTTCATCATTGTCTTCAAAATTCACATGGCCTTTTCATATTTTTTTTTTCTTTCGGTCAACATTCTAATTGCCAAACTCAAGAATACAATTACTAGATGAAAGAGTTAGCAGTGTCTACATTAGCTTGCTTCACTACTATGTTTTTTTCATTCTTGATTTTGATATGTCTTACTTGAGTAAATAATCTATCGAAAACATCGCCTCTATCTTTACAAGACGAGTAAGACTGTGAACACATCATACGCTCCATACTCAATCTGTCAGATGCACCGAGTATATCGTTATTGTAAATTGTTGGTAGTCGTAGCAGGCGGAGCAATAGCTGAATTCAAACTATTGAATTAAGGGACCATTTGAATTGTGTCCACAAGTATTAATTAATTGGATATACACCACAAGTCCACAATCTTCTTCTTCCTCCCATAATCATGAACAAGACTACAAGAGAAGAGAAAAAAGATAGGGGTTTAATGATGGTAATGGAGAAGTAGATAGAGAGCTCTATTTTGGCTCCTTTTGACTCTCCACCCCCCTCATTCACATGCACTTGGAACTTGCTTCACCTGTCCTTTTCTACATTACAAAAAATACAATTCCAAGGCCTTAAATTTATTTATTTATCACTAATCTTTTTTTTTTTTTATTTATTTTTTATTTTTTATGTAGTCCAAAATTAATATATTACCTTGTTTCTTTTTCGTCATCGTGGATGATATATCATGTGATATCTTAGCCAATTCTCCAATAAATAGGTTGCCATTTGATTGCAGTTGAGACCATATAAAGCAAAAAACAGATGAAAACATGAAGAAAAGAAAGAAGTCCCCCACCCCAAGCCAACCCACAAAAAAAGGTTGCCATTTAGCATAGATGTTGGTAATGACTTTGTAGATAAACTATCTAATTTGAGTGATTAGTCGATACTAAGGATAAATTAGTTACATTATATTTTCTTATATTTAATGAATAACTAGGTTCAAAAAGATAAGCATAACCACAAAGGAATGTTACCATATGTTATTATCTTAATGACTATACTAACTTTGTGGATAAATTGATATACTTTTAGTAGGAAATTTGTTATAGTTTAATCACCATTTAAGTAATTTACTCCCATTAAAATAGCTTTCCTTCAATTCTTACAAAACGAGCAAGCTAATTAGTTAAATCCTTGACAAACAATGTGAATATTCTTGGTAATATTAAGAACAACATATAATCAGTAACAGTTTCTTGTCTGATACAAATATATATTTAAATTGTTTGGGAAAGTTTTGTCTGCTTATTTGTCTTCATAAACATTAGTCAAATTAAATCTTTGACTGCTAAATGGAATTAAACCCAAAAAGGCATTCTTTAACAACTACTAAATCCAACTTTAATCAAGGCAATTGTCTCGTATTTCAAAAATAGAATTTTCTTTTTTACTTGTTACTTTAACATATCAAGAAAAATCAATTATTTTTTTCATGGTTTGGCCTCATCATTAATTACTTATTTTTGAAATTATTTGCCAAGATCTAAAACTATATGTCAATCAATATAGGTATTGTAGTACAATATCGTATTAATCATTACTCTATCCGCTCACTTTTACTTATCATATTCCGTTTTTCAAGAGTCAAATTATATAAATTTTGACTAATATTCTAAAATATATATTTTTTTAACGTATTAATATGAGAAAGGTTACAACTTTTAATATTTTTCGTATAGTCTTCAAACACCTAAAATTTAACTATAAAATTCTATAATCTAATTCAATTTAGCCTAAAGATTAGTCAAATTAGATCTTGTGAAATGGAACGTGATAAGTAAAATTAAATGGAAAAAATATTTCTTAAAGAACATATAAAATTTAAAGTGGACAAATAAAAATAAAAAAGAGAGTAATACTTTTCTCTGCAATCAATTACTAATTAGCGGTAAATTCCACAGGCCAATGTAATTCAAAGTAGATAAATAAAAATAAAGCGAGAGAGTAATACAGTAGTACTATTTTTCTTTGTAATCAGAGAAAATGGTTAAAAGTCCTCCAACCTTTACTTCAAATTTTAACTACACACTTATATTTTGCGGGGTTCCTATGACCCCCTGAACTATTTTAAAGTGGAATTATTATCTCCTGAACTATTTTAAAGTGGAATTATCACCCTCCCGAAAACTGACAACCAGTCATTTGGGATATGGTGTGATGCACGCGCTGCCACATCATTTTTTTCCTTTTTTACTCTAAAAATATTAATTATTTCCCATTTTGCTTTTTTCTTCAACCGAATTTCATTTCCTTTCTTCTTCCCCATTTCGCTTTCTTCTTCAACCCAATTTCTTCTTCCCACGTCATTTCCTTTCTTCTTCCCCATTTCCCATTTTGCTTCATTTTCTTCTTCAACCCAATTTCATCTTCTTGAGTCAAAGATATAATTCATGGGGAAAAAAAATGGTGGATTAATGAATTCTGGGAAAGAGAAAATCGGAGAAATGAGTTGGAAATTATATATGGCATTGTGGGTTATGCTGAAAATTATATATGGCATTGTGAAATTCAAAGCTTTGAGCTCACCAATAATGACGATCTTGAGCAAAAAAAGAGAGGAAATCGAATTTTTTGAATTTTTTCAAGTTTTTTGAATTGAAATTCCTCATCTTTCTCATTCAAGAATTCATTAATTGAAGAAATCTTCTTGTTTTCTTAGTTCAAGTATTTTTTGGTTTCGATAATAAAATTTTTCAAATTATCAGAAAACACCATTAATGAGTTCTCGCCATTAATAAGTTCAAGAAAGATGAGAAATGAAATTGGAGATGAGGAAGATGAGGAACTCCATTAATGAGTTCTTAAATTTTTGTTCTAAAAAAAGAGAAGAAGACATGACGTGACAATTAGAATTCATTAAGAAAAAGTAATAATTAAAATATTTATTATACTATTAAAAATAATGACGTGACAATTAGAAAATAAAGAATTTAAAGTGAAATGGAGTCAACTGACGTGCCCATGGTCACGTCCATTGATAGGTCAATAATTAGGGGTAATAAATTCGATAAAAATAAATTTAGAAAGGTAATATGTCACCTTTAAAAGTTGAATGTGTAATTAAAATTTCGATTAAAAATTAAAGGGGTAATAGATAATTTTCTCTTATAATCAATCACTAATTAACAATAAATTCCACAAGCCAATGCAACTTCTCTTTCTCCCTTTTGGACTTTGAATGCCTCGACTAAATAAACATCTAGGCTTTGCCTATGTTACATCAATTCGTTAAATTCCAGTATACTCCATTGGTTAGTATAACACGAAATTCTTCAGCTTTTTCCACGGTCGTACTTTTATTATTGAAGGAGTGTAATCATGATATTATCAAAAGGAGGAATGAACTAAATTTCAAAAAAAGTGACCACCAAGTTGCTGTACCACTTGGTATGTAATGCATTTTCCTTTCTTGTTTCACAATTTGATGATATCTAAGTTTCGATAAAGTAACGAAAATGAAAATGGTTTATATGTACTCTTGAGCAATTTTAATTTTTTAAATTGGATAGTGTTAAATGATCACCAAAATTTGGTTTAAGTTTGATCATAATAATAAAAAGATTATATTATTCTTTCTTTAAAATAGATAAAATTATTTAATTTTTAAAGTAAAAAGGTAAAAATATTCAAAAGTCAACTAGTTCATAATATGAACATAACTTTTTTTTATTGTGACAAAAAAATTATAGCCAAAAGGACTTTTCCTTTTAAATTAATTCAAGAGAGTTTTTTTTTTTTTTAATCTCTATCTAATATTTAACAAATTCTGTCTTTTAAATTCTGACGAAATTGCAATTTCTGTTACTATTTTGGTCTATTTTCTAGAGGCCAATTAATGCAATTCTTTTGTAGTGCTGCTTCTGTTATTTCTATGTTCAGTCCGTTTAATTTTTGTATTGTAATTTCTATAATTTGATGAGACTTTCTTGATGTTCCTGATTAAATTATATTTTTTCTCAATTTTCTTAAAATTTAACAAATGATTTTTTTTTAGTACTTGGCACAATGAAAACTCAAAATATGCACTTTTGACAAACTTAAAGAACCAAATCTCCTACTCTAATAATTTCTTTTTTAAAAATTGAAAATAGTCAGATTTCAATCATTTCATCAAACTAGTTATTTTGGGACTCTTTTCCTCTTGGATTGAGATAGTTATGGAGCTAACATGGTTATGGTGCAGTGAATGAGGCTGTTTCACTCTTTATTAGAGGTCAAGAGTTCGACCCTGTATATGGAGAAAACTCTGTTGGAAGCGCTGTCACCTTAATGGACTCTGCAACGCGCGATTTAAATTAGTCGAGGCTCAGATTAGAACACCGAATACCTCACGGAAAGCCGAAAAAAAAAAAAAAAAAAAAGAGAGTTATGAAAAAGTCCAAAGAAACATTTGAATTAATCCTATTTGTATTGCTCTTCCTCTCTTTTCTTCTTCTTCTTGAGATGTGGTTTGGCAACTTTGTTGGCCTTTTGTAATCATGAGGACCTTAGTGTCATCATTGCTGTGGAAAAATATACTCTTTCCCTCTTCCCCTCTTCTTCCTCTCACCATAATCAACTCTTTTCCCCTCATTACTATAAATTATCCATCCTCTTTGCACCTTTTTTCCTCTACTCAAAACTTGATTATTAACTCATAATATATATACTCTTAATTTTCAGTCCCTCTCCTTAAATTTTTTTATAGTATTACTTTGTCTCACATTTTAGTTCTCTTATTGAAGATCAAAATGTGCCATGGAGTATCAGATTTAGAGTCATTTCAGACTTCTTGCTACACAGATCTAGTCCATAGGCCAGACCCAGAGCCATCTAAAACAGCCAAGGCACATGTGGTCAGTCTAAGAAGAAGGTTAGTAACTAAGTTTCAGTTATTTTGCATCATCAATTGGTTTACAAATAAGGGGTAATATTAATATATCCTTCATAGCAAGCATGATATATATGTTATGAAAATAGAGTTATAGCCAGTTGTAAATTAATTATGTTAATGACTTACCATAACAGACAACTTCTAATAGCAAGCATGATATGCTAAAATAAGTAACAACATGCTATAAATTATGCTATAGAATAAGTTTAATGTTTGATCAATTGATTTGTCATATGTGTAGGAATGGTGAGAGATTGTCAAAGGAAAGGGCAAAGTTGAGGAAATTGAAGAAAATAATGAAGATGAAGAACTTGAAGCTCTACATGGAAAACAAAACCATTATTGAAGAGAATGAAAAATTGAGAAAGCAAGCTCTTCTTCTTCATCAAGAAAACAAAGCCTTGTTCTCTCAGATGCTAATTCAACAAGTTTCTCAAAACCCCAATTAATAACCACAATTAATAATATATATACTAGTGACTAAGCTAGTTAGCATCATATATATATATATATGATAATAGAGATAATTAATTAATTAAATCACTATTTAGCTAGAATACACGTAATACCTATCAAGTTATTTTAATACAACCCTCTTCATTGTTATCGATTGATTATTTGTACTAGTATTTTATTTTTGTCATCTTGTATTCAATTTCTTATCAAGTGGTGGAATAATAATTTAATACTAAAATTTTGAAGGCTTTACTAATTAGTTGAGGAGTGTTCATGATTAAAAAAAAAAGTTGAGAAGTGCTCATGCCGAATGCTGACGACCCATATTTTATGAAATGTTTTTTAATTTAATATAGATTTGAATAGTGAATTATGTGATTAATTATTGACCCTTGAAGAAAAAATTTATTTATACGCTAGGCCTTCATGCGAAAATGTCTAAAAGTTTAGTCAAGTATATGCCTTGCCATCACAAAAAAATGTGTGAACATACCAACCCCAGCCATGACAGTATGTCCAAGATTGAATCGATCACAAAAATCGGTCACAAAATCATTAAAGCAATGACTTAGAGCTTCAATTTTTTTTTTTAAAAAATATGTTCTCTGTATATATAGTTTCAATGAATAGATAATCAATAATTAAGTTGCACTGTGAGTCGTAGAGAGAGAAGCTCTGACTTCTCTCTAGAATTCCACCACCTACAATGAATCCTATTCAATCGGGCCCACCAGATCCTATGGCTCTGGATAATAATCCAAGTATGAACTACAAGAAGGCCCTCAATCAAGTCGTTCCGAGTACTGAAAATATTATACCGAATCCAGTTAATTTCAGGAATAAAAAGAATGAGTACATGTGTTTGGATAAATCAGCAATCCATGACCAGCTACATGATACAATTGTGCTGACGGAGGAGGAAAAAGCTAGAATACATCGCCCATGGGCCTACTCCGTAATAATCAGACTGACACGACTACGAGTTAATCATGCCTATCTGAAAATCCACCTGTCTATTCTGTGGAAACCCACGAAGGATTTAATACTAATAGATTTGGGTAACGACTACTTCATAGTCAAATTCCTCAAAGAGGAAAACATGCTCATTGCTCTTCAACGAGGCCCATGGTTTGTAAATGGGGCTTTCGTATCAGTACGAAAATGGCACCCAAACTTCGTCGCATTGGAAGTCATGGAAAACCTTATTGCAATTTGGATTCGCTTATCTGAATTACCTATGGAGTACTATGACCACTCTATACTATCAAGAATAGGTAGTAAAATGGGTAAACTGGTGAAGATAGATATTTGCACATCGGCAACCTTTAGGAGCAGATATGCACGAATTTGCATCGAAGTACCTCTGAGGTTCCGGTCAAAACACACATCTATCTCGAGGGATTGAAACAAAAAATTATCTATGAAGGTGACGGTGTTTTGTGTACACAATGCGAAATGATTGGGGCATACCTACCTATCTTGCCCACTGCGTCACCCAAGTGACACAAAGACGGAAGTGCTCAATGCGTCAACTTCTAAGAGTGGAGGATAATGAGGCTTCAGCCGCAACATCGAAGGTAAAAAAGACAACAATATCATTGACAATCGGAGAAGATACCTAGCAAGTTGTCACCTCCAATAAACACAATAAAACCAACAAAAAAGCAATTACGCAATCTGAAAATGGAGGTAAGACCACGGTAAACCCCCCAAACACAAGAATAACCTCACTCGCTGCAATGAAACCGGTGAGGATATTAATGTTAAAATTTTCGACGCGGACACGGGTAAGTTCTCAGATAAACAAGTTTTTTAAATATGTAGCAAAAGCAAAATCCCTAGGATTCCCATTACCAAAATCCAAAACTAATTACAAATCTAATGTTTCCATCGAAATAGTCACTAAACCAAATACCTTTGCTTCTTTGAACTTTGAGGCGGCTGGTGGTGATATCACGACCAGCCTGGCAACCCAAGAGAAAATTACAATTATGCCACTCCAAAGTGGCACAGTAAATGACCCATATTTACTGTTAAGCCTAGTATGACCTCTACTATACCTCTAGGAGGCGTTGAGCTATCAACTTCCTAAGGAGCCGCTACAATGGCCAATGATATGATGATGCGTTAGCCCAAACAAAACGTGGGAAAATTTAGAGTAATACAGTCAATAAACCAAAATAGTATTTTTAGCTGAGAACCACTTATTAATGATAATAAAAATAGTGAACAAATCTGTTGTACAACTTTACTAGATTTGGACAATGGGACCATAAAATATTCAAACTATCTCTTTTCCAATATCCTAGGAACCCCAATAAATACTGGCTCCGCCTTGTCTCACTTCAACATTTTCAAACAAACCTTTATAAATAATTATGACCAGGCGTCCACGCAGAACCCAAACCTCCAAACTGCGAGACAAGCTAGACGAAGCAACTACCTTCTCACAACAACAATGAATTCAATCAACCCACCTCTAACCCAAATCTACTTACCCCCAATCCACTTGTATCTAGTGTCGGGGCTACCGGAGGGGACAACTCCAATTTACTCGACACCGGTGGCCCCACTAAACCCAAACCCATCATCATGGGTGGAGATGGAACTACAGGGACAAGACCTTGTCATAACAACGTATATGGACAACAGAGAGGTAATGCTCATAGTTCATACGCCAGAGCTACTAGCTTACATAGCATCAGAAGGATTGAGACGAGCAATGGAGCTGTACATCAGCCACTTATGGATGTCGACAGTCCTCTAAGCTCCGATGATCCTACCAGTCCCAGCCATCCCGTTATTCCATATACCAACATGGGAGACACCGTCAGTTTCGATGGCTCAGCCTCAGACGCCATTTTCTGCGATGAATCTGAGTACTCCTCCCCACTTCCCGAACTTCCACAACTTCATGGACATCGATACCTTGTACTACCATTAGCATCATCTTCTCAGGTACCTCCAAATATCATTTTAGTTCATCCCGACCTGTGAATAGATCAACTCGAGAAATAGAGGAAGCTTTAGAGGTCATGAGAGAAACAAGAATCGAAATCACTGTACTAAAGGATATAAAAGTAATAGTGTTCAACGACAAGTACGCCAAGAAGTACATCCTCATCTGTCCCCAAAACTTAGTAAAGACTTCATTAGACATACGCCGCCCCTTCAATCCCCATGTGAGGAATTATGTGTTGATCATGAACCCAATGGTGACAGACCAAGATTCCCCCTCAACAAACTCTTCAAGGGTAACTCATTTGATAAACCCACCCCATAGGAACAGATCCATGAACTTAATCATATGGAACTGTAGGGGTGCCAATGGGTAGGACTTTAGGCGTAACTTTAGATCCTTGGTGGACTGACACAAACCACCACTGGTGGCTTTGCTAGAAACCAAAATGCAAGACCACCTGCTACTACTCAATGACTTTTCTTTCAACTGAGTCATTGAGATCCTTGCAGTTGGGAATGTTGGTGAGCTTGCAGTTCTGTGGGATGGTTCATTGCTGGACTTGGATGAAGTTGCTACTACAGACCAGGAGATTCATGCCATTATTAAGGTAAGAAATAAAAATAACTCTTGGCTATTTAACTGCATTTATGCTAGCAACATTAGAGACAAACATAGGATTTTATGGCAAAATATTAAGAACACAAAAGACACTAACCCAGGTAAGTGGTTGATTGGAGGGAACTTCAACGAACTACTCTTTTTTTTTGAAAAAAAAAGAGGTAAGCAAATTAATAACTCTCGTGCTTCGGATTTTTTAGATATGATTAAACACTGTGAATTTTTTGATTTGGACTATAAGGGAAATAGATATACGTGGCTAAATAAAAGACTTGATAGGATTCTGGCTACTGATGAGTGGTTATCTGGCTATCCCGATGCTCAGGTCACATACCTACCTCGCACACACTCAGACCATTGCCCGCTTCTATTATCAATCTTTAAAGACTATCCTACTTTTCATAGAAAATTCTTTAGATTTGAAAAAATGTGGACTACTCACCCGGATTTCATTAATGTAATCTCTCAAATCTGGGAGAGTAACCCACCGCTAGCCCATGCTGTCAAAATTTTCGAACGTGAAGCGTCTGCATGGGCATGCAAGAACGTGGGCAATATTTTTTAAAAAAAGAATAAACTACTGCGTAGGATCCAAGGTATCCAAAATTTTGAAACCTACTACCATAGCACCTTCTTAAAGTAGCTAGAAGTGAGGCTCATAAATGAGTTCAACCAAATCCTCAAAATGGATGAGGACTACTGGAAGTTAAAATCTAGAATAACTTGGCTTAATGAGGGTAATGCAAATACAAAGTTTTTCCACACCTCAATCATAATTAGGAGAAGAAAAAATAGAATTACTGCTCTCAAGTTAGATGACAATACCCTTTTTCATGAGCAAGTCGAAATTATAAATCACACTTTCTCTTACTTCCATAACATGTTCAAAACTAACCACCAAAAAACGTTCAAAGTCCCTATCCTAAAAAGAAAAATTGGTATATCTGAAGAGGATAAAGTAGATTTGGGACGGATACCCTCTGAGGAGGAAGTTAAGCAAGCCGTCTTTTCTTTTTAACCTTTTAAAGCCCCCGGGCCCGATGGATTGCATCCTTACTTATATAAAAAATACTGGAATATAATCAAACATTCTGTTTTGAATTTCTGCTACAAAACGTTCCAAGACGCAAATACAGATAACTCCATAAATACTACTCATATCTGTCTTATCCCTAAAATCCCAAATGCCCAATCCTTAAAAAATTATCGTCCAATAAGTCTTTGTAACATTTCCTATAAAATAATTACTAAGATCATCTCCAAGCGTCTAAGACCTATCATGGATAACATAATTGGCCCATGCCAAACAAGTTTCCTCATGAATAGACAAGCAGCTGACAATGCTATCATTGTCTAGGAAATTATTAGTAAATTTAGAAAAATGAAGGGCAAGAAAGGGAACGTCATCATGAAAATTGATTTAGAAAAGCCGTTTGACAAAATTGAATGATTCTTTATCAGGCATACTCTGCATTGCTTTAACTTCCCTTCCAACCTTATTAGTCTCATCATGTTTTGCATTTGCACTAGTTCTGTAGCAATTTTAGTTAATGGCACGAGAACCGATTTTTTCAGCCCCTCAAGAGGAATTAGACAGGGAGACCCAATGTCACCCTACATATTTATTCTGTGAATGGAAGTACTGTCCCACAACATCAATCAAGCACTTTCCAACAACATGTGGAACCCTATCCAAATTGCTAGGTCAGGACAGTGCTTGTCACACCTCCTTTTTGCTGACGACTTAGTCCTAATTTCCACTATTGACAAAAACAGTTGCACCAACATAAAGAATATTCTCTTGAATTTTTGTAGTTGGTCGGGCCAGAATATTAATTTTGACAAATCCAAGATCATGTTTTTTGCCAGCTGCAGTAAACACATAATAAAAGATATTACCAATATCCTAAACATCCGTCCATGTAAAAACTTTGATAAATATCTTGGTTGTCCTATCTTTAGCAAAAAGCTTTCTGGCTGAAAGTCCAGGTTTCTCTCCATAGCGGGAAGAACTACCCTGGCTTAAGCATGCCTTAATAGTATTCCCACACATATTATGCACTTCATTAAGCTACCGAATGACGTGACTAAGAAAGTTGATAGAATTCAATGAAATTTTGTCTGGGGGACGAATGACACCACTAAAAAACTGCATTTAGTCGGATAGGATACCCTAGTGAAACCTAAAGAGCTGGGAGGCCTGGCCATGCAAAAATCAAGCTTAAAAAATAAGGCTTTGCACACAAGATTGGTCTGGAGAGCTCATGTGAATCCAAATTCCCTATGGACCGCCGTGCTCCAACACAAATACAACAGGAGCAACCGACATTTTGATACTAAATGTATGAGAACTTCTAGTTCAACTTGGAAAAACATAGTGGAGGGATGAAAAATCTGTTCAGGCAATGGCAGGAACATTAGAGTGTGGAAGGATGCTTGGTCCTCCTTTGCTACCCATCTAGCCAACCACACACCGTTAAGCCTAAAAATGAAAAACCTAACGGTAGATAATATTATCAAAAACGGTAAATGAAATTTTAGCCAAATAGGTTATCAATTATCTCAAAACATTGCTACCACCATTCAGACTACCTTAATCCCAAACAACGAGTGCGTACGGGATAAACTTAAATGTTTTTTGGTATATTGTGGGAAGTTTTCTACAAAACTAGCTTATCAATATATCCTCAATAGGACTGTCCTTCCAACAAGCTCTACAGACTCCTTTAAATGAATTTGGAAGCTTCAATGCCCTAACAAAATTAAATTCTTTATATGGCTATGCTCCCGCAATAGATTGACCTACGCCATGTAGGATTAGGCGTTGACCCCCTATGCAAGCACTGCAAGATAACCGAAACCATTAATCATATCTTTAGAGAATGTCCTAGGGTAATTGCATTTTGGAAGATTACCAATCTAGCTGCAATATTGGACTGTACTGCCCCATGAATATTAAGGATTGGATAAAAAATGCTGGAAAATGAAGGATGTAAAACTTGGTAAGCATCTCAGTTTAAAGGACGCCTTTTCTTTTTACTTATGGAATATGTGGCTTACTAGAAACAACAATATTTTTAATAACAATTTTGTGCCAATTCCAATTAGGGAGCCTTATGAAAGAGCTATGGAGTACCAGTTCTTGGCAGTGCGATATTTGGTAAAAGAAATACATGTTCAGCAACAATGGTGCCCTCCAATAGATGGCCTAAAACTTAACATAGATGGGTCCTACGACCACAAGTCAGGTTCAGGAGGAGCGGGGGGTATTTTCAGAGATAGTAGGGGAAACTGGATTAAAGGTTTTATGAAAAAAATAAGTGTTAAAAATTCGGTTGGAGCAGAAATTAGGGCCCTCTATATGGGCCTGGAAATAGCTGTTCAATTAAAATGTTCTAACATTTTCATTGCTATTGATTCTGTAATGCTAGCAACTGCTTGCAATAAGGATACAGAGCCTAGTACTAATCTAATATTGTTATGCAGGGGTCTTCTTCGGAAGCTGGGGGATCCTCTCGTCAGCCATGAAGAAGGACCAACAAATTTGCGGATATGCTAGCAAAGGAGGGCAGAAGTATGGAATCACACCCTTTTTTTGAAGAATGGACAGTTTTTCCGTTGTTTACTTGTAGGACTATTCAAATAGACAAAGAGGGAACTTCTTTTGCTGTACCTAATAGGCTCGTAGCCCCGGATATTAGTAGTAGTTTTTATAATGTTGAACTATCTCCTTTTATGTACTCTAACCCAGCTTTGCTATGATACATATTAAATAAATAAAAGATTTTTGTTTGACAAAAAAAAAAGAATAGATAATTAAAAAATAAATTTTATATATATATATATATAACTTTTTATGTATTGCTAAATTTCAAGAGAAATTTTGAAAAAAAAAAAAGAAGTTATTTTCAATAGTTACTAAAAGTAAAGTTAGTTGGTTATGCTGGTGAAATTATAATAAAATTACAACTGAAAATTACAAGAGAAAAAAATAAAGAAATATCTTCTTCTTCTTTTTCGACTGAGGCGCGAATATCTTGCTCTATTTAAGGAGATTCAAGCCACTGCAATAAATGTTTTCACCGGTCCAGTAGTAATCTTCTTTGCTTGTCTCCTCCGGGATACAACAGTCTTCTCAAAGAACAACTCAACAACTCCAGACAAGAGTTGAGTTCAAAATTCCACAAAAAGGACACCTCCCTTCAGCTAATAATAAACTCTTTTTTTTACTTACTTTTGTAAATTCTCTATTATCTTGTGTGTATACCAAAACCATGCAAGACCACCTCTATTTATAGGAGAGGAAGCCTTTCATGCAATGAATAAGAATGAATGAGGGGTAGTAAAGATGAAATATCAAATGCCTTTAGGTTATAAAAGTTACAAAGATTACAAGTCATAAAGTTATATAAAATTGATAAATAAAAAGATGGAATAAAGTGAATAGAGATGGTGGTAAAAAGAGCTACAAAGAAAAATGGCTTGCTGCATTACTCATTTTTCACTAACGTAAATAGCAGACAAAATGTAACATACTCACTAAATTTCAAGATTTAAATTGACATATAATGTCATTAAACAATAACTGTAGTAACAACCATTGAAACATGCATTCCTTTGCCTTTTACGGCATTAGCTCTAAGGAGTAATAAGCCACTTACTGCATCAACAAAATGTAACTTAAGAAATAGTCAAAGGCAATGATGCTCAAAGATAAATAAGCAGCCAAACATTGAGCATATTAAAATTATGAATATTAATATTAAAATGCTTAATCTATCAGTTTAGATTTTTTTTAAGAAATATTATTAAATTCAATTAAAAAATAGTTCCCAATGAAATTAGTATACTTATACACATATTATTTAATGATAATCTTTATGTGATTTTAAATATTTTTACTATTTGTCAACGGAATGCACGTAAGGCGCATGAAATGCACATAAGATCCACTTAAGTCGCACAAGATGTATGTATATACACGAGATACACGTGTGATTCACACAAAAGTTAATTTTTTTTTACCGTTTCTGATTAGATCAAGTGTTTGGTTCTGAAAAGTAAATAATAAATGAAAAAGATACTAATATTATAGCAAATTCTGAAACTTATTACAAAATGCCTGATTCTTAATCGTGTTTTTTTAAATTTCTAGCAGTCTACTCCTATACTACGTTCTACATACAAAAGGCCTATTATACTTCATTGTCTTCTTTTGCAAATAACTTATTTCAAAATTAGTGTAGCTTCCAGATCTCTATTTTTGATAGCTCGTCTCCCTTTTTCTCTATCTCTGGTTGGAACTTGTATATTATGAGTCTTACACAAAGAACCAAAATGACCAAAAAATGATTATCTATGCTTTCAAACAAGAGGCAACATAGATAGATTCATGACAATGTCATGAGTAAAAACATTGTGGCCTTGCAACATGCACTAAAGCTCTAAGCTCCTCTGGGTATGCTGTCGCTGTCCAATCTTGAGGGTTAGAAAACACAGGGTAAAATCCTATGAGGAGGATGTTAGATGCAATGCCAATGTAGTTGCTCTGTTAATTTAGCTGGAATAGTGGATTCGCTCCATGAAATATGAAAAATAAGAAAATCTGCAAATATTGAAAGAAATGGATCAATTAAATATATTAGACAAATTAGATTACTTTGACAAAGAAGATAAATGAATAAATATCTTGGAGAGAAGAATTCCTCCATATCCAAATAGAAGAGTTTTTCGGTGCCTGGAGAATCTGTAACTCAAAAATGTTAGTCCAGTCACTCTCTCTCGAATCGCACTAGCAGACAGAAGCTTCAATGAGGCATCATACTCAACACCAATGGATACGAAGATCCGAGACCTGAAAAATGATCGAGTCCAAGCTAAGAGTAGCTGAAAAATCTGCATGCCTACGTTAATCATCAGCACTGGTGAGTGTAGCAGCTTCTTTCATGACGTCTTTTTGTCTTCATTTTCAACAGACTATTGAAGCTCCACTTCTACACAAGATTTTTGTATCCTCTCCAGAACTACCTTTGTCTCCTCTGCTCGCCCTTGCTTAATGAGAAGTCGTGGAATCTCATTAAGCAAAATTGATAGCAGAAACATTATAATGGCAAAAAAGCCACATGCAACAAAACTCAACTGTCATCCTTAATGAAATCGCAGGATGCAGTTAGATTCAAGGCTTTCGCCACACTGCTTCCACATATGATGACCATGGAGTAGAAGTGAAAGGAGGTCCAACCTTGGGCATCTTCTAAGTTGGTCTCGTGACATGCGATGCAAATAACCTGCACCAATATTAATTGAGTTGGTACATTGAATAAAAATACTTATAGTATATATAAATGGATGTGCACGTAGGAAGACCAACATGATATAGGAACACCGCTATTTTGCCGAGAAATTTTTACTTTTGAAAAGTCGCCACTTAATTTTGAAAAGAATTAAGAAACCTTTAGAGAGTTACTTCAAACGATTCAAAACAGAAAAATCGTTTTTAGTTAGAGATTCTAGATAAGCGGTTCCTATTAACATTTTAGGAAGGTGTTAGACACCTAAAACGTCCGCTAACTTGCGTTTATCCGGACTGTTTGAAAAATCATCTTTGATTATCCTTGAAAAAGTTTATTTTTTAAAAAGAAAAGCGATTTTAGGAATATTTTGGTGTTTATGCAAAACCAGTTTTTTAGCCACTTGACTAAGGATTTTACTAGGTTCGCAAAACACGTGTAAAACAAGTAAAAAATAGCAAAAAAGGAGAGGGGAGAAGTAGTGATTTAGGCTTTTAAGCCCAAACCGTCGACCCTGTCCTGATCTAGTTGGGTTTTTTGACCCATTTTTTCACCTGTCCTAATTCTACGTTTTCGAGCCCTTTTTGGCTCGATTTCACTCCACCTGTATTAAATACAACTTTGGCTTCATGGCCCGAATGAATAAATAAAATAAATAAACCAATAAAATAAATAAAGACAACAATAATTAAATGAAATGAAATAATAAATGAGACTTTTGTCTCTTAGCCGCTTCAAGAACAGGACTTTAACCCATTTCCTCTTCCTTCGACTCCTTGCATTTGCAGGTAACTCGACTTTAAACCTCATTTGGGCTCTTTCGGGGAAGCAAAGTGGGACGACAAACTGACGTCGAGACCGTCACCACCACCGGAAAGCTCGATGCTGAGACGTAAATCTCGACTAAACTGACTGCCACTCCCTAAAATCTTTGCCGAACAAAGTTGCTCTTTCCCGAAACCAAATTACTCTTTTCCAAAACCCTCTTTCTTTGACCCAAAAGAATTTTTTTTCAACCTAGCTTTTTAGAAAATTTTCTAAACCCTAGAATTACCAGCCTCCAAAGAACCCCAAAATTTTTCCACCCTCAATATTTTTGATTCCCAAAATTTCTATCGAATTTTTTGAACCCCAAAGAAATTTTTTCTCTCCCTTAGCTTTTTCTGAATCCCCGATTTCCAGACCCCAAATGAATCCCCCCAAAAAATTCTCACCGTTGAGATATATATAGACAGGCGTACAGGGATAAATTGGGGATTTCAACAAGAGGAAATTTTGAATTTCAAATTCAAAAATTCCCCTCTTTGGATTTCTTTCGAGGGATAAGAAAAACGGGTAGACCAATAGAATTAGGGGAAAATGAATTCGCTCCCACATCCAATGAAAAACCGTCAAATACGTACGAAATTGTACCATTGTTACCGAGATTTGCGAAATTCATCCGTTGAGGGGACACCTACACATCTTCTAGAGGATTCCCAGACTTCCCATGGTACGAAACCACATGCTACTCACATGAGGAGTACGATCGAAGTAAGGGAGAGGAGAAATGGCGGGTTCTGTCGGGTCGAAGCTGGTTGGAATTGGGTTGATGAATTTGGGTCGAGAACGAGGGGAATTGGGTTGATTCGCCAGAATCGGGTCCGATTTTGTTGATGTTGTCGCTGTTTATTGAAAATTGTTGTCGAGGTTTGAAGTTGGTATACGTATTGTTGTAGCTGGTGAAGTTGTACGCACAGGAGAAGGAGAAAGATGTTGGGCGGGGTCATTATTTGGGTTGTTGGGCTGATGGTTGTTGTTTATTAAATTGGCATGGGCTGTTAGGTATTGGGTTTTAATTAAAAGGATGAATTAGATTTGGGTTATTTATTAAATAGCCTATTGATAGGATTTAGTCAATTGTGTTTAAATTTTGACCTAATTGAAGATTAATCGGCCACTTGTGTTGCAATTGTAGCCAAATCGACTTCAACTAAATCTAATTTAATAAATTGACCAAATTGAATCAAGATTTGAAACAAATTCAGCAACTAGTTTAATCCCGAGCTTCTTTGATTCGATAAAATCAAGTAAACATTTCTCCAAATAAACCATTTTTAAAGTAGATCATTTTCAAATCAAGATTTAATTAGTATATTCATTTTCAAAATAATCTTTAATTAAAATCCTATATTCCATAGAATAAACATTTAAGTAATCAAATTATATAATATCGGATAATTAAACACGATAATATATAATTGCTACTCAAAGTGACAAAATCACGTACAAATATACTTTTCAAAAATCTTATTCGGATGAAATAAATATTTTGATTTTATTAAAAATCAAAGAAACTTAGGACAAAATTTAGTCATGGAGGGCAAAAATTAGGTGTCAAAAACTGCCCCCTCTCTTTGGGTAGGGTGGATGCAAGTAACCCTGGGCAAAGGGAGGTTGACGATCCAAATTTTTGTCCGACCACAAATTCGTATATAAGAGAGGTTGGTTTTCTGCATGAGTTTCATGAAGTTATGTCCGAACCTCGGTATCAGGGTTCTTACATATCTCAGGTTTCATGAGAATTCAGGCCACTTGTAGTTCATAAAACTTGATTTTAAGCATGATTTTTAAGAAAATTCACCAACTATCATGATTTTAGAGTTTTTGGTTAAACCGAGAAGCTGGAGAATAAAGGGATTTGGGGGAGGCTGGAATACATTCGAGTTTTCTACGAAGATCCCAGCCTACATATCCCCAAGATTTTAGGGAATCTGACTGCTTGTAGTTTGATTCGATCGATAGAAAAGATAGTTTTTTATTTCAGACGATCTTTGGCTCGGGATGAGAGACAAGTTGATCGAGTTTTGGAAAAGAGGTTTGTAACCTCTTAACCATGAATGTGGGATCCTTCACACCCATAGACAAGAACTTACCCGGACATAGTTTCCAAACTCTGAGTATGTTATCACCCGACTTTGAAAGAAAGAGAAGTTTACCCTCGATATGAGTTTAGAAATATCCCAAAGGTGAAGTTGAAACCAGAATATCCTGAAATACCACCTGCCTTCTAACAGGGGTGTGGTTGGATGGTGGTGGTGATCATACTTTAGCTTGCGTCCAAAGAGTTTGACGTCCCTCTTTAGACTATGTCCCGTTTTGTTGCTAAGAAAGAGTTTCACGTTGTGCTGCGTCCTTTTTGGAGTCATCCGCACCTGTGGGTTTGATTTGAGATTTTTATCCTCTCGGATGCTCTCGACAATATCTCAAACAAAATTATTAGTGCTAACATAATTCATGAAAGAGGTAGGTAGTCTTTTTCTATGTCTCCACATGAGTTGTGACTTGAAAAGAGGAGTCATCTCTTCATATACCTATTTGGAATAAAATAACTAGCAACAACAAACACAATGACCCTCTTGGTTGTTGTATAATTATGACATTTATCGATTGAATATGTCTTCAAAGTGGGGTGGCCCTTTTGGACGCTGGCAATACTTTATGCAGAACGATCCCTACAATCGTGTAATCTTGTACTGGTGTGGAAACCATCTTGGTTACCTATATCACTCGTATGTGGAATGATAACCTCTTCGGTTATAGCCGATGATCGATTTATACATTTTCTTTAAATTGTCAATCTTTGGATGATCTTGCGTATCATTTGATGTTGGATACGAGGTGAATTATAGATATCCTTTGAATTTCTAGCTTTTAGGTAATCATGCACATTATCCGACTTTGGATGAGAGATGACTTACAGATATCCCTCCAATTGCTAGCTTTCAGGTGTTCCTACATATCATCCGACCTTGGATACAATATGGCTTATAGATAATACCTCAAATTATTAGTCTTTGGGTAATATTGCACATAATCGATCTTGGATATGAAGCGGCTTATAGAGAACCCTTGGACATATCAATTTGATAATCTTGCATATTCTCCGATAAGAATTTAGTTGCGACTTAAGGATAACCATTGAAGTATCGATTCTTGGGCTATCTTGCACACTATCTGGTTAGGATAGTGTTATAGTTTACGGATGACCTAGAGGCTATCAACTCATAGGTGATCTTGCACACTATCCTATTTCAAATAATATGACTTATAGTTGGCCCTCAAATTGTCAATTTTTAGGAAATTTTATATATCATTCATCCTTAGATAGTGACTTAAAGACGTCCCTTCAAATCATGTGCTCTTGATGCATTCAGATGTTGATTCATAAAATGATAAGATATCCTTGACATCAGCGTTTATGTCTTCTGTGTCACAG
>NC_061111.1:42943717-42968969 GCF_002878395.1 Capsicum annuum
GATTTTGGATGGGTCTAGCTCGATGCCTCTTCTGCTGACTATGAACCTCAGCAATTTCCCTGATGGCACACCAAAAGCACACTTAACAGGATTTAACTTCAAACTGTACTTTCTTAATCTGTTGAAGAATTTTTCTAGATGGGTCAGATGATCCGAACTCTTGCGGGATTTGATAATTACATCATCTACGTACACCTCAATTTATTTATGGATCCTATCATGGAAAATCGTTGTCATAGCCCTTATATATGTTGCACCTGCATTTTTTAGACCAAACGGCATCACTCTGTAATGATAAACACCCCAAGGCGTAATAGAAGTCGTCTTTTCTGTATCTTCCTCGTCCATCAATATCTGATGATACCCAAAAAACAATCAACGAATGATTGCATTTCTTGCCTTGCACAGTTGTCAATAAGGATATGAATGTTGGGCAACGGAAAATTATCTTCAGAACTGACTCTATTCAAGTCCCTATAGTCAACACAAATTCGAATCTTGTCGTCCTTCTGCGACACTGGGACAATGTTGGCTAGCCACATCAGATATTTTATGACCTTCATGACCTTAGACTGGATTTGTTTCATCACTTCTTCCTTGATCTTCAGACTCAAATTTGGCTTGAATTTTCGCATTTTTTACTTGACTGGATCAAACTCCGGATTTATTGGCAACTTATGCGACACAATACTGGTGCTCAATCCCGAAATATCATTATAGGACTAAGTAAACACGTCAATATATTCCCACAATAGGTGAATGAGCTCTCTCTTTTGTGCTTCCGCCAGGTGAACACTGACGCTTGTCTCCTTGATTTTATCGTGATCTCCCAGGTTTACTGTTTCAGTTTCCTCCAGGTTGGGTTCTTCTCGATTCTCAAACTTCTCCATATCTTCAACTAATTGTTCCTCATCACCGTCCTTTTAATCATCATCGTTCCCTTCATTTTGTTTGTTTAAACTTTGACATGACATGACATTGACAGATTTTAAGTTGCTGTTACTGTAAGGGACAAACAAACCAAGTTAGATGATAACAAGATAATAACAAAATATATGACTAGGAGTGTTTTAGAAATAATAGAATTTTCTAAATAAATGAAGGCCTTTTCATTAAAATTTGAGAGATAATTACAAAATCATGGCTTATGACTTGCATAAATACAAGTCCATGCCTTTTTTAAAGCAGTAAAATACGAAAAAAAAGTTTTGAGATATAAAATATGGATCGCGGGGCCTCCTCTGGATCATCACCGATTTTAAAAACTATTAGTAATTGCCCTTTCATCTACCATGACGGGAGACGAGTTATGAGTGGAGTGGAGGTCCAGTTTTGCAAGGCCTCCTCTGGCGTAATTTGCTTCACCCCGCTGGACTTTGGGAAATCTTCTGGTACAGCATTGCATCCCTCGAACAAATCTCCTATCCCATCCCTAAGACCATCATCATCTGACATCTCTCGTACAGAAAATGACTGGAACAGGAGTGGCAAGCGCGTAAAGCTCTTCTCGACTCATCCTCAACCCTATCCTTCTTGTTAGGCTGATATCCTAACCCATACTTGGAGCCATTCTCTGGGATCGCAATAGGCTCGATAATTCCTTGTAGATCCTTACCCAAACCTCAACCAGGTTCAAACCTATTTCTTAATATCACTATCGTAATTATTTTGTAGACCGAAGGCATTGGCACTTTGGACATTGAGTCCCTGTCCACAGCATTTACAATTTCTACTATATAGAAACTGCTAGCTTTTGGAACATCTTCAATCACCAGCACATAACCATTGGGACGATCCGCTCGACTTCCTTCTCCTTAGATGACTACTTCATGATCCCTCCAAATGAACTTTAATAATTGATGAAGGGGTGATGAAATTGCATTTGCACCATGTATCCATGGTCTTCCCAAGAGCAAGTTGTAGCTAGAATGGATATCCGTAACATAAAACTTAGTTTTGAACTCAGCAGGTCCCATTTGGATGTACAAATCAATTTCTCCTATGGTATCTCTCTGTCCTCTATTGAATGCTCTCACATTTATGTGGCTTTGATGAATTTTTCCCAGATCATAGCCCATTTGAACTAACATAGAGAGGGGGCAAATATTCATACCAGATCTGTCGTCTATTAATACCTGATTAATCGCATAATCTCGGCAAATAATAGTGATATGTAGGGCTTTGTTGTGCATTGCTCCTTCAAAAGGCAACTCTTCATCACTGAATGATATGCGATGATTCCCCATAATTTTTTCTATCATCACATCCAGGTTCACAACACTCATTCCTGCGGGAACATACGCTTCATCTAAGACCTTCGATAAAGCTTGTCGGTGGTATTGTGAACTCATTAATAGTGCCAAAATGGAGATTTGGGTTGGTGTCTTCTCTAAATGTTTCACAATTGAGTAATCTTTTGGTTGCATACGCCTCCAAAGTTCTTCAGGGATATAGCATCGTCCTCAGGGATATAGCATCGTCCTGATCGCGTCATCCCTTGGGCAGCAGCAGTCTGTAAACTGGGATTTCTCGTTGACACTTCGGGCAGCCACAAACCTCTCTATCTTTCCTACCTCTTCTGCCCTTTTGGTTTTTTCAGAGTTCACCTTAGTAATGGTCTTGCCAGACGCCCATTCACCCCCGATTTCAATCATTTTAACTGTAGGTCTCCCATGATTAGGCAATGGATTACTGTTAGCATTTGGTGTAGGTGCCTGGAGCGTGATGACCTTCTGATCGATTAAATCCTGGATCCTATGTTTCAGGTAGATACAATCCTCAGTACTGTGCCCCACTGCTCCTGAATAATAGGTATAATGTTGACTTACATTAAAAAATTGAGAGTTGGGATTGACAGGCCTTGGTTGTATTGGTTTCAAATGACCAGCATTCTTCAATCTTTCAAACAATTGGGGGCGACTTTTAGCTAGTGGGGTGAAGTTTTGGGGAGTTTTTTTTTTCGTGGTTTGGACATGGGGGGTTATAATGGCTTTGATTTGTAGAAGGAGGTACTTGGTGATAATTTGGAGGTTCTTGGGAATTTGTTCGATTATTTGGCTGTGGAGCTTGGTATGAGGATTGGAGGTTTGGGAGTGGAGCTTAGTATTGGGGGGAGATATTTGTCTATGGAGCTTGGTATTGGGGGTGGGCATCGAATTCATGTTGAAGGCTTGGTGACGGCGGAGAAGAGAAAACATTCCTAGAGTTGATCCTCCTTTTTGTTTTTGCAACAGGATTAGCAGAAATCATGCCTACATCTTCCTTTTTCTTCTTCGAAAACATGGCAGCCCCAGACGATGCCGGGGTCTTGGCAATTTTTCCTGTCCGAATGTCCTCTTCCAATGATTATCTTATTTTTACCAAATCCACAAAAGTTGCCCTGACAGCTGACACCATCCTGGTATAATATTCTCCTTCTTGCGCGCGAGAGAACATGGATACCATTTCTTCCTCAGACATGGGGGGTTGTATTTGGCAGCTTCTTTCCTCCAACGAAAAGCATAGTCTTGAAAACTCTCATCATTCCTCTGTTTGATTTGATCTAGTGAGTATCGATCAAGGACTATTTCAATGTTGAATGCAAACCTGTCAAGGAAACCCTTGGCCAATGCTTTCCAACTAGTCCATCTTTTCGGCTCCTAAGACATGAACTATTCTAAGGCTTCGCCGCTTAAACTTCAATTGAATAGGCGCATCAAAAACGCCTCATTTTTCCCTATCCCTACCAGTTGCTCACAGTACCTTCTCAGATGGGCCATTAGATTTTCGATACCGTCAAACATTTCAAACTTAGGGACTTTGTACCCATCTGGTAGGTCTACTCCAGGGTGAACACACAAATCCTCATACCCCAAATCGTCGTGGTCCCTGGCTCCATGAAACTCTTTAATTCTCATGATCTATTTCTTCATAGCTAGTAAATTCCTTTCATGCTCGGTCCTTCACTCTTTCTCCTTCTCCTCATAATGGTCTATCTCGGGATTAGAAAGGGGTTCATAGATATTAGGGGATACGATGGCTTGAGGGGGATTTGGAAGGGAGGCTTGATTTTATGGATGGAAGGAATTTGGTTGGTAAGTGGGGAGGACGTTTTGGAAATTGGGAAGGTTCTGCGGACTTTGCGAGTAGTTTGGTGGAATCTGAAAAGGATTTTACGGATTTGGAAATAAATTTGCAGGATTCGAAGGTAGGTTTGACTTATTTTGTGGGTTTGAGAGTGAATCTTACGGATTTAGGAATGGATTTTGTTGATTTGAAAATGTGTTTTGAGGATTTAGGAATGGATTCGAAGACGGGTTCTGTGGGGTTAGAGATGGATTTTACGGATGGTAGGCGTTTGGGTTATTTTCATGATTGGTATTTTGGACAAATGAGGGAGCGGAGATAGACGATACATTATTTGGCTGATCCCCAAGAGTAGGGGTGCTGATGGGAAAAACTTGGAGTGCAGTCCCGTGTTCTCCCAGAGCGGGAGCATTGACGATGATGGCCAAGTTAGCCAAATCTCGAGTGTGATTTATTTCTTCCTGAAGCATTTCTAACTTTCTTGCAAGTTTTGCAATCATCTCATTCTGTTCTGCTATCACATTGTCCCGGATAGTCAGTGCACTTTCTTAATCATTTTCTGTCATTTTTGAATGATGGTCAGAGGATGGGATTTTATGCGCTTTCGATCGGGTAAATTAGGGATGTTCTGCCAGCTTATATCAACACGGAGTAATTTCTATTATCTATAAAGTAAAATAACTCAAAGGCAGATGTGTTAGTTTTCGTATGTGATAAGTAATGCAAAATATTTGATAGGAAATAACCACATATAGTTGTTTGAGTCATAGCCAAATTCATCCATAGGACATAGTGGATAAACTTGCCTTTGATCCAAAAAAATGCACATAAGCACATAAAACAGTTATATCACACAAAAAGATTATAATAACGCATATCCTAGCTGGGGTGATCCTTTTTGAGCCAAGGGTTCAGGCCTAACGATTTTTGAAGAAAATATATGGTTCCTCGAAGTCAATCCATTAACCCCCAACTTATATCGACACGAAAAAGGGCATAAATGCCTACAAAAGATAACGAAAGAGGGGTACAATCTTTAGGGAAAAAAAGGAAATAACATGAAAGAAGATAAGTTCCCGCTCAGGGGAAATAGAAAAACTAGCTACCGGAGGCTCCTTCGTCTACCTTTGCCTTCTTTGCCTTGTTTAGCTTCTGTGCTATTTGATACCTATTGATGATAAGATGACTCCCGCATAATTGTGCCTTGCTTTCGTAAGTCATTTTTCCTATACTATCGAGTTGAGAGGCCATGCTATCATCCAAATTGATTAAACACTGCCTAGCATCATCAGCCTCTTGCCTATCTCTTTTCAACTCTTCTCTCTACATACGTATTATTAAAGCATCTTCTATATACATCTGTCAGTGCGCGATTTTACTTTTCTGAAACTCATCCTTAAGCCTGTGAAGTTGGATCTGATGGTCAGATTCTACATCTACGACTCGAGTGGGCACGTTCGGCCCTAGAATCAATGCTCCGACTAGGCTCTTTTTTAACCATTCTTTGTAAGTGTCGCTGACTTCAGGTTCATACCCTATACGGAAACAGACTTCCATCTACCTTCTCCTTCTCCACCCATTTATCATGTAGTCTTTGAGCGAGGGATCGCTTTCATCGTATTCGGTAAAGAATCTGAGCATAGAATCGATTTGAGGCGTCTCCTGCTTGATCTCGAATTGCCTAAGAACTCGGTCAGGATTGTAGGGACGGGTTCCCCTGAGACCCGGAAGCACTAGAAAAGGCTACTCGCCTCCTCGAATAATGTATTTCCCTGAATGAAGATAGTCAATGGACCATTGGACATCATCATCTCTTAATTCTCCAAGAGTCTTAAACCAAAATTCATGAGATGCTTACTTTTTGAATTTGTGTAAAAACAACCACAGGTTGTGCGATTCTAGCAGATTCCACCTTGGTTTGTGGACAAGTTGTGTCGTTCTAGGATTTTTCACCAAATGCATCATCATCCACCATTGTAATATAAGGTTGCAGTCTTGAAAGAAACGATTCTCGACTTGATATCTTCCCAAAGCTCGATATATGTCGGCGACAATCATGGAAGCTAAGTTATGGAATACCTTTTTAGAATTGTACTCCATTCCAAAGAAGAGTGCATAGGTCACTCATTTTCCCCCTGTGGGAACACCATGGTTCCAAGTAGGCCTACCGCAAACGTAAAGGCTCTCGTCTCCTTCCATTTTGCTTCTGACTCAAATTTATGCCCAAATTTGTGAAAAGCATTAAATCTTCCGAACCGACGATACAACTCACGAAAAGTGATATTTGCTCCATCACTTTATCCTAGCCAGGTGTCGTTGTTAGTTAAAAATACCTCGTTGATCTTTTGGCAATCCAACACAATCGGGACTAAAATATTCTTATTAGGTGTCTCCTTTCTCTTAAAACACATTTTCGTACTCTCGTAACAAATCAATACCTCTTTAATGGTGGGAGTCAATTCAACATCCCCAAAGCAAAATATCATATTCTGATCATCCCAAAAGGTTGTTAGTACATGGATCATTTCGGGCTAAGCATCCATCTCGATCAAAGAAGGAAGATACCTAATGTGTGTTCTAACAATCTTTTTCTCTTCTGCGCTTATGTGGTCCCACCATAGTTTCAAGAAATCGTCAGTTTTAATAATCATCTTGAACTTTTCGTGGGAATGTAGTTGAGTCATATCCTACATGAAAGAAGACAAAGATAAGCCTTCCCCCGACCCCAAAGGATAATGGATTGAATTTAAACAAGCATGTATTTTTTTCAACCCATAAATATGATTCGTCTGTAATTGACTTGGGGTCAATAGATGCAGGGCGGCGTTTCTAATGGGCTCAATACCCCGCTCAGGTATTGGGTCGTCCTAGGCTCATGCCTAAAATAGGGTTTTGGTTTCGTTCTATCCTCGGTGTCTAGAGTGGGTTTGAACACTGGTTCTTAAGCGGACAACTTGAGTTTGAAAATACGAACGTTAGACGACTCACGTGCTAATAAGCCGTTCGTATGTTTAACACATTTTGGAATTGAACAACAGGGGTCGCGACATCCACGAAACCCCAGAACAGTTTAAATAATGCAGGGATATGCCATGAGATACGATAGTTAATATTTACAGAATCGAAACATATAAACACATAAACAGTTAATCAAAAGACGAAATCAAACATTTGGTTAGAACCTAGTTGAAATTCCCCAATGAAGTTGCCATTTCTGTTTTGCGAAGAAATTTTGACTTTTGAAAAGTCGTCACTTAATTTTGAAAAGGAATTAAGAAACCTTTAGAGAGTTACTTCAAACGATTCAAAACAGAAAAATCATTTTTAGTTAGAGATTCTAGATAAGAGGTTCCTATTAATGTTTTAGGAAGGTGTTAGGCACCTAAAACGTCCACTAACTTGTGGTTATCCGAACTGTTTAAAAAATCGTCTTTGATTAACCTTGAAAAAGTTTATTTTTTGAAAAGAAAAACGATTTTAGGAATATTTTGGTGTTTATGCAAAACCAGTTTTTTAGCGATTTAACTAAGGATTTTACTAGGTTCGCAAAACACGCATAAAACAAGTAAGAAAATAGCAAAAAGGAGAGGAGAGAAGTAGTTATTTAGGCTTTTAAGCCCAAATCGTGGACCCTGTCCTGATCTAGTTGGGTTTTTGACCCATTTTTTCATCTGTCCTAATTCTATGTTTCTGAGCCCTTTTTGGCTCGATTTCACTCCACCTGTATTAAATACAACTTTGGCTTCATGGCCCGAATGAATGAATAAAATAAATAAACCAATAAAATAAATAAAGACAACAATAAATAAACGAAATGAAATAATAACTGAGACTTTTGTCTCTTAGCCGCTTTAAGAACGGGACTTTAACCCATTCCCTATTCCTTCGACTCCTTGCATGTGCAGGTAACTCGACTTTAAACCTCCTTTGGGCTCTTTTGGGGCAGCAAAGCGGGACGACGAACTAACGTCGAGACCGTCACCACCACCGGAAAGCTCGATGCCGAGATGTAAATCTCGACTAAACTGACTGCCACTCCCTAAAATCTTTGCCAAACAAAGTTGCTCTTTCCCGAAACCAAATTACTCTTTTCTGAAACCCCAATTTTTTTTTTCAACCTAGCTTTTTAGAAAATTTTCTAAACCCTAAAATTACCAGCCTCAAGAACCCCCAGAATTTTTCCACCCCCAATATTTCTGATTCCCAAAATTTGTAAAGAATTTTTTGAATCCCAAAGAAATTTTTTCTCTCCCTTAGCTTTTTCTGAATCCCCGATTTCCAGACCCCAAAATTTTGAATCCCCCCCAAAACTTCTCACCATTGAGATATATATAGACAGGCGTACAAGGATAAATTGGGGATTTCAAAAAGAGAAACTTTTGAATTTCAAATTTAAAAATTGCCCCTTTTGGATTTCTTTCGAGGGATAAGAAAAACGGGTAGACCAATAGAATTGGGGGAAAACGAATTCTCTCCCACATCTAATGAAAAGCCGCCAAATATGTACAAAATCGTACCATTGTTACCGAGATTTGCGAAATTCATCCGTTGAGGGGACACCTACACATCTTCTAGAGGATTCCCGGACTTCCCATGGTACGAAACCGCATGCTACTCACGTGAGGAGTACGATCGAAGTGAGGGAGAGGAGAAATGGCGAGTTCTGTTGGGTCGGAGCTGGTTGAAATTGGGTTGATGGATTCGGGTCGAGAACGAGGGGAATCGGGTCCGATTTTGCTGATGTTGTTGCTTTTTATTGAAAGTTGTTGTCATGGTTTGAAGTTGGTATACGTGTCATGGTTTGAAGTTGGTATACGTATTGTTGTGGCTGGTGATGTTGTACGCACAAGAGAAGGAGAAAGATGTTGGGTCGGGTCATTATTTGGGTTGTTGGGCTGATGATTGTTGGTTATTAAATTGACATGGGCTGCTAGGTATTGGGTTTTAATTAAAAGGATGAATTAGATTTGGGCTATTTATTAAATAGCCTATTGATAGGATTTAGTAAATTGTGTGTAAATTTTGACCTAATTGAAGATT
This sequence comes from Capsicum annuum, assembly GCF_002878395.1. Classification (NCBI taxonomy): domain Eukaryota; kingdom Viridiplantae; phylum Streptophyta; class Magnoliopsida; order Solanales; family Solanaceae; genus Capsicum; species Capsicum annuum. Next base: position 42,952,823 of record NC_061111.1, read on the forward strand.
AATCAGCCACTTGTGTTGCAATTGTAGCCAAATCGACTTCAGCTAAATCTCATTTAATAAATTGACCAAATTGAATCAAGATTTGAAACAAATTTAGCAACTAGTTTAATCCCGAGCTTCTTTGATTCGATAAAATTAAGTAAACATTTCTCCAAATAAACCATTTTTGAAGTAGATCATTTTCAAATCAAGATTTTAATTATTATATTCATTTTCAAAATAAACTTTAATTAAAATCCGTATTCCATAGAATAAACATTTAAGTAATCAAATTATATAATATCGCATAATTGAACACGATAATATATAATTGCTACTCAAAGTGACAAAATCACGTACAACTATACTTTTCAAAAATCTTATTCGGATGAAATAAATATTTTGATTTTATTAAAAATCGAAGAAACTTAGGACTAAATTTAGTCGTGGAGGGCAAAAATTAGGTGTCAACAACCACACCATATCCAGTAATTACTAATCTGATAAATTCGACAATCACATTGGAAAATCAAGTTATCAGTAGGCTTCTCAAAATTGCAAGTACCGTTCCCTAAATAAGGACTAGCTTACGGTCCCAAGAATTGGCCCGTCTATATGACACACAAAATGCACGTACATTGCACAAGATTCACATAAGGCGCATAAGATGCATGTGTGGCACACGAGACACGCATGTGATACACACAAAAATTATTTTTATTGAGTATACTTAAAACCTCATATTAAAATCTAACTTTGGGCGACCAAATTTATTGAGTCACCCTTGAGTATGTCGTTCCATCCGAGTAGATGAGAAAGGACTAATGTTCTTATCGAATCATTAAAAAAAAAAATTGAGTCAATTCTTCAAATTCTCACTCAATTTTTACAAATAGTCCACTAAAAGTACTTATGATTTTTTTTAAAAGATATTTTCATTGAACTCAATTAATTTTTTCAAACAAGCTAAATCTACAAAAGGGTTAAACCACCTCCTCCTCCTGATATTTAACCCAATACTATTAACCATAGTTTTTTCTATTAAAAAAATTGATAAATGATAGTAGTAACTTGTAACGAAACTATAATTAAAAAGTTGATATTCAATTCTCAAATTAAGAAGGTATAAGGGAAAAGATCGAACTTACTAGTAAACATATTTTGGTTTACCATTTTACTTTCTCAATATCAAAATTATTTTATCTTTATTTTATGTTTTAAAAGTTCTCTAAATTTGTCTTCTTAGTTTCTACAATTATTTGAGCTAGAAATACAATTTTAGTTATTTATTGATGTGACCATCGTAAACTTTTAAGGGAAAAAATATTTTAAAATAAAGTTAATATCAGTATTTGAATATATGTAGGATCCAACCATCCTAAATCAGACTCGAAATATTATTTTTTGAAACTTTACTCATTGAGTCCTAAATAAATTTAAACATTGATTTTTTTCTTTTTTTTTTTTAAATCTTAGAAAAAAATTACAATTGCCACATTACTGGGGCCCCGTTTGGCCATACACTGTATTTACTATATTTCGGAATGTGTATTCACTTTATTTCGAAATACTAGTTTGGCCATAAATAAATCAAATACAACTTGAAGTTGTATTTGAGAATTCAGAACAATATTTGGTATCACTTTTTGATTTTTTCTCAAAAAAAATAAATTTAATTATTTTATTTTCATAAAATAATCTCATTTATTTTCATGCAATTCTAATTTTATTTAAATTTATTTGCACTTTTCATATTTTGTTAAAAAATAGATTTGAATTCTAAGTATTAACCCAAAAATATCATGATCAAACAGAACTCCAACTCTATTGTCAACTTTAAAAATTTCAAATAAAATGAATATATATATATTTGCATGGCCAAATGCCTACTAAATAAACACCAAAAATGATATTTTCGACTAATCGACCACAAATGTTGCTCCATATTGTCATATAGGTTATTCAAAATCATTAAAGTTCTTTTGATTCAAATTAATCTAAGTATTTGTGTCCAACACCTTCCATTTATCATATTTCTTGTATTGATAACAAGTGAAACGACAAACATGGGTTTGTGGTGTAGTTGGGTTGTGGTGTAGTGGTGGGACTACTTCACCCTTAATCAAAGGTCTCTGATTCGAGCCTAAGGTATGAAGAAAATCTTGTTGGGAGCGTCACCCTCAGAATGGGCTCTGCAGTGCGCGATCTTGATTAGTTGGTGCTCCAATGCAGGGTACCGAACACCAGGTGAGAAATAAAAAAAAGAAGTGAAACGACACTCTGTCTAATATAGAACGTGTGGAAAATGTTTCATTCTTCTTTGATTCGTCGATTCACACGAATTTGGAAATAATAGTAATACATAATAGGATAACTAGGTATTGGGTTAAATATGAATCTTAAAAAAAAATTATAGACAGCTTCGTTAACTTTGTAACTTTTCTGCTAGGTCTAGTTTATTTGGAAAAAAGTGTAAAGTCTAATGACAATATTTTTTTAAAAAAATATTAGTTACTTTAGTGAAATATTTGTAAAAATTGAATGACAATTTAAGAAATTCACTCAAAAAGAACTCGATAAACTTTTTGGTTAACCTTATATTTGACATCAATCAATTAAACTCTAACATATTGAGGGGCCCTAACAAGTGGAGGGGTTTAAATACTAGATTTAGAACACAATGAGTAATCATAATTTATAGACTTGTTTATTTTAGTTAAAAAACATTTGAAGTTAGGCATAGTAATTTTTTTTTTTTAATCTAAACTTAACAAGTGATCATATATCCGAACCCTTGCAAGGTCACAATTTCGATATATATATATTTATTTTTAAAGTTTGCGTTGTCACTTCTATAACTTTAGTTACAAAATAATTAATGTTTGCCTTGATAAGGCATACCAAAAATATCAGAAGTTTGCCAAATGAGAAAATTGATGCACGAGTGTTTGTGTCCGAAGGAGATAGAACTTACAAAAAATTTTAATTTGGAATAAAAGTTAAACGACGACCTCAAAAATGGTTATTTGCTCATATTGTCTAGTATATCAAGGGCCTCTATATATTGGGCTTTTGTTAATGTGGGCCTATTAAATGTCCCTACCCATCTAATCAAACACAACACTTTATTATAGTTAGTGGGCTCGACACAAAGTACACGACCGAACCCCACTTGACTTTGATGCCTTGATATACTGGCACTACTTTTAAGGCCGTTATTAGCTGAAAAGCCCAAAATGGTAATTTCACCCATGATGCTCCACCGGTCGGCGCAATTCAAAGTCACGCCCACGAGGGCGGTTCATCACAGGAAACATATGCTCCATTAATTTTTTTTTTCGTATAAAAAAGATTTAAATTCAGTCTATGCTGATCAACGATATAGTAGTAATACTATTTTTGAAATTAAATTTTACTATATATTAAAAATTACATAAGAATATATTATCTAAAATATTGTAATCAAAATATAGTTTCAACTTATTTTACCATACTCGTTCTGTTTACAATGATTACGGTGTTAAAAAAATATTTTTTTCCTCCGAAATTTTGTGTGATTTATTTTCGAGCTATAAGAAGTCATGACTTGTAATGCCTTCTTTCTTTAAAGGGTTGAGCAACATTTTTCTCCAAGGGAAGAGTAAGGTGGAAGCAAGGATTCACTTGGATTTTTTAGATAAAAAATTATAATATATATTCATAATTAAAATTAATTCTACTTTATAATACATGATTAATTTATTTAACTTCTTCCTGGGTTTGATTTTCTATATTTAAGTTGTGTGTTTAATTTTTTGTATTTAAATTTCTTCATTAAAAAAGCTGACTTCATTGTTAACAATAATAGTATAAAAATAGTATAGTAACTTTCAGGATGTTGACCATAATGTTAACAAATCTCAATTTATTTTTGTATTTTAGTATTAATATCATATGTCATTACCTTTTTTTTTTCAGTGTATGTGATTATCCATCAAATCAAGTTTTACATTTTCGTGATAAATGAAATAGTTACATATAAAGATAAAATGAATAAAATAATGGTATTTTTGTACTTCACCTTCAAAATCTAAGCTCAATTTTTCTTTTTTCTTTTTTAGTTCAGTTCTCACTCTTTCGGTCAGTCACCTACTGTTCCCGACATTTAAGTCTGAGTAGCTCACTCTTTACAGCAAGTGGGACCCACACACCATCTTTCTCTTTCTCTCTCTATATTTTTGAACCCAAAAAAGAGTAAAAAAGCAAGTCATCATCCCTCCCTGTTTTTCTCTCTCTACAAATAAACACCTTCATTTCTAGAGAGAGAAATAGAGTGATGGCTTCTGCTGGTGGTTACAGAAACGGTACTCAAAAAGCGCCAAACCTCCGTAATTCATCTTCATTCAAATCGAAGCTTCCTCCGTCGGCTTCTTCCAACGGCCGCCGTAGTAGTACTGCTATTGACGCCGGTGAGTTTCGGAGTTTCTAGTGATTTCTCGTTGTGGATCGAGTTTATTTCGCTAATTGAGTTTTCAAGTTGTCGAATTTGCTGAATTGATTGTGCTCCGTTTGCGACTCTTGTGCGTTTTTGATATTGTGCTTTTTAGTGGTTTAGGTTTGTGTGTATTGGACGATGAGACGTTGTGGATGCATTTTGCTTGTTGATAGCTAATTTTGGCGCTCGATTTGAATGCTGCATTGTATGTTTTGTTTGTAGTTGTGAATTTTGGAAGTGACCTTTTGTTTTGTTTTGTTTTCTAAAGGCATAAACGTGATCTTTAACTTGGCCTCAGCTGACATTTATGTCCTCTAAATTTGAGTGTGCACAAGTAGACGCTTAAACTCGTGTAAGTTTAAACAAGTCGACACATGAGTTGAGTCCTACGTGATAATTTGCGTAAGATGCCATGTAGGATGCCACGCAAGACGTTTGTGTCTACTTGTTCAACTTTATATAAGTTTAAGTGTCTTATTTGTTCTCTCAAAATTAGATGGCATAGATGCCTGAGGCCAAGTTAAAGGGAGTATTTATGTATTATACCTTTTCTAGTGCTTCACCTATCTTACCACTTCTGTTATTCCTCGTTAAGAGCTGAGGGCCTTCTGGAAACAACCTCTCTAACCTCCTCGAGTTAGGGTAAGGTCTGTGCACACTACCCTCCCAGACCCTGCTTTTGGGACTATATTGGGTTTTTTGTTGTTGTTATAGGTAAGTAGGTGCTTCAAGCCTTCAAACTTTTACATCTACTTAAACAATGTCTAAGTGTGCATATTTATGTATGATTTTTGATTGTATATGCATATGAATGTATAGTGTGGTTAGCTCGTACTCTAGGGGTTAAGTAACACCTGTAATTATTGCGTTGATACTAGGTGAAGTTTCTCCGATTTAGAAACAAGTTGCCATGATTGGTCTACTAGTATCTAGTTGAGGATTGAGTTTATTTTTCTAATTGGATTTTTAAGTTTTGGAATTTATGGAGTTAATACTGCTATTAATGTGCTAGAGATTGAGATTGTGTCTTTTTAGCTGTTTAGGTTTGTGTTAATTGGACGATGTGATGTTATGTATTGGTTCTGTTAGTTGTTGCCAGAGCTAAATTGGTTAATTTGAAAGTTTAATAGGTGATTTTTTTTAATTTTTCAGATATTTCCAATTAATTAAGTGAACAGGTACTTCAATCCTCCAATTTTCCTGTTCACCTAATCAATGTCTAAGTTATCTTAGATTTGTATATGTACTTATTTTTCAGTAGACATGCCTAGGAATGTGTGGTAGATTAGTTCGAAAGGGTTAAATTAGAAACTCCAATAATTAATGCCTATGGCTTTGATGCTAAGAATTTTAACAAAAGTGATGTTAAGTTGTTAACTAGTGTGACCCTATAGTCAACTTAAAATGGGGAATGGGGGTTGGGAACCTCCATCAACACCAATTATTTCCTTAAATTTTCAAGTCTTCTCCCTTTATTAGAGCGTCTGACAACATTTTTAGTAAATTTTTTCAGAGGACACGAGGTATAGTTTGTAGGCATAGTTAATGAAGAATAATCATAATGTGTGGTAAAACGTGTCTTATTTTACAAATAGAATAATGTCAACTAACGGATTGGCAGTTGGGCATGGGTTTGGGGATTAATGATTGCGCATGTTACGAGGGTTGTAAATAATTTGTAATTAGACCAATGGGGGCATGATCTTCCAGTTAAGGAAGAAGTTGATTTCTTTCTTCTCTTTTTTTTTTGGATGAAAAAAAGTTCGTTTCTTTTTTTGATAAAGTAAACTTTAAGGAATAGGTTCATAAATTTAAGTACGATGAGAACTGAAAGTATTTGGATATAGGAAATACTGGTGTAATGTAAACATATTATTCCCTTCATTCTTATTTATGAAATCTGGTTAACTATCACAGAGAAAAGCATTGGCCTTTGTATGGGTTACATATTGTTTGGAGTGTTTATCTAATAAATTAATCATCCATAATAAAAGAATAAGAAAATAAGGTTTGTTTTGGCTGAACGTTGATGTCAGACTGACATATTTTACATAATAAATAGGTATACAGATCTGGGTTATTTATTTGAATGATATCACATCATTATATGTGGCATATATGGTTCTTTTTAGTGATTTATCTAGTTGTTTCTAAGAGTATATATGCTGTGGCCATCCTTTCTGCTGCCTTAAGCTGCACACCTCAGATTCTTCGTTGTTCTCTTGCTTTGATATATGTGAATATGAACTCTTTTTTGTTATTGGTCTAAATAGTGTATGGAAGAGTTCGAGTTGCCGTCAGATTACGTCCTCGAAATGCCGAAGAATTGGCAGCAGATGCAGATTTTGCTGATTGTGTAGAGCTGCAGCCGGAGGTATCAGTTTTTACCTTTTCCAATTTCTTGAGATGCTCTTTTTGGGAATAACTTGATTATGATGCAATTTTATTTATTTTTCTTCCAGCTCAAAAGGTTGAAACTTAGGAAAAACAATTGGGATTCAGATACATACGAGTTTGATGAGGTGTTCACCGAGTTTGCATCCCAAAAGCGTGTTTATGAAGTTGTTGCAAAACCTGTTGTTGAGGTTTGTTGCTCTATTTTGTATTTTTTAGTTACCTTGTCCAATTTGGGATTACTTACACCTAGGGAAGAAACCATTGATCCAAAATAACTAGCCCAACCTAAATTTTTTTTCCTTGGGGATAGTTGTGGATGATATGTTGTTATTTTGACAAGAAGGAAGTTCTTAGTTAATGGAGGTTTGAGGGAATGATTCATTTCCCATTAACGAGGTGATAGATAGCTCAATGGGGACCCAGATTAGGAGGCATCATTTGATCCTTTCAGTATCCATTTTATATCTTTGACAAACTATGTTTGGTTCCTGAACTGCAAGGCATTAGCTGGACTTAACACTATAGCTTCTTGTTACCGCAGCTATTCTTCACCATTTTTTAGGGTACAATCTTCACATTATGTACAACATATTGTTTAATTTATGACTATGATGATGGTTGTGGTGATCAATACATTTTATGTTACGCACCCAAGAGTGTGACCTAGTGGTCAATGAAGTCGTTTGAGAGTCTGAGGTCTCAGGTTCAAATCCCAGCGGAGACAAAAAACACTAGGTGATTCTTCCCATCTGTACTAGCCTTGGTGGACAGAGTTACCAGATATGCTGGTGGGACCTGGACACCACGGTTATCCAAAAACATTACATTTTATGTTACATAAAGGTGGCAGGTATCTCGTGGATTTAGTCCAGGTGCGCGAAAGCTGACCTGGACACCACGGTTATCCAAAAAATTACATTTTATGTTACATAAATTGTTTCATGAAAGATGTGAAAATTCATAGAAATAGTCAGAGCAAGTATTTATGGTATTCATTGAGATAATCAAAATGATTTGTTACCTACAAACGGTTGGACGAAATTGTCGAGGACACTTTGAGTATGTAAATTTTATGGTATTCCTATGCTATATCTTGTTGATATAATGTTTTATGAGCATTCTTTCTTATCTCTTTTGCCCATTTTACTAGAGTGTCTTGGATGGTTACAATGGAACAGTGATGGCTTATGGTCAGACTGGGACAGGGAAAACTTATACCCTTGGACAATTAGGTGATGAAGATGTATCTGCTCGTGGTATCATGGTTCGTTCAATGGAAGACATATTAGCAAATATCTGCTTGGAGACCGATTCAGTTTCAGTCTCATACTTACAGGTTGGAATGTGCTTCTTAAACTATCAGTAAATACATTGTCATTGTGCTTCTTTGGCTTGCTTGCAGATGCAGACTATTGTTCTCCTGACCACAATTACTTTTCAACCAAAAGATATGCCACGTTTTATCTATATATCCTGGTTTTCGTGCAGCTTTATATGGAAACAATTCAGGATCTCCTAGATCCTGCTAATGACAGCATCCCCATAGTTGAAGACCAAAAAACTGGTGATGTATCCTTACCAGGGGCAACTGTCGTGGAGATCCGGGACCAGCAAAGTTTTCTTGAACTGCTGCGGGTCGGGGAAGCTCATAGATATGCCGCTAACACAAAACTGAATACTGAATCTTCCCGAAGTCATGCTATTCTCTTGGTAAGTCTGGAATTGTATATTTCTTCTTTCCAGTTAAATGTATTGTTATCAATGCATTCCTCAAAAAAGAAAACATAAATCTGTATAAAAGATATCAGTATAAGCATGTTTGATTTGGAATTTGTGTTTTTGATATTGTTTTAGGTACAAATTAAGAGATCAGTTCCTGGAAGAGAAGCTGATTTTTCTGCCGAAACAGATCACTCCTCTCACTTGGCAACCAATTATAAGCCACCTATGTTGAGAAAAGGCAAACTAGTTCTTGTAGATCTTGCTGGTTCTGAGCGTGTAAACAAGTCAGGTATACTCAGCACCGGGATTCCTAAATTGAGTAGCAAATATTAGTTGTGTTTGAGATTTTCCTTTTTAATCTCTTCCCTGATTTAAGAATATTTCTGTGTATGTGCTTTTAATGTATTGTTTACTTTTATCCCTAGTTTTACACTCTTTTCTGTGTGGGTAAAAAACTTGACATGGCTTACTCACAGAAGATCCAATACCCAGTTTGTTAAAGCAACATCGAGATAGAGTCTTGATCTAATTGTAGGTAATGTAGTGTGTCAGTGGACAGTCTGTAGGAGTATATGGTTCAACATAAGAGAATGTGCAGCGAAATATTGTTGCAATGGACCAGAAGAAGGATGCACTTTGTATAACATAGAAATATAAGAATGGGAGAAATGAAAAGGAAGAACAATTCATTGCAATTGAAAAGAAGAAAAAGGTTTTTATTGCTGGATGCGTGTTGATGTAGCAAGTCTTCTGGTTATTGTACGTAACTTGACCTTTTGATTTGTAAACAGACTACATACCCTTTCCTTGATCTTCTGTAGGAAGCGAAGGGCACATGTTGGAGGAAGCGAAGTCCATCAATCTTTCATTAAGTGCCCTAGGGAAGTGCATAAATGCATTGGCAGAAAATAGTGCTCATGTACCTGTCCGAGATTCGAAGCTTACGCGGTTGCTTAAGGATTCATTTGGAGGTGGGCTTAAATTTTTCTTTTTCTTGCGTCTCTGCATCTAAATGGTAAAGTTTAGAGGTATATGATATCAGCAACTATCAACCGAGTGTGCTGTATTAGCAAATGGGCTGTACCAGTTTCTAGAGTTGTGAAGATTCCGGCTTGGCTTTTCCTTACCCAAGGACACCAACCTTTAATTGAGATATGCTCTTTTAACTGTTTCAAGAGCTAGGAGGCGATATTCTTTCTTACTTATCCACCACCACAACAACAACAAAAAAAAGAGTTAGGAGTCAATATCTTAGTTCTTAAAGAAGTTCCAATCATGTTGGTTTACTTCCTGAGATTTTGCAGGAACATCGAGAACTTCATTAGTTATCACCATCGGGCCATCACCTAGACATAGAGCAGAAACAGCAAGTACCATATTGTTTGGACAGAGAGTGAGTTCTCCATTTGGAATGATTTATGTGGGTTGTACTACTGCATACATGTCCCAAGATAGTTTTTTCCTTTCGTGCAGGCTATGAAGGTGGAAAACATGTTGAAGATTAAGGAAGAATTTGATTACAAAAGCTTATCAAAAAGGCTGGAGGTGCAAGTAGACAAACTTATTGCTGAAAATGAAAGACAGCAGAAAGCTTTTGAGGCTGAGGTTGAACGAATTAGATTAGAAGCACAAAAGCATGTCATGGAAGCAGAAAGGAACTATGCTGAAGCCCTGAAGGTGGATAATGTTACTTATCTCTCTTGACTTTGAGAGTCTTTTGCTGTAATTACTAATAAGACTGAGGGTGATTCAGATCAAGAACCACATATTGGTGAATGCACCACTTTACTGTCTTAGTTTGATCGTATGTCCCCTAGTGTCGCTACCAATAATTAAAGTTAAAAAATGGATAAACTTATACTCCTGTTTTAATACATGTAAATTTATCAGGGCTCTTTTTCAGTTGTGCTCAGATAAAAATATTCTTGCTTTCTTAAATGTATCTCTTTTAGATTGTCTTTCGACTTTGGATAGTATATATCAATCGACTATCCCTCAATTACAAACTAGCTGGGGTAAGCTATATCATCATAATTTAACTACTTTTTGTTGTTAGCTCGGCTACCCTACCCCCCCTCCCTTTATCCATGCTTGCGACCGGCTGCACTATGCAAAATTCACTTAGTCGGAGCTGATTCCGAGAAGTCTATTAGTGAAACTAATAAATAAGAGATGGTGAATAAGTGAAGCTGATTTCATTGGACAGGTGAAGTATTACTGGCATAATATGTATCGACAAGCGAAGTATTAATTTCTTAAAATTAACCACAACAGAATAAGAATTGAGTTATATGTTGATGGAATTTGACTAGGATTCAATGTTGTGCCTACTGGAATTATGTTCCAACTATTGTGGAATAACACTTCTGCTTTACTTGCAGGAGGAGAAAATGAAATGTCAGGTGGAATATATGGACTCAATTAAGAAGCTGGAGGAGAAGTGGAGCCTTAATCAGCAAAAACCTACAAACAATGCCAGAACTGATGGATCATCTATCACAGAGGTTATAACTCTGCTTTTTTCCTATTTGTTATCATCATCGTCTTAATTATTAATGCTGCTGTTGTTGTGTTGTTGATGACAACTGTCATTAACATGTCTTGTAGCGAGTATCAAGGTTGCACTTCAGAAAGAATCGGTTTCTTCAGAAGGAAATACTATAACTGAAACAAGTAGCATCTAGTCTGTAGTTGAAACAGGTCAAATATTAAGGTTGTACTTCCTGAATAGTCAGTTTCCTTAGAAGGAAATACTATAGTTGGAACATGCAGCATTCAACTCTTTAGTTGAAAGAAGTATCCAGCTTATATGCCTTGTATCTCCATAGTGACAGCTTTGAAGCTAGACTAATATCTACCAAGTAAAAAAAAGACGGAGTTTCCTTTTTCTTAAAAAAAAAATTGTGGTTGCTGCCTGAAATTTTTAAAACGTTCAGTGGATTTAGTCGAGGTGCACGAAAGCTGGCCCGGACACCACGGTTATCAAAAAAGAAAAAAAGTAGTCCTGTATAAGCCTCTTTTTAAGCATGTATTTCAAGATATAAATTGGGTTTTACTTCTAAGGGAGAGAACAAGAAGCTTGTTGATTCTTTGTCGCTTTGCAGATGCTTACATTGCTTCTTGTGCAGGAAGTTTCTGAACTTAAGATTTTGCTTCAAAATGAAATGCAAACAAGAAAGGCAGCAGAAGAAGAAATAAACAAACTCAAAGAACAACTGCACATGCTTACAAAACCAGGGGTATGCTCTTCATTGAATATTCATGTTTCAAATAGAATTGCTTGAATTCTATGGGGATTTGGGATTGAGCTGATGAATATGACTGATCAATGTGCACTGTAGTCAGCAGGTCGAAATTCTGATATTCTAAACCTCCAAAGCATGTTGGAAGAAGAGATTCGTCAGAAGAAGAGACTGGAAGAAGAATTGATCGTCTTACGCAGTCAATTTTCTCAGTTAAATATGGAAGCTGGTCAAGTACGGTTCTTAACTTGCCTATAAGCTTGATTATACCATTGCTTTCTATTCTACTTACTGCTAGTATCTTGTTCTGTTTGCTGCGCAATTGACAAGTTTTATGGTTTGATGGATATGCTTATGTCCACCCTTTGTGTCTCCCTTTTTCTCTTTCCACTCTTCTCTTTGATAAATGTTCCAATCAGTTCCACTTTAATTGCCTCTGTTCACAGAGAGCAAGCTATCTGGATAGAAGCAGAAGTGGCGCTGGACTTCCTGGCCTAGATTCATTGTCTCCTCTTAGAAATCTGCATTGCAAAGATGCGACTAATGGAGAGAGATCTTCAATCACCAATCTTCACGAACAAGGTCTATTCTTAAGAGTATGTCCTTTTTAATTTGCAAAGCAACTGAACACAATTTTCTCATCTCTGCTTCATGGGCATTACAGTTGGATTACATAAAATTTTGTCACTGCTGGAGTCTGTAGATGCTTCCGTGCGGATTAATGCAGTGAAGGTTGTAGCTAATCTGGCAGCTGAAGGTAATCTATTCTCCACCCAATCTCTTCCCAAGTGCAGAACGTATTATTGTCTGGGACGGCATATTTTTCACTTGCCAGTTTACACAACTTGTTGGAGAAAAAAGTGGACCTGTCTTCATTTTTTGTTTCTTTGTGCTAATTCCTTAATTGCTCCAACTCCTTTGTTGTGTTTCCGTATGTTTTTCTTGAAAGTTAAATCTTTGCCATCGGGAGATTCAATAGGTCATACAGTGTATATAACTTTCTTTTGTGTTCCTGTTGCTCACAACCTTTGTCTCTTTGGCGGAACTAAGGATAAAAATGATAGGGCTCCATGTGTGGTATACTGCTGTTTGTGATAACGATCTGATACATTTTAATCCTGCCTCAAATATACCTTTCAGAAGCGAATCAGGAAAAGATAGTTGAAGCTGGTGGTCTTAATTCATTGCTGATGCTTCTTAGCAATTCAGAGGATGAAACCATTCGTAGAATAGCAGCTGGTGCAATTGCAAATCTTGCAATGAGTGGTGATTCTCAACCTATAGCTCTCTACTCTTGTCTCTTTATTTCCCCTGCAGAGGATACTTAACGTCCTTGTTGAGGCCCTTTGTCTCCTAACAACTACTATGCTTTGAGGACTATTTTCTGTCTTTCCAGAATCCAACCAGGAACTTATAATGACTCAAGGTGGGATTGCACTGTTAGCGGTGACAGCTGCTGATGCTGAGGATCCTCAGACATTACGCATGGTGGCCGGAGCCATTGCTAATCTATGTGGTAACGGTAAGCTCATTCACTTTTTCTGCAGGAGTAACCCCTCTGCCTGCCCCAACTCATTGGCCTTTCAGGTCATTGTCGGAATAGCTCTTTCAATTTACGTTCGTGTAGTTTGGTCCAACTAAGTCTTTTGGCATGTTGTATCAAGAAGCATCCATTTCTTCAGATCCTGAAGAGAGATCATCCTCTTTGGTAGGGCAATTTTACAGCAGTAGTAATGGCTATGAAAACAAGGTTATTTTAGTTAGAGTTTCCTTGCATTCTTGCTACCATTTTCACTGTGCTCACGACAACGATGAGGCCCTCCTGATCTAAAGGACTCCTTGAAGCTGCTATTCATCCTTGTATTTCATTTGAATTTAGTGTCACTGTGGTCCGTCACTTCCTTGAAAGATTCCATCCAAGTTTTACTTTTTGGTTTATCTGATCCTGCTCCATCTTCCATCGAATATTTCAGACCTTGAATCTTGATTGTGGTAGATACTTCTATTCCAGATAAACTACAGACGAGGCTGAGGTCTGAAGGTGGAATCAGGGCACTGTTAGGGATGGTGAGATGTAGACATCCAGACGTTCTGTCTCAAGTTGCAAGGGGAATTGCAAATTTTGCGAAGTGCGAGTCCAGAGCTTCAGCTCAAGGTAAATGCCGTACATGTCAATCTTGTTATCAGATTACCATGCTTCTTAAGGTTGATCTGCTACTACAGGTCAGAAAGCTGGGCGTTCTTCTCTGATAGAAGATGGTGCACTAACATGGATTGTTCAGAATTCCAATAATGAAGCCTCAATGATCAGGCGTCATGTTGAACTGGCTCTCTGCCATTTGGCACAACATGGTAAGCAATCCTATGCTACCGAAGAGTTTTAGGATAATTTCATTGCATTTTTTCTCAAACTATACTTTTTAAGTTTCATTTGTTCTCTTCTTTTCCTCAGAAGTCAATGCAAGAGACATGATCACCGGGGGCGCCCTTTGGGAGCTAATTCGTATCTCGCGTGATTGCTCTCGAGATGACATAAGGTCTCTTGCACGTCGAACTCTGACTTCAAGTCGGACTTTCCAATCTGAAATGCGACGCTTGAGGATAGAGTTATAGTTACCTTATTGGTTTCACTCCAGGGTATTGAGCCAACACTAATTCTTGAAATGCGCATGCATCATTTACATGAACCGGTCCCTAAAAGGAAATTGCTCAACAGTTTTGTATCGCGGGAATGCATCAAGCAAGGTCCCTCTAGATGAAAGTATCTATACATTAGATAGTTTCTTGTATGAAGTAGCCTATAATGTGCTATTAAGTTTCAGTGAGTAGTTTACATTCTTTCATTTTTCTTTGGGTTCTGGGGTAGGGGGGTGCTTAAGCCTTCAGCTTCATTGTTGTAATTTGTGAGCCTGTAATTATGATATAACTAATGAAAGCTTTTTATTCTTCGTTTGTGGAAGAATTAGTTTCTGAGTGATTTAATCAATCATCTACAAAGCTTTTTTCTAATGCGCTTCATTGGTGTCTTCTTAATAATTGCCGAAGATTGTTACAATCGCCTTGTCTGTAGAATTATAAGTGCAATGCAATACGAAAATCTCAAATTTAAAGCCCTGCCTAGTAAAGGTTTAGATATGAAGTTGAGGATAAGAAATGAATCTGTTGTTACTATTCAGCAAGTTATTAGCCTTTTTTTTTTAAGGAAAAGAAAGATAATTTGCAAGAAGCTATTCTTTATGTTGCTATACATATTTAGTTGAATGAAAATGCTGTGACTGGGTGTATAATTTTTATGGTATTCATAACTCGACTCTCTTGCATATTGGAGTTTTGTTGCATGAGATGAACATCTAGAGAAAGAAGAGAAAAACAAAAGAGGTTTATACACACCCAATTCGCATTTCTTTCAATTTGTATGTTTGGTGAGGGCAATCGTTCTTTGCCGCATTCCACGGTCAAAATGTTGAGTTCGATTTCAGGTTGTGCCAAGGGGGTTTAATATGTAACATACACACATAAATATTATATTTGACCCCATGCATATAATGTACTTTTTCAATGATGCCCCTTTTGCCATTCTAGCTCCCACCCTGTTCGTCACTACTATTTAATTAATCACTAAATTAAGATCTATAATCCGAATGATTCAAATTTCAAGCTATCAAGTGTATGTGCTTTCATTTAAATTTAGGGAAAAGACACTCTATATACTATTTTCAAAAAGTGGTCAGTCAGATATACTATTTCTGCTTTATAGCCATTTTCTAATTTGGGTCATTTGGGCCTACGTAGTCCATATACAATACTAATACAATCTACATATAGTATTCAACTTGAACAATTTGGCTCTTTTAAAAATATTTCAATTTTTTTTATTATAAATTTTTTAACTGATCAAATATTCTGTTTTTTTTAATTGTTTAGAAATAATAATTAAATTATATAAAACGATATAATTGTTAAATAGAATATGTATCTATATAAGATATATGTATAAAAATTATATAGTTCTATCAAATATATATATGTATAAAATATATATAAAAATATATAGAAAGTGTATGAAAATTCTATAATTGTTGTATAAAGCGTGTAAAAAAAAATATACAACAACAACAACAACAACAAACCCAGTGTATTCCCACTTAGTGGGGTCTGGGGGGGTAAGATGTACGCAGTCCATACCTCTACCTCTGATGAAGTAGAAAGGCTGTTTCCGAAAGACCCCCGGCTCAAGTCACGAGATATCACACAAACACATAGTACAGCACAGAATCAGATGACGTAACATAGATACGGCACCCATAAGGAATATAAAACAGAGTAAAGCAGG
>NC_061111.1:42971969-43116193 GCF_002878395.1 Capsicum annuum
ATAGAACAAACCAATATATTGAAATGGCTAGAAAGTGAAATTTAAATTCCATGACCATTTTTATGGAAATAGTTTAATTTGAAGTGTCGTTTTTGTCCTTTCCCCTTAAATTTAAGCATTTAGTGAACTTAAGTAGGGTCTTAATCATCTTGAACAAAATTTTAATATCATTACGATGTATTTTTTGGTGGATAATATCCACCACCAATAGCCACCTATGCCATAACAATCACTACCACCACTATTAATCATAATTACCGTCGCCTACCATCAAGGCGTCAACCATCACCATCACTGCCATGCAATTACTATACTGTCAATTGTTACTATACCTATCATTTCCATGATTACGAATTATATTCGCTGACATCACCATCGCAATCATTGTCAATCGTCACCTCCACTATCACCACTATAGTCAATTCCTATTACTGACCACGTCCACCATCACAACTAGCATTGCCACCAACTACCACCATTATACATCATCAATTACCACGTGTTCTTCCGCTATAACCATTAGCACCACCAATTACGGATTACATCAACTAACTTCACCACCACCCCCACCACGCTACCTTTGTACTACATAAGTCAGTCACTACAACAACACCAATCACATTGCTAGCTCCACCATTATAAGTATCTCCACCACAATACGAGCCACTAGCTCTGACTTTTACCAGCATCACCATCACAAATCATCTCCTTTATCACTATTCAACATAATTATTTCATTTTTTGTTCAAATAATTCTTTTATTTTATTGATTTGTATATTTTAATATTTGGTTAATTTTTGTATTTGAATTGTATATTTATTATGTTTAAAAATAAATAAATTATGCATATTCATATGTTGATAAACAATCTTAATTATTCAGCATTCACATTTAGAGATAACATCTTAATTATTTAAATATTCATTCATATTTAGATATCTAAATTTTAATGAAAACAATGAGGTCTAGTTGTTTATACCTCACACTCAACTCCAAACATGAGTTATACTTAGGGATGTCAAATAAGCAAATTAGAAAAAGATTAAATCAAAAAATAAGTTGCGTCAAAATAGACTACAAAGAGTGTCATAGCTCAACCCTCTTAGTTCTTACTAATTTTTAGATTCTTTATTTCATTTAAATTTTTTAAACACCTCGTAAAACTACATTCTTACTTTATTATAGGTTATATCTATATATAATATATCAAAACAAAAAAATGAAAATATTTTGATAAAGTTTATCGTGGTCTAATTAAGTTTGAATTAAATATCAACTTAACTTTTAGATGACCTAAAATAAATTAGACAAAATAAAACTGAACTAATAAATGCGTGAATCAAATTTAAACTAATCATAATTTTTACTAATTTTATCACCTTGGTTATATATACTGATCGATATCTAAAAGAATGAATATTATTTTCCCCGGCACCTTTTCTTCATATTTTGGAAATTGGAACATGTTGCTTTACCTCCTTACTTTACTAAAAGAATGACCATTTTCACCAACTTAAAAGGATCATTTTCTGATAACGCATTGTCCACCAAACTTCTCAATATTTCATTTTAAAAAATGTGCATTTTTGCTCGAAATATTACAACTTTTTACTCTTGCCGCATGCAAGATAATATGGTACTTTATTTAGTTGAATAGCATGTTTCAAATTAAACTTTTGGAAATGCCTTTTCCCATGAATTAATAAATGGAATATTTTTTAAAAAAAAAAAATTGGGGGAATTAATGTACCTCCAGACTTCATGGTTGCTACAAAAGGTGTACAAGGCTAAGAAACATTTCATTGAAGCTGAACTGATTCTATTTCCAGGTAGATGATTGTACAAGCAGTACTTGATGGCTCTGCTATATCACATCTTGATGTGCTGTGATGTTTCACTTTGATGATAAAATAGAATAATTACCAAGAAAAATATATGGAGAAAACATGAAATTAGTTTACTCTTCCCTAGGTTGGCAGAACCAGTGAAAATTAGTAAAACTATGTGTTAGACCGGTGTCTAGCAATTGGAGCCATAGAACAATTATCAGCAGAAAAAGAATAGTTGAAGTTTAAATCAAAACACTACGAGATGAAAAAAACAAAAAGAAAACACTACGAGATGAATATCACCAAAGGACAGCGGATGGTGCTACTCCTCCCTTAACCAGAGGTCTAGGGTTCGAGTCCTGGGTTGAAAAAATCCTTGGTAAGGAGCGTTTCCCCCGAATAGGGCCCTACGCGGCGCGAATCCGGATTAGTCGAACTCCAATGCGAGTACCGGACACCAAATGGGAAAACAAAAAAAAAAAAAGCACCACGAGATGAATGTAAAGAGCATATATATGAATACCTAGAGAGTTTAATTCCCATCACTGATTTTATGAAAGAAATTTCATACAAAGCAGATTATTTAGATAAGCGTTTAAGTAATACACACTGACAATATGATTTTCTTTTATATCATCAGCATAGTTTAATACATTATAAGCTTATAATAAGTAATCTGATTTTAGAAATATAAATTAGATCATACAACTTAAAATTCAAAAGATAATAACAATACGTTAAAATTCACACATTGCAAGGCCAAGCAATTTATGGTAAATCATTTTATGACTGAATGCAGAAAGAATGAACTGCACTCAAAGTATAAGATGATCGTTATCATCTCCAGAGAGTTGTTATGAGAACTCAATACGTCAACATAAATTCATGCCTGCTAGTTGAAGTGCGAAGAATATAATATGAAGTTCATTATTGACTAGATCTCGAATTTAAATGAATCTAACTCTCGATATAAAATCAACTCAACTGCAACGATAAATGCAGAAATTTAATTTATATGTATCATATAATTCTCCCATTTGACTACCTTTTATTGATATAATTTAGATACTCACGACATCTAAATTCTGAATCTACGAGATAAGTAATTGGGGGCCCCGGGCCTGTTAAAGTAAGAGCAGAAGCTGCAGTGGTACCAATGGAGAACCTTAGTATGGAAGTGAAAGGCACTATAAGTGCCTCGAAAAGGAGCTAAGTTCAGAGGAGTGCACGTGTAAACCCCACTACCCAATGTTTCACCTTCATAGTATTAACCCTAAATATAGTATTCAGTACTCGAAAAAAGCAAACAATACTAAAAGACCCATACCTCTCTGCATGTTCTCATTTTCTGTCTTTCCACCTCTCACCTTTTCTTGTTTTCTTCTTCTCTATTAAAATCATTTGCACTTTGAATACTGATGAGATGTTACATCTAATGCCGCCGCTTCTGCTAATAATAATAATAATCATGCTAGCTACTAGCTCCACAAAATTCCTCCATATTATCTCCGCTAACTAGCTCTCCCATACAAGAAAATAGTAAGTACTTATGAAACAAGAGATATGTAATACTTCCGTGGCACAATTCAAATTTTGAGATTCAAATAATTAATAACTTAAAAGATTTAAAAGACATAAAAAAGAAATTCAGATGATGAAGAAAAATTCAATTGACTTTTGAAATTTCAAATCTCATAACGGGGGGATTTAAACAAATATCGAAACATCGAACCTGAACATTGGAGAGGCTTTTTTGCTTCTGCAGCAAGTGAAAGATTGATTATTATCCAAGACAACATGAGGAAAAATTCATATAACCCCTTTAGTTAACATTTTTTTGCTACCATTCACATAAAATAAAGAAGAAGAAGAAGAAGAAGAAAAAGAAAAAAACACAAAATGATTCTTGAAATTTTACATCCCTTACTAATCAAAAACTAAGTTCATGACTAATAAACAGATTAAATAACTCCACAAACTCGACTAACACTTTGAAGAAGTTGAAGTAAAGGTGGTCAATGGAAAAGAAGTTGTAGTAGTAGTAGTAGTACTACTGTACTATAATATTGGAATTGGGAAACCATGTCCAAGATTAATAATATGCAAATAGAAAAAAAAAAGAAAGAAAAGGACAATTAATTTGAAGTTAATGCCCAATTCTTTTTTTTCTTTTTTTTTTTGAATCAATAAGGAGGACGACCTGCTGTTCCCCAATAAGCATCAGCTGGTAATTGACATGAATTTAGTAGATTTTGAGGCAACCCTTGTAGTAAATTAGCATTTGGATCAGTACCCATAATTTGCTGTGCTGCACTTTGATGTTGTTGACTAGTTGCACTTACTATCCCAGAACTAGTTGGTAAATTTGCTCCACTTCCTTGTTGACCCACTGGAGATTCTTCGTCTTCAAGTGGAAGCCTTTCATATGCTGCATTTCCAAACGAGGCAGCCATAATTACCACCGGCCCCGAAGCATTCAAGGGCCCGACAACGCTACCGCCAA
Source organism: Capsicum annuum (assembly GCF_002878395.1). NCBI lineage: Eukaryota > Viridiplantae > Streptophyta > Magnoliopsida > Solanales > Solanaceae > Capsicum > Capsicum annuum. Next base: position 42,976,303 of record NC_061111.1, read on the forward strand.
CTACTTGGCCTTGTCCTCCGGCCAAGTATATCGTCAGCCCTGATGCGGCTGGCGGTGCTGGCGGTGGCAAGTATGAACCTGAGAGCGATAAGATTTCAAATCTTCCATGTAGAGTTACCACTGCGCCTGGAGACGCTGGCTGCCTGATGATGAAAAATTAAAAGTTAGAATACATACATATAACGGGTACTCAATTCGATGCAAATTTTTGAAGAAATAAATGTTACCTAATTGTAACGTTTGTAACAGTTCCACTACCACTTAATATGCAAACACCACGTTGTCTTCTGGTGGCGAAGTTGGAGATACTTTCTTGTATATCACAGCCACTGGCAATTTCCATAACGTGAGATCTAAGAGCATTAGCACTATCACGAGTGATTATGATGGGTGGCTTTGGTTTGTTTTTTGAACCAGCTGGTCTTCCTCTTGGTCTTCTATTGACCTCTCCACTCCCTTCCCCTCCTCCTCCTCCTGTAGTATTTCCTTTACTGTCCATAGAGCCGGATTCAGGATTTAAACTGTAGTTATCGTCTCGATCCCGTTTCTGGTTTCGGTGTCCGCTTTGCTGTTCATCTTCAGCTTGTACTTGCTGGTGTTGTTGTTGTATGTGGTGGAACTGGTGGTGAGGATTTGTATTTTGTAACTGAAGATCTCTTGTGTGAAAAGGAGGTGGAAGAGGTCGGCCATGAGCTGTTAATTGATCCATATATCTTCTGGAAGTTTCCTTTTAAATTTCTTCTTCTTGGGAACTTGCAAATTCTAGCTGGACTGAAAGATAGCTGATAGAGATGAAGTATGAAATTGATGAGTTTATTAAATGTGTTCTAACCTTCACCAGAAAAGAGTTGGAAAGGGAAAGTGAAGTGACCCAAAAAGGATTGATCAGCAGAAAGAGATGAATCAACCATATTTGAACACTATGTACTTAACAAGCAAGTGTATGTACAATCCTTGTTTTTGTTGTTGATATATCTTCTTCCTTCTCTTTCGGTGAGGGTTGGGGAAAATGAGCTAGGAAGGAGAGAATAGGTAGAGAGAATGAGTTGGAAGAATTTTGATGATAGGTTTGGGTTATACTTGTGCTACCCTTTCTCCGTCTTATTTTATTTGACTCATATATTAAAATAGACAATTCATTTTAGATAATTTTATTATTTTTTATATTACTTATCGCTTATGCTAAAAGTAGGTACTACTATATTATCTTAATATTAATTAAATTTAAAATACTTTTAATAAGATTAATTTAATAAAATATACTTATAATTAAAAGTTTCTCAAAGAATTTATCAATTCAACTGAAGTCAAGTAATATGAAATGAATAAAGTAACAACTACAAAAGGTATTGATAATTAAATCTTAATAAATATATCAAGTTAATACAAGTCAAATATTAATAGATACTAAATCTTAATAGGTATATAAATGAACAGAAGCCAAATAATATGAAATGGAGACTAATAATAATTGGGTTAAGGTTAAGTGGAGGGGAGAGTGAGTGTGGGTGTATGTGTAGTTGGATGGATGATGAGTTCTAGTTTTGGTGAGACAGACAGCGTGCGAATGGGCGGTGGGAACATGGGGCCCATCTCCTTCCTTCTTTCTCTCACCATGGTCTCTTTTTAACTCTACTTCCCCCACATTTGGGTGGCTGGGGAGAGTTTTCATCAAATCAGTCTATTAAAAACATGCTCTAAATTGGCTTTCCCCCTCCCCCCCGGTCGACAAAATTACTGTATTGCTATCTTTTGCGGGGAGGGGGGGGGGGTTAAGGGAGAAAAAGATCATATTTTTGACATTTGAAAACATATTGAAAATAAAATAATTGAAAATGTTTGTAAGTTGAAAGTGACCTATGATTTTAAACTGATACTTCCTCCGTTTCAAAATAACTGAATTGTTGAGGTATTTATTGGTATTTTAAAATAAGTGAATCGTTAAATTTTTTTTTTTCAAATTTATCCTTATGATTTAACAACCAATAACTTTTGAAAAGGTATTATCAAGGTCAACTTTTTTTTGGGGGGTAAAAATAGAAAGTTATGTTAAATTTATGTCTAATATTTTTTTCTTAATTTGTGTGTCAAAATCCAATAATTTATTTATTACGAAACAGAGGGAGTATTGACTAATAAAAGCACTATTCATATTCATATTAAATGTAGATAAGCTGATTATTACACAAACACCATCAAATGAGTTATGATTAACGCAAATATGAATGTTGAGTTCAAGTCGTGATAATTAATTGGAGGGTTGTAGGGAGGAGTAGTTGAGAAGCGTTACGAAAAAAATAGGACCCGGAATTCACGTAAGAGTAAGTGTCATAACGAGGAAGAGGAAGTAAAACAAATCACGTAGTTTAATAGAGTAGTTCAAAGGAAAATTTAACAGTTTTGGTGATAAAGAGAGCATGCAAAGTACAAAGCACCAAGAGAGTGTGCGTGTGTGTGTGTGTATTTGGCTGCTCCCCCAGAAGACACGGTCTGATCATCTTGCCTGTCTTTATTGTTTTTTTGGGAATTGCCTTTCCCTCTCTCTCATCATCAATTCCTCACCCCCCTCTCCATCCTTTCCTGAATGGAAAATGAAGGTGGCAAGGGAAAATAAAGAAAAAAGACATCACAAGGAAGAAAATTGAATCTTTATTAATATGGTGGTGAAACTTTAGATAACCAAATAATCAAACTATCAGTAAAATTTGACTACCTCCCCACTCTTTTTATTTTCTTGTAAAATATATATATTTTGTATCTATTTCTTCAATTCGGATTTATTTTTCATTTGCACACTTATTAAGAAAACAATGATTGATATAGTGATTTTATCATATTACCTATCGTAATTGATATTCAGTACTAGCTATTGAAAATTGATTTGGAAAATAAGTAGTTAATGTAAAACATGGAAAAGAAATTTATCTTTTCTTAATTAACCAAAAATTACAAGTAAAAATGAAAAGCAAATTAAAAAAATAGCGTCAAGTAAATTCGAACGGAGGAGGGAGTACATAAATTTCCTTAACCCCGGATATGTCAAATCATTTTGATATTCCACCAGCTCTTTTAGTTTACAAAAAGGCTCTGATTCTACAACGATATTTTTTTAAAAATAAAAGGAATTTGTTTATTAAAATGTGCACAAATTGACTTAGAACCCTATAACTATTAAAAATAATGATCAAGAAAAAAGTAATCGCTGAAATTTTTTGGTTTATATCTGTATATATTTTTAGCGTTTACACACAGTACTTTTTGGTGGCAGATTACATGACGTTTTACAGGGGTCTTAAACAACGAACGTTGCGAGTTAAGGTGTCTATGCAAGTTAATTTTCATCCCAGTCCTCTTTACCAACAATATAAGAAGAGTCATTTTAAAGTTTATTCTATATAGGCATTAATACTATGCCGTCAAATGAAAACCGTAGCTTTTACTCAAAGAAGTCCAAGTTGAACCACAGTCCACACCCTAAATATTTTATATTAGTAATGGCTAGATGCTTCTCTATAGGCTAAAATCTTAGTTTTATAATATTTGTTAAGAGTTAAACATGGCTCAGACATGGTATACGAAAAATGCTTCTTTACGAAACAAAAAAAAGAAAAAAAAAGAAAGAGTTAATCCTTCAAAAGAATATATATAAACAGAAGGAATTTTGAAAGTTGCAAATTAAGTCAAGACTAATACTCCCTCCGTCCCAAATTGAGATGGCACATTGATTAAGAAAAATAATTAATAACATGCCTAATTTAACATAATACTCCTATTAAATGATGTTTACATTTTAATTTGAAGAAAAAGTAATTAATGCAAAAGATAAAACATGAAAAAAAAAAATTGTCTCTTCTTGACTAACGAAAAAAGACAAGTAAAATGAAAAATCAAATTAGAAAATTTAGGACGGGTAATTTGGAACGGAGGGAGTATATAACTAGGAGTAAGCGAATAGATAAATAAATAAAGAGTGAGTAATTAAATGCAGCTATCGAAATTTACAATGTCGTAGAATGCACCATGCGTTAGCCATAGTCATCTCATATTATCTTCAACATTTCGTTAACGAGTGTCAAAATGGACTTTTTTCCCAACAACTTTTACCTACTTAACAAAATCAGCTCATATATTTGACCTGGCCTAATGTGCAATGAGCAAGCGGAAGAAGGGAAATGAAGATACATTTCTATCACCAAACCATTGAGCGTGTAGTTGAAAAGAGTATTATCTTGAGCCCAATAGATAGTATTACACCATGTTAAATTTATATTTATGTTAATATAACAACAAAAACGAACAAACACATGAAGAATTCACGTGTACGATGTGGTACTAAGATAATCATGAGTGATTATATTGTTCACACATACAGTAATTAATTAGATTAGACAAACTTGGGAGGTTAGTAAAATATTTTGATTTGCGGCAATGTCATCTTCCAATGTATGGTTATAAACTCCCTTCATAATGAGAACCCTTTTCCAACAATTTGATCTTTTATATGGATAATTCTTTTAACTTTTACCAATGATACATGGTCATGGTCATTTCAAATTTTAAAGGGTGGCGCCTTAATTTATCGCTTGCTTTAAAATTTTATTTTTATTTTTTGTGGTCTTTATAAAATCTGAACAGTCAAACCAGCTCAAGATGAATAATTACAACAAATATATATAAACTAAAGGCATCTTAATTTCATAACAATATAGTAGTATATTCCAACTAAGCAACATGTAGTCGAATGATGAGATTAGCTAGGGAGCATAAAAATTTCGGCCTTCAAGTGACAGGGAGTGGGTCATATACATATACATATATATTCTCAATGCAAAAAAATAGAGGAGTTTGCGGAGAGAAATTAATTGGTCAAAAAAGAGAATTAGTGAGTGTGAGAGGATGCTATTGTAAATAGAAACCAACAAGAGTGGGCGTGATTGAGAAGCACACAGAGAGTGTGGGTTGTACTGACACTTTCAAGTATTTTGCCACCACGAACGCCCTGCCTGCTACCTGCTACCTGCTACCTACTCGTGCTCCTCTTTCTTCTGCCACTTATGGCTGGTGCAATTTTTGTTCCAACACACCAACTGGCAATCAAGTTTATACAATTATTGTTTCCCAAAAAAAATTGGGTGTTTGCGATAAGAGTTGAATTAATTTGTAAAAATAAAATTAAAGACAAGTGAATTATAGTTGATTATATTAAACTCCTTTATTAAAAAAAAATAAAAAATGAGTAAGCGAGAACAACTGAGAATTGCATGAAGAATGAGAGTAAGAATTAGAATAAGAAGACTATGAATTGTTTCTGTTAATTATCAAGGCTTGATAAATGGTGTTCTTTTACAAGTGAAAGGTTTCTTCTTCTTAGTTTATTTAAGGACCAAAAAACTAAGGATACTACTATGAAAAGGTTACTCTTATTATATGAAATGAAAAATGCTACTGTCGAGGGTACTAAGGTATTATCACGTGTCTGAATTTCGGGTGTGAGGTCTAGGTTGATTCCTGAATGTAGGGTCTATCAGAAACAATTTCTCCATCTTTCAAAGAGGATACACTTGATATGTTGCTGTTGGGATCAAGGCGATTGGTCTCAGACCAAGTCCGTTGCAAGCGTGCTCTGACTAAACAATGATCTGGACCGTACACTACTAGTTTATCAATTCTTAAAATGTTTGTTAAGTCAATACTGAATAAATAAAAATAAGTAGTGCGAGTATACTATTTAGTCATTGATTTCGGACCGTGGAGTACAATAACTAATAACGATCTCAATTGGGAGGGAATCCAACCAAATCAAACACGAAAATTAGGTAAGAAAAGATATGAGGATTATCGCAAATTGATCCAATTTATGGGCAACAATCTTCACCTTCCAATTGAACCTAATCAATAAACAATAATCCAAGCTTAATCCAAATAAGAGCAACCAAATGAGTCCACAAATGGGTGATTCTAGAATTAATCAAGAAAAGACGTTAAAGAACAATTACGAGAATTCACCCCCTAATTGCTCAACCTACACTATTAGGAATTCACCTAATATAGATTTATCTACCTGATTGGAAATTCATCCAAACCTACCGGCTAATTTAGAAGCTCCAAGTCATTAAAGACAATTCTCAACTCAACATAATCTAAAGCAAATGAAATGCCAAACATGTATTTACACTAATGCCTTTATATAAATAATAGCTATTTAGGAAATAACTCTCAAGGGCTCTTCTTTATTGCTCAAATAGCCCTTTGATCGCTCAAATGCACTTGGCTTCGCCCAAGTGTTTCTTGATCGTTAAGCTTAAATCGCTAAAGGCACTTGTGCTTCGCTTGTTCCGGCTCCAAACTATCATCCACATGTGAAAGCTCATTCCTTTGCGCTCTATAAGATCCATCCAAGCTATCATCATGGCTCGTGTAGCTAGGAATAAAGGTACAACACAAATTCAGCTAATCGTGCTCGTATCAATAACATCAATTATTTCTTTATGATAATCAATATGAATTTAGTATTCTAAACAAAAATCCTCACATAGATACAATGCAGGTCAAATATATACAAATCCAAAGTGACTTAGCACCACTTTCGAAAGAATGAGTGCCGATCTCAAGTTGTTAGTCTATTGATTGTGTACAAAGTACAACACAATTATATGTCATTCAATATAAGCATATACTACTAAGAATCCTCACGTACGACAGCAATTCGGTATAGTCAACGTTACGGTGTAATATGGTAGAACACAAGTTAGCTATGTTTTCTATTTAATTTCACTTTTACATGAAGTTGTTTGAAATTCTACTTTTTCTAATTGAATTTTAATTGATGTTATCGCATCGTTTAACTATTTGAGATCGATTTCTCTTATAAAACGAAAAATTTCAATGTTGAAAAGATTGTCAAAATTCATCAACTTTTTGCGTCAGTTTAGTGCTAAAACATGCCCTTTAATTTAAAGAAAATGACATTTTTTCCCTTCATCAAAAGATGCTGGGTCATGAGTTATTTGAAAACTCCGACAGTGACTATATCATTTTTCTTATTAATGTTTTTATCAAGGAAATTCTCATCTCATTCAAAAGATTAGTTTCTCAAACTCGAAGTTTAAATAAATTTTAATTTAATTCCTATAATATTATTAATAAAATGATGTCAAATTCTGATTCATTAAGGTGCATGGTCCTTGCTGCTGCTTTTGTAATAATGATTATAGTAATAATAATTAATGACAACAATAATATTAGTTTATTATTATTGATCTGGTTAGAATAATGGTTGGCAATTGGATAATTGAAGAGTCCAAATAATATAATGTGGGGTCCTTCCCCATGGAATCAGCCTGCCTTCTTCTAATTGTTAGAGTGGGTAAAAAGTTCCACATTGATTGGGAAATGGACTGGTGGTTTGCTTATATAGATTTGGATAATCCTCATTTCTTGAGCTAGCTTTTGAGGTTGAGTTAGGCCCAAGGTCCATTTCTTTATCATGGTATCAGAGCTAGGCCCACCCAGTTCATTGTGTTGAGTCCCCCGTCTTATATTGTTCACGCTCCAGATGTCTAGTCCTGGGCGTGCGGTGGGTGTTGGAGTCCCACATCGGTGGGTTAAAGTGTCCTTGGTCTCCTTATATAATCCTCCCCTCATGAGCTAGCTTTTGAGATTGAGTTAGTCCCAAGGTCCATTTCTTTATAATGGTATCAGAGCTAGGTCCATCCCCGTTTTGGACTCCCGGTCCATGCGTCAGTGCCAGTTGGACCTGGGCGGATGTTGGAGTCCCACATCGGTGGGTTAAAGAGTCCTTGGCAGGCTCCCGGTCCACGTGTCAGTGCCAGTTGGGCCTGGGCGGGTGTTGGAGTCCCACATCAGTGGGTTAAAGGGTCCTTGGTCTACTTATATGGTCTTGGGCAATCCTCCCCACATGAGCTAGCTTTTGAGGTCGAGTTAGGCCCAAGGTCCATTTCTTTATCATGGTATCAGAGCTAGATCCATTCCTTGGTCTCCTTATATGGTCTTGGGTAATCCTCCCCACATGAGCTAGCTTTTGAGGTCGAGTTCAGCCCAAGGTCCATTTCTTTATCATGGTATCAGAGCCAGGTTCATTCCCGTTTTAGGCTTCCGGTCCACGCGCCAATGCCAGTTGGGCCTGGGCATGAGCTAGCTTTTGAGGTTGAGTTAGGCCCAAGGTTCATTTCTTATCATGGTATCAGAGCCAGGTCCATCCCCATTTTGAGCTCCCAATCCACGCGCCAGTGCTAGTTGGTCCTGGGCCCAAGGTCTGTTTCTTTATCATGGTATCAGAGCCAGGTTCATTCCCGTTTTAGGCTCCCGGTCCACGCGCCAGTGCCAGTTGGACCTGGGCGTGAGCTAGCTTTTGAGGTTGAGTTAGACCCAAGGTTCATTTCTTATCATGGTATTAGAGCCAGGTTCATCCCAGTTTTGAGCTCCCGATCCACGCGCCAGTGCCAGTTGGTCCTGGGCCCAAGGTCCATTTCTTTATCATGGTATCAGAGTCAGGTTCATTCCCGTTTTAGGCTCCCGGTCCACGCGCCAATGCCAGTTGGACCTGGGCGTAAGGGGGGTGTTAGAGTAGGTAAAAAGTCCCACATTGGTTAGGAAATGGAATGGTGGTTTGCTTATATGGACTTCGGTAATCCTCACCTCCTGAGCTAAATTTTGAGGTTGAGTTAGGCCCAAGGTTCATTTCTTTATCATGGTATCAGAGTCAGGTCCACCCAGTTCATTGTTTTCGATGTTGGGCCCCCCGTCTTATATGATCCACACTCCAGATGTCCAGCCCTGGGCGTGCGGGGAGGTGTTGGAGTTCCACATCGATGGGTTAAAGGGTCCTTGGTCTCCTTATATGGTTTTGGGCAATCCTCCCTCATGAGCTAGCTTTTGAGGTTGAGTTGGGCTCGAGGTCCATTTCTTTATCATTAATTTCTTAGGTCTAATTTATTTATATTAAGATTAAGATGGGTTAAATTTGAATGCACATTAAATACTATATTATGCATTAAAATTTAGATGTTTAAATTTAAATACATATTTAAATATTAAGATGATATATCATATACACACAAAATAGTAAGATTAATTGTATTCTTAACATATATATAAAACCCATCTTTATATATTTAAAATTAATAATATCAAATATAAAATTAATCTAATACTACTATATTATAAATAAAATATCTTTTAAAAGTATATGATCGTTGGTTATGGTGATGGATAGCAATGATAGTTGTGATGATTGGAGATTGAATTACTCGATGATTGTTTTTGTAAGTACTAGAGTAATTAGTGATGGTGATTAGCAATGATTATCGATCTTAGTAGTTGGTAGAGACAATTAATAAATTACGGTGCATAAAAGTGATAATTAATGGTTTTGGCGATATATAGTAATGGTTGATGATGATGATGATTGTGAGTAATGATTGATGCATGATTGTACTAATGGTTGGTGGTCACGATGGTAGCTAGCGTTAATGACAGTTGATTAGGTGATTGGAGATTGCAGTTAGGATAATGGTTGTGGGTGATGATAGTTGATAATGATGGACAACAACGACAATTAATGGTGAAAGTTATACAATCATTACTTAAAAAAGGAAAAATTTCGCTGCGATGATTGATCTTTTGGAGAATATGTACAAAAAATCAACTAAAAATAATGAGTATCCTTGATTGATTCGGGGTTAGTCAGTATCGAAAGTCGACCAACATTGATCTATTTTAAAAACAAAAAAAAGTTATGGACGAAATTCAAATGATCTTTTAAATTACACAATTATAAAATATATCATTTGTAGATCAAACTCTCTGCTTTAAATCAGGCTATTGGTACTTGTTGATAAAGACTCTTGTTTTATTAAAGAAACTTATACTCTTTAAATTCATTTTTTTTTTAAATTCCTTGAAATAATTTTCTTAAATCTTAAATAAAGTTAACTAACATCGCTCGATTTTGTAAAAATTATTTTGCGGTACTTTTCATGACCAAGCTCAATCGATTTTACAAATTTTCAAATTTGACGTTAAAAAACCCACCATGTTGTGTCGATATTATTTAAAAGAATTAGGAGAAAAAGCAATCTGAATTATCAGTTGATTTTTGGTGGTCGGTTATTCCCCTTGATTTCCAGTAATGTAATAGTGACGATCTGCTATCTTTATACAATTCCTTGAATATACATCTTAATAATGCTTAGGCTTTGTTATACATCGATTGATTTTACTAATCATTTAAATGTATTCACCCATCAAAGAATGTAAATTTTTTTTAAAAAAATGCACTTAATAATTAAAATCTAAACAATTTAGACTGATTTAGATCGTAAAACAGATTTAATAACCCGTGTTTTTATAGGCGGAGGCATAAAATGAGGCGTTTTACTTGGTACAGGACGAGACGTAAGCCCCAAGGCGATGAGGCGTAAGCCCCACGGATCCTTTAATTTTTAATATTTTATAAATTAATATTATTAGAAATAAATATTTTTAAAAGAAGTAAATCACCCAAAAAGGTAAAATTATATCAAAATTATAAAAAGAAATAAGTGGAAATGCATCTAAAACTATTTCAGTAAAAAATAACCAAAGTCACATAATACAACTAATATATAAAGTCACCTTCTCATATAATAACCTATTTTGTCCTAAAAAACACAAGTTGGTATAAAAAGATAGTACACAATTAATCAACACCCACGTTCTCATTACTCGATTAGTATATTAACACATTCATTTATCATAAATTGTATTCTAAAGAGCAAAAAAAGTAAATATCTTGAAAACTAGTCACTATATGACTTGCAAAAATCTAAAACAAAAGAAAGGAACCAGGAAGATGAAAGTGTGTGCCCAATAACTTTTTGAGTAGCGGTATCATCGGCATCCACCGATAAATACGTTTGAAAGTGTGATTTTTAAGTTTTCTTTTACTTTTGATTTGAGTATTTAAGTATTTATCAATCATATATTTTAATATTAAGTTTAAATTAGATACTTATTAATAGAATAAAATTATTTTATTTTGTAAAGTTTTTTGGGCTTACGCCTCATGCTTAGGCGAACGCCCAATGCTTAGACAAACACCTTAAATTTTGGGGTCTTTGCCTTTTGATACTTTCACCTCCCCAAGACGCCTGGGTGTGTTTTTTGCCTTTGTTAAGTGTTAATAAATTAGCTTTTTAGAAGGTATGAAATTTAAAAAATAGTTAAAATAAAAGAAGGGAAAGAATATTTATATATTTGAAACTGCACCAACAAAAAAAAATGATATGGATATCAAATAATACAGCAAAAACATCATTTTCAAGGGCAGTCAACGATTCTCCTACCACCTTTCCAGGAACTGAAATTAATGCCACTCTTACATATGTGCTCTTTTCTTTAAATTATCCCCATCACTTTTTTCCCCTTGTTTAGTAGAACAACATATCTGGCCAATGGTTTCTCAAATGATTGATATTTCTCCTATTCTCTTTCTAAAAATAAAAATAATTGTACTAATTTTTAACTCAGCTTGTAATAGTTTGGGTAGAAATGTAACTATTATTGCCACCGTTTTACAGTGGCTCCGCCACAAAGTACCTCTCTGTAAGCTATGAACGGGTTATATTTTAATATAATATCTTTTGCCAACCAAAAAAAAAGCTTCGTATGAGTAGTCCAATTGGTAGTACTAGACATTTCCTCATTTCATTCAGAGTCTTAATTCTAAAAATATGCATGCCATCATTTCATAAGTAATTCAAGTACTAAATGTTGATAATTGATATATTTTTTTTTGTAATATGTACTCTAGCTTTCTTGAATAGAAACTTGGGCATTTTAATATGTTCTTGGACTGTGAGTCATACACTTTCATAGGAAAGATACTTCAAATATAACTATAGGAACCATTTCTGTCATTCATAATTAGTCCTATACTAGGACATCCAATTCCTTGCTACATGTGGAGTTTAGTAAAATTAGTGGTTCAGGGTCTAATGAACCTGTATGCTTGTAAGTAAAATTGAAAGTATATTTCGAAACGCACTCTCTTAATTCAGAATGCATAACGTTGTTTAATTCTCAAATTCGTCACTGTATTATCATCTCAGTTAGAAATTAATCAGAGAGACAGTTCAAACACTGCATATCAAACTAAGTAAACATTATTCTCAGTAGGAGCATATAAAAGAAAAATACGACAAGAAAGTGGTAGCAGCTAAGAGGCGGAACACGAGCATCAGTAAGACCATCAGTTTCCAAAGATGTACCAACCATATTGTCTTTGTGTTGGAATCTTGTAAAAAGTGGGGTTTTCAAGGTAGACATGGTCTTCTTCTTCCCACTAGGAAAAAAACATAGGAAGTTGTTGCAAAGGTTGGACAACCACGATGACAATGAAGATAATTAATTAATTAATGTTTATGTTAATCAACTACTCATTGTCTTATTAAACAAATGAACACCCATTACCTTCCAATTAGACAAGCTAATATTGCGGCAGAAACATGATGATGGACCACCAAAATTAGCTCCCAAAGAAAGACAGTATAATCTATTATCTTTTTAATTCTCCTTCATGTGAAGAGCACCTAATTAGGGTTCTTTGGCCTTTGGGAATCTTTTGACTAACAAATGTTCTCTCTCACCTTTCTGGGAACTCACTTTTCCATTAGTGGATTCTTACCCCATGTTTATCCCACTTGATCTAGATCAGTGGCGGAGCCAGGAATTTAATGAAGAGTGTGTAAATTTTCTTTGTAGTTACATTAAAGGTCCGCAAAATTAAATACACACTCATAATAGCTAACATATTTAGCCTATATACACAACTAAATTTTTTGACGAAGAGTGTACACCTAATCCCTTTAATATAGGTGGCTCTGGCATGATCTAGATGCACCAATTACATCTGCTTCACATTATTTGTATTTTAAGATTTTGCTCTCCTTAAGAAAAATATTCAGTGGCTTTGATCAGATGCATGCTATATTAAATCATGATTTTAAATTAGTATTTAGACATGCCATATATTACTGTATGATTTAGAAAGAAAAAAAGAAGTTACAGTATTTATTTTGATGAAATTAATAGGAAACTAGCTCGTTGAAAATGTTTAGTGGAAAACAACTGATATTTGTGGTTAGAAAGAGTATTTACCTACATTATTAAGTCTGAATATTGTCAATGTATATAGGTACCATGATACTTTGCACAAATTTAAATTTCTAAATCTGTCTCTTCATCTAATTAGAAGTAACACATGCTTAACAATATTTTACTTTTACTGCATCTTTTTACAGTAATACCTTGATCGATCGAACTGACTAAAAATGCATTGCCCTAAATCCTAATTAACTTTTCACTTTTCATTTCAACAAAAAGAAGGAAAATGAAATGTAAAAAAGGAACTTAACCAGTAATTCAATTGGTTGGCTGGCTATCTGAAATTTCATTGTTGATGAAGGTCCGCTTCTCCACCTGTAATATGGTCTCTCATTTTCCCTTCCCTGCCCCCAACTAATTTGTGGTATAGTAATATGTCATTAAGGTGTCAAGTTGAGATTAATTAAAAAACAAGTAGGGACTTTATTTGGAATAATTAAAGTCTTAAACAGCCGACCAAGTTAAGGCTTATCCACGTGAAGGATGAGAGTGATCGGTTTGGATTCGACTAGCCCACCTGCTACCCCTTTCTTACTCATCAACTTCTTTAATTAATCAATTAATTAATTAATTAATGTCCATTATTTTGGCTTTAGCATTATGTCAACTATCTCTTTTCACATCAATTTGATTCATGACATTATTGATCATCAATATCATATATATTTATCTTAGCTTGTTTTCATGTTGGAACAAAAATTTTGCCATTTAGCCAAGTGTTGTTGTTGGTCATGTTGATGTTAACAAATCATTATATTGAGCTTTAATTAACTGTTGAGGTGTAACAAACTGATTAGAATTTAATTAATTTCTTCTTAGTCTTAATCAAAAAATTTGATTATGAAATTCGAGAATCTAAAATCCTTTGGTAAGGAGCATTTCACTCCTCTTAACATGGATATTTCATTTCATTTGAATATGAATTAATCGAGTTGATAGATACAAAATAGTCACTTTCACCTTTGATGTTTTGTTGAGTCAATCGTCATGAGAAGTATATAAGTTTCAAACATCATGGAAAACTAACTAATCATCATACCAATCAGTGAGCTTCTATGAGGAATGCCTATTTTTTTATAACCCACTAATTAGGTATTAGCATCCCATTTGAGACTTTTAATTCAACACAAGATTCAAGTATGAAATTATCTTAACTGCTTTAAGATAATTGATCCAAGCCTTTCAATTTTTCACACCTAAAATTAAACGCCATGGTTTTTAAATCTTTTTAAAGTAAAGTCAAATATTAGAAAGTTGCTTGGCAAGACAAAGTTGTATTTTTAAACTATATATTTCTGAAAATTGCAACTTATTATAGTATTCAAGGCAGTAGAATTCCTGAAACGCAAAAAGTTTAGTATCTAACAAGTTACACTATTTTCCCTTTTTACATCGAATAAATTAGTTTAGAATCTAATTCCAAGAATTAATTAGATCGCTTACACCTCCTTAGGAAATCGATATCCTTGCTGAAGTTTATCTCATTATGTCGCGTTAGAGGACATATGTATCAACTCTGATACTATTTGTGATGGTTTAAATTCAACTGTCAATATATAATATGTTAATTGGTCTAACTTTTTGAGTCTCATTGGCTTTGCTCACTTGGGCGTTAATACAAGGAGTACTCTCAAATCTCAATCAATTTGAATCTTGTACTCATTTTTCATGTATGAATGATCCGTAACAAACTTCTTGTGAGTTTAATCGTGAACATCTGTTGGTTATCATCTTACCCATCAAGCTCATGTTAATGCTAGCTCTTAAGTCTTAATAATAAAAATACAAGTGTTTATTCGAATGTTACATCTCCTTTCTGCTTTTATTCTGAGATTTTCTAGGTTCATTACCCGACAAGCAAAAGTTCATCTGAGTTAAAGAATTGTATCCTATTATTATTTTGTTATTATAAAATTAATTAAATAATGCAAAAAAGGCATGAACTATGCCATATATAGTCGAATTTCCTGATTAATTAATCTAAGTTGAAGCCAAATAGATTAAAGTTGGATGCAGCCTAATTGATGAGCTGCTCATACCTTCAAACTAGATACAAGCTCTATATATGCTCCTGCCAACTTGAAATAGCTAATTAATTTATTTTATCATTATATAAAAGGAGAGGAGCCTGCAGCAGCAAAGTGAAAATTAAAAGTTATTAATATATTTATTAACTTTAAACACAATAATTAAAAGGGTAGGAACTCCTTTTAGATGGTACTAATTATAACTACTAATACTAATCTATTTTTATATTGCTAATCAATAATAACATATGTAGATGCTTGTTTTAAAATTTAAAGTGTAGTGTGTAGATGATCTGTCTGTAATGATAACTTCATTGAAGTGTTATTGAAAAGCTTTCTATACTTTCTGAAAAGTAATCAACTGAACTAAATAATTAGAGGGACTTGGTCTTCATATCCATTATTTATTACTCTTCTTATAATAAAGAATAAATTGAGTTTACGGCATGATCAGCAATAGGACTCAGAGAGCAAGAAATCAGAAAGTAGTTTTTTTTTTTTTTCCCATCCGGTGCCCGCATTGGAGTCCCGACTAATTCGGATCGCACGTTACAGGGCCCATTAAGGTGTCAGCGATCCCAACAGAGTTTTCTCTATACCCAGGGTCGAACTCTCGACCTCTAGTTAAGGGTGGAGCAGCCCCATCCACTGTACCACAATCCATGTCGGTTTGAAAGTGAGTAGTTAAACTATAGTCTATAGAACAATATATATGGTTCCCATGAACATGACTAGTTTACATATGATTGCCATGAACAGGGCTATAAGTTTATTATAACCTTACCAATAAGCAAGTTAAATGTCTTTTTTTATATTCATCGTATCCAGACAGTTAGTGTTATATATACTTTTGTTCAAATTAAACAAAAATCATTTTACAATCCTTCTGTTTTCTCCTCCTTGTTACACGTGATAAGTCAGCAAAGCTTGAGCGGGCATGAAGAAGAAAAGGCCAAATGCAAAGAATAGCATATAGTAAAATTCTTGAAGTTAAATTAGAAAAGGGAATAAGCATAAGAACCCTCTTGAACTAGAGCGAAATTTTTAGTTACATACCTAAACTATGAGATAATCCTATTATAGGATCCTCGCATGGTTTAGAAGTCCAAATAATACAGAAAAATTAAGTTCAAATGAATAATAGAACTTCACATAAATTAGATGTGTGTAACTATAATTTCATCATAGTTCACGAGGTTCTTATGCCTCTTCACTTAAAAGGAAAGAGCACTTTTTTTTTCTTTAAACAACGTAATAGACCATTTTGTATGGGTACCAAATTAGGGGAACAACGTAGTAGTTTATTATATTAAACGGATGAGTACTTAATTGAGTAGTATTTTCGAATTTTGATTTCATTGAAAAGGAATATTGGGATTGGTATAGAAAATTTCATGTTGGTACATGAGTAGCAAATTAAAATAAATGAAGAGAAAAAGTGAAAATTAGGACACGTTGCAACATGTCTAGATAACGACCAACTATATAGATCACATATTTAACTGATCATGGATTTAATTTTTATAGTTATAATCCTGACTTTCATGCCTAGGTACTGTACTTTTATTAATATTTTCAGAAATAGATGATCTTTTTAAAACAACAAGAATGTATTGAGGATGTTGGAAAAGTGCTGATTAAGTTATTAGTACTCAATAAATAATAACTATAGCTAGGAAGACAGCACTATATTCAACATGGATTGTTACAGAGAATATAAACTATATTATTATAGGGGTCCTAAATCTGATGAACGATACATATTATCCATAATTGGATCCTTAATAATATAAAAATTTGGTTGTCTAAACCTAATATTTTTTCCATAGACAACACAATCTTTGTCTATGTAATGAAGATCCTAATTAACCCAAAAGCTTTATTAATTTAGCTAGTATCTGGTAATATCCAGAACAGGATTTTAAAAATATGAACTTTTGTGGTGCCATTTCCAATTTTAAAAATAATGAACTAACAAATTTCTGAACTTTTTGCAGACACTTGCAATTTTGAGAAACATTAAAATACTGTAAACTAGGTCCAGCTATATCAAAAAAAGAGTTTTTCTAACAGAATTCAATTGCCTTTAGATCCTCTTTGCTGAGATCAATTTCAAAACTCATTTAATTATTAGAAGATCAATTTACTGGCTATATATGCATTATAATATTCCACAAGAGTGGTTTTTAATACGAAACATAGGCTAAAGAATTTGGTGCATCGTAGTATATATTATATACTATATGGTAGTATTAACTAAGTATATTGCTGGTAACATAGCATTGAAATTTTTACGACTTTAATGTCTTGTTTTTGTTTTTCCAATTTCACATTCTTGGTGTATTATTATTTTTTTAATTCAGAAAGATAATGTCACGCACTGATTGGCATTTCTATCAATAGCTTTTACCCCCGAATGGGGTCCTATCCGGCGCAATCCGAATTAATCGGGCTTCAATGCAGATACCGAACACCGGATGGAAACCAAAAAAAAAACTAGTGTTATGGGTAAAGGAATTCTACCTTGTTTACTAACCAAAGTCGTACATGTTGGGCCATTGGTGGTCAAGAAGTGATTTGGGCCGTAATAATAAAATGGGCTCTAGCAGGGTATGGGAAAGGCCTAAGAATACTTTGATGGCGAATCACGTTTCTAAAATGGGAAAAATTACCCATTGAAAAAAAAATAAAAAAATAACATAAATCCCAACCTTCTTAAAATTATTTACCCTCTCTTCCATTTTTTAAATTACTTTATTCTTTCTCCCAATTCATATACATAACAAAATCGATATATACATAGAAATATTTGTATATGACAAGGCGGACATATACATAATACATAACAAGTTTGACAAGGCTGACATATACAGAACAAAGCCGATTCATATACATAATAGGGCCGACATATACATAGAAAGCTATGTATATATATTTTTTAAAAAAATAAGATTTTTTAATATATTTTAAGAGATGAGATTTTTTATAATAAGTGAAACTGGCAAAGTTATTAGTATTAAAAATGACCGGTAGGTCAATTGATACCAAAACTTTGGTGGGCTTCATTTACTTGAATGTTTGGTCGTTTGGCCATTCGGACATTTGGCCATTTTATTTTAATTAAAAAACTCTTTTTTTATGTGCTATTTAAAAACAAAAAATTTGCGTTGTTTAAATCTTTTTTGCTGCTCTTTGATAAAATCTTTTTTCTTTTCTAAGGACTCGTTTGCCATAAAAATTAAAAACGTTTTTATTTTATTTTATATTTTTAAAGTTGAAAATAAAGTTAAAAGTTGTGTTTGATCATAATATTTTTAAAAAATTTAAACTTTTAATGTATTTTTTTATGAATATAATTTGTGCCCTCAATTTTTAAAAACTAGTAAAATAACCCATATTAACTTTTAGAACTGCACTATAATACAAAAAATAAAAAACATTACTATAGAACATTAAAAATAACCACATGGAGCCATGTTTCCGCCTCTCATAACCACATGGGTTTTACTAAAGGTTTTCGATTTGCTACCAACAACCAAATGGAGCTAATAGTCCTCTTTGAAGGCCTGCAAATTGTGGAAGAACGGAAGTTGCTGCCCATTGAAATTAATATTGACTCTATTCAGGTAATTAATATGCTAAAAAATGGTAACCTTTACTATGACCCCATTATTCATTTGTGCAGGTCAGCATTGAGAAAGATAGGGAACCCACCAGTCCTACATTGCTACAGGGAGCAGAACAGCGTCGCTGATGCATTAGCTAAGCATGGAGCCAACACGGCACTTTTTGGACAGATCAACCATCTGGCAGTTTCTCCTGTGTATGCCCTTAAACATGTGTGGTCAGACGTATTAGGAACTACCTTTGTTAGGAAACTAAATCATCAACCTAATGATGATAACGAAACAAGCTTTTGTTATGAACCTGACTGATAGTCAGTTTATGTGTTTTGTAATATCATTTGGTGTAGAACTCCTTCTCTAATATAATATATCTCTAACTTACCAAAAAAAAAGAAATGGCACACACGTAAACTTATACATACACGCGATGGCATGCATTTACATACATACATAAATGATAAACAAACAACCAAAACTAAAACCAAGAAATGGTTATTCAATTTATGATTCAAAACTTTGCAACTCCAAAAAAAATCATTATCACAATAAATATCGAAAAGTTTTATCAAAATTCAGATGAATAAGCTTCAATTGTAGTTGGACATTAATTTGGTTGGGGGTTTTGTACAAAATAAACAGTTTGGGTAGCAGAGACGGATTCAAGATTTTAAGCTTGTGATTGTGGGTTTCCAATAAAATAAATATTATACCAAAAGAAGTTAAAAATAGTCATACTCACTTATAATTTTTATATATTTAACAGATTTTTAATATAATTACCCCGTTTACGAAAATGTTTGGGAGTTCCCGGAACCCCCTCCACCAATGCTAAATCCGCCTCTGTTGGGTAGTATATAAAAGTAAAGTGAGAGAAAAAATTCAATCCAAAAATAATGAATACACCTCAAGAGATGTTTTTAAAAAAATCAAAAATTATGAAAATAAATTTCGGAATACGTTTTTTATTTTTATGGTCAAATAAATATTTCAGAATAAAGTAAAAACGTATTCCAAAATGTTGTAAATGATATTTATGACTAATTGTTTTACTTTTTATGGAAAAAAATGAATATTTATGTAGTTTTATTATTTTTTGTTTATAATGTTATTTATTAAGGTGGAACGCATGATAGTCACATAAATATCGATATTGATACATTACATAATTGTTTATATAATATTGATACACGATTATACACCATTCATATAATGCCAATATATTACGTACTTGTTTATATAATATTGATACACGTCTAAATACTATTTATATAATATTAGTACATGTTTGTACATCATTTATACAATGTCGATACGTTACATAATTATTTATACAATATTGATACACATTTATACAATATTGATATACTACATATACACTACACAACTATTTGTACATCATATATACATATATATATGTTTATAAATTATTTATACAATGTCGATAGATTACATATACACTACATAACTATTTATACAATATTGATAAATGAAACAAAGTTTTACGAAAAAAGTTTGAAATTTTTTTTTAATAAAAAAAAAACATTTGTTTTTTAAAAACAACTGCTGCAAAAACAAAAAGAAAAAGGGAAAAAAATGATCTAATATTTATTTTTATTGTAAATTATTTACTTTTTTTATATAATTAAAATTTTTCCTTTCTAAATTGATTCGATAACCTTTGAGATTCTTGATTGATGTTGTACTAACTATCCATGAACCGGTAAATTTGATCTTGATTAATGCCCTGATATTTGATTTGCCTTCGTTAAATTTGATTTTGAACACCTTGGTATTTGATTTGTTTTTGTGCTTCATCTTTGAGTATTTGCAACTTGTAGAGAAATTGTTGATTACTCATTGTTTGCAGCTTGTAGCTAAAGAGATTTGTAGTGTTTGATTCATGAGTTCTGTTTAATTTCTAATTTGAATTATAATATTTTTATTTGAATTTTGATGTTTTTTCTGAATTAAGAAAACCTCTATTGATAATTATATAATAGGAGAAGAGTTGTGATGAAGATAGATAAAAAAATTTCGATCAATCAAATTAAAGTAACTTAATAATATTAATTGATTGAAACATGTCACTTATATATGTAACTAGTTTTATAAGGCCCGTGCTAAGTTCGAGCCCAAAACGCAAGTAATTTAATATTTTATATAGTAATAGAATTAAATATATAAAATAATAACAACTCAGAAAAATCATAAATTGAAAAAAAATAATATTTTTATCAGTTTATGAACATATATTCTATATCTATAAATAGAAATATATTTCTTCAAATATCTATTAAGTCTTAATTTTATTCATAATTTCACGTGGCAAGAATTTAAGTTAGTTATAATGGTAATTTAAGCTTAGTTTTACTTTAAATTAAGAAGAAAAAACTAAATTCATCAAAATAAACTTTGAAAATCTATTAGTTCTTTATATATAATTTATGCATAAAAATATCAATTATCAATTAATCAAAAAAAGATATTTACCATTACCTTCATATTTAACTTTATCAATAATTTCAACTTTCAACATTTGAAATATTTTATTGATAATTTCAAAAGCAAGATAAAATTGTCCATAAAAAATTCTATTCAATTCATAAAAAGTAATTAGGAAATATTGAGAATCATACTCAGTTCATCAAAAATAAATATAATCTTATACAATTAGTTAGAGATTTATTGATTAGTTAAACAACAGGAGAATCCAAAAAATTCAGTTGATTGTGAGCCTGAACTCTCACCTTATTGGTGAAGGTTTGATTTCCCATTTTGTAATTACCTCCCTATTTTCTATTCTTTAAAAAAAAAAAGTTAAACAATTAAAAATTCAAGAAAAAACTCAATAATGATTTCTCATATTATGATACACCACATACATACTCACATTTGGCAAACAAAGAAATAAAGTAGTTTTATCTTTATCAACTACATGTCACAATTTTAGTGGATTAACAAATTAATTGAAATTACGAAAATAGCCTTGTAATGACTAAGTTTATTATTCTCTTATATATAATATAATATTTTAGCCCGTCATGAAAACTTAGATGTGTTCTAGCTAGGCATCAATAGAGGCGGAGCTAGAGGGTATTTGGGGGTTTGGTTGAACCCAGTAACTTTTACGTAAATTCTGTATCTATACTATAGAATTCAAAAATAATATATAAAATATATAGCTGCGAACCCACATACAAACATGGGACGCTGGTACAACAGAGAAGAGGTGAGAGTAAAATGTCTTCCACCCCAGAGACGTGGGTGTAGACATTAAAATTTTGCGAACTCTACAAAAATAGTTCAATTTTGATTAGAGTTTTTGAGGGCTACTTTACCCTAAATCTAGCTTGATGACTACTCAACCTAAACCATAAATTATGCCTATATAAAGGGGGCAAATATCCCTTTAAAGAGGCATCTCCAGTATCCCACAAATTCACGAAATATTCACAAAGAGATCAAAGATCTGGAAAGTCCCAATAAATTCATGGGATATTCATAAAGATCAAAATCCTTTCTTCTTGATAATCAAATACCTCAAGATTATCAAATACCTCAAGAAAAAACCTTCCTTTCATGGATATCAAATCCAAATGTTCCTATATTTTTATTTGTGGTTGAAGTTTATTTTCCATTAATTAAATTATGTTAAAAACAAATTGCCACGCCCAGTGGGACCAAATCTGTCCTTCATATCTTCTCTTATAAATCAAATATGCAAATCTGTAGTCGTAGGATCGTAAAGATGGAAGCGGAACTTCAAGACTCGTCTTTGAGTTTCATCAAGTCTACACTCCGACAAACCTTGAAGCAGGGGGCATTTGTAGACATTAAAATTTTGTGGACTCTACAAAAAGAGTTTAATTTTGATTAGAGTTCTTGAGGGCTACTTTACCCTAAATCTAGCTTGATGGCTACTCAACCTAAACCCTAAATTATGCCTATATAAAGGGGGCAAATATCCCTTTAAAGAGGCATCTCCAGTATCTCACAAATTCTCGGGATATTCACAAAGAGATCAAAGATCTAAAAATTCCCAATAAATTCATGAGATATTCATAAAGATCAAAACCCTCTTTTCTTGATAATCAAATACCTCAAGATTATCAAATACCTCAAGAAGACAAGCCTTCTTTCATGGAGATCAAATCCAAATGTTTCTATATTTTTATTTGTTGTTGAAGTTTATTTTCCAAGAATTAAACTATGTTGGAAACAAGGAGATCAAATCCAAATGTTCCTATATTTTTATTTGTGCTTAGAGTTTATTTTTCATGAATTAAATTATGTTGGATACAAATTAGAATTTGTTGGACAGTAAAATTCTCGCAGACCTAAAATAATAATCGAGATGAGAAAAATACCGCAACAATCGATTTATTGATTTCAATAAGTGAGTGTTACAATCTCTATGATTCCTCTGATTCGCCTTTTCAACTATAAATTCAAGGGCTTCAAGCTTGATCTTGAACTTTAACTTGAACTTGACGGATTTGATCTTGACTTGTGCTTGAATCCAAGGGCTTGATAGCTTGTTCTTGAATCTTGCGGTCTTAATCTTGATCTTGAACTTGATTTGAAGACTTGATGAACTTGATCTCAACTTGTATTTGAATTCAAGGACCTTTGAGCTTGTTCTTGAATCTTGTAGTCTTGATCTTGAAGCTTGAACTTGTTCTTGAATCTTGAAATCTTGAGCTTGTTCTTGAACTTTGAACTCTTGATCTTGAAACTTGATGAACTGGTCTTGAATTCTTGAATTTGTAGAGAAATCTGTTGTTTTGATCCACGAGCTCTCTCTTGCTTCTTGTTAAACTTGTTCCTTTTCTGAATTATAAGACCCTATTTATAGTTGTAGGAAATAAAGAGTCATGATAAACATGAATTTCTTTTGACCAATCAGATTTAAGTGACATGACATTTCTTATGGGTTTTTAATTTACTGCATCATTTTGACACATGGCATGGTCCTATTGGCTCCTTCACTTGACTTGGCATGCCACATCATTTGACACGTGACGCTTATTTGGGCCTCTAGAATATGACAATAACGTGGGCTTAGTAAAGTGGGCTCATCATTTGTAGCCCAAATCAATGGGCTAGCCCAATAAAAAATTGGACTTTAATTAAATCCATATATGTTTGGACTTAAATAATTAATCTAATTATATTAATCCGCAATATTTATTTGGGACTAATATATTTTAAATTTAATATTGTCCGACTTTTATACGGATTTGAATTTAATAAAATTGGATCGCCCACAGTGGGTTCTCGAACCACACTAGCAACACTAGTATTTTTATTTTTTACTCTTTGTCTTAAAATTCTGAATCCACGAACTTAAAATTCTGACTTCGCCTCTGGACATCAATGTATGTTTGATTATGGTTATCCAAAAAGAGGAAGGGAAGAAGAAAGGGGGTCTTATTTTTTCTTTTGTTTATTATTTTTTCTTTTTTTAATTTTTTCTTCTTGTTTTTGGAACTGTTGAAAGCAATATGCATTATTTACCACAAAACTTTGTTCAACTAATCTAGTTACTTTATAATTGTCACCTGATAAGCTAACTAATCAAGGTCAGAAGCGTTTAAAAATAATGAATTTTAATTAGTCTTCCATTTGATGAAAATTTGTGGATAAAGAGATATGGAGAGAATTGGTTGTGTCCCTTATTCTCTTTATTCTATATTTTTTTTATACTCCCTCCGTAGTGCATCCTATTTTATGTTTCGTTTTTGATAAGTTCAAGAAATAAGTGATGACTTTATAAAGTTTACAAAATTGCTTCAATATTTATTTTTTAATTATCTTTTTCTTATTAAGTAGAATCCCAACAAGAATAAAACGAGAACGAAAGAAAAGATGATATTTTCTTTTTGAGACGGATCAAAAATAAAACCATGATACATAAAATGGGACCGGGGAGTAGCACATTTTCATTTTTATATAGAAAATATACCTTTAAAAAATTATTTTTTCTATTCATTTGCAAATGATCAAAATACTACTATTAATTTTATGGGTATATTTTGTCTCCACCTGCGACAATAGTGGTAACAACAGTATTGATATTTTCTTGCTGTTACATCCTTTGAAAGCATATCACACTTGACACGTGTCTCGTGATAAGGCAGCTAATAAATGCTCCTGTTTGTATTAGGTATACTCTGTATATACTACACTCATCCAACACATTCATTTTCCTTTATCTCCACTTGATACGAAATTTAAAAAAATAAAAAAAAAATTAAATAACGTAATATTAAATTAAAAATATATCAAATATACTAAATTGTCCTTCAATCTTGTGATCTTAAATATATTATATAAAAAGTTAAAATTAAAAAATTAATAAAAGAAAAGAATTATTTATTTTAAAATAAACTAAAAAAAAAAATAGGTTATTTTTTTTAAACGGAGGGGGTAATATTTTGGAGGCAATAAAAGTCCAAGCTTAACAAAATTGACGAGAAAAAAATCACAAGCCTGAGAATACCAAGCCTTTATCTAATACTAATAATGATTACAAGAAATGTTCAACCTTCATTAGTGGACATGCAAATGAAGAAACAAATAACCAAATTAGTCGAGGTATGTGTAAGCTGAACGATCAGCCAAAAACACATGAAAAAGAACACAAACAAAGGCATCAAAGATACAACTTGGAAAGAGGAGTATTATGCTAATCTGGAGTAGCTGATTAATTGCTTTCAAAACATTGATATCATCCTACCTTAAAACCTGTAGTGAAAGCTGCACAAATTCTGAACACTAAATAATCCAACAACAAAAGGACTTCAAAGACACAAATTAACTCACTTGTTTGAAGAAATCTCATCAACAAGAACTAGTGAACTACAACTACTAAGGCTCAATCCTCCCTAGCAAGTCCGGGATCAGGCGAACCTCACTGTCTATGGCACTCCCTAAACAAAACAGATAGTAGTAAAATAGATTATGTGGACTAAATATTGCATCCAGCAGCCATCATTTGTTTAAACTCTTCAAAATTAACAAATCCATCACCATCTTTATCAACCCCTTTAATCATTCTTCTACACTCTTTAACACTGCAATTTACACAACCAAGACTAATTAGAACTCTCCTCAACTCCTTAGCATCAATAAGCCCATTTTTATCAGCATCAAACACAAGAAAAACTTCTCTAATTAACTCATCAATATCCTTGACAGAATCACCAAAGACTTGATCTTTTGCCACTCCCATGATATTCAAGAACTCATCCAAATCCACAAGTCCATCCCCATCACAATCCATTTCTTTTACCATTACTTCAGCTAATTCCTCAGCAGATTTCAATTCTTGATGATGATGTCCAAGACTCAACAAAATCTCTTTTAGCTCTAAAGGAGATATCTTTCCATCTCCATTTGCATCAATGAATTTAAAGACTAATTTCAGTTGACTAGACAACTCCATAGCTGCAAAACCTGATAACCAACTGAAATCAGAAACTGTTCTCCTTGGTTTCTTTTTCCCTTTCTTTAAGTACTTGAATTGTCCAAGAAATTTCCCAACTGAGTTATTCAAAGACTTGAACCATATTCTAAAAGAATCCATGGAATTCTTGAAGAGTAAAGGAAGAGTGATTAATTGGCAAGTAGAATTGAAGAGAAATGTATGTAAGGGTGGAATTTGGGAAAAGTAAACTGAGTTATTTGTCACTTTCTAATCATATACAATAGCCCTATGACTGGTCCTACAGGAACTAGCCTATATTTTCTAAGTACTCAAAAGTGAATAAATAGTGAAGCTACTTTTGCAAGTTAGTAATAAGTAGCAGAAAATAGAAGAGGAAGAAGTCATGCCGTGGTGTGGGGTGTAGACTAATTCCTAGTGGGATATACAAATAATCCTCTTAAAAATTGCCGGCAATATTTGTCATCATGGTTGCGAGAGCTAGAATTTTGAGTTTATGCATTTTAAATTTTAAGCCAATTTATTAAGTTTCGAATAAATTATTTTACATATATTAAAGGAGTTTTTCTACACATACAAAATACGAGGCGATGCAAGTGTGCTAAATTTTTTCTGCTTTTCAGTTCACATTTTTTTTCTTTTTTTGGGACCTTGGAGTCTCCGTTTGTGAAAGAATAAGGTGCTTGAGAAGATGTTAGTGAGCAATCTTTTTGGTGTTTACATGTCAGACGGCAAAATTTTAACATCATTTTCCAATAGCAAGAGAAAGTAATTCAGATTCTTTAGGGACCAAGGTGTAACACTATAGAAGTCACATAGTAGTAGTAGCAATTATATATCCCTATTCCTTTCTCCATCCCATTTTGAACCATTCCCAAATCTAACTAGACATAATTAGATCATTCATTTGTCAATACTGTATTAATTTTCAAATATCCAGAAGCTTGGTAAGTTACAACAACTGTCCTCTTATCAAAATACCAGTAAGACCACTCATAACACGTTCACAAAATTGGTTTGAAACTTTGTCACCTTTTCACATTGATATCTAGAAGAAGAAACTTTAGAAATTATTATTGGACCAAGTTGGTTAGGTCTTTCGGTCATTACAGAATTACAAATGAAATATTCATTAACTTATTCGAATAGTAGGGACTAGGAAAATTGGCGCAACAAGTTCCCCATATTTTACGAAAGTTGATTGAGACTTCAGGGTCAAGCACTTAGAAAATGTTCAAAAGTTCCCTGGGTAAATGAAAACTCAATTTTCAAATGATAGGACCATAAGAAAGCACTATGTTAACAATACACTCGGGTCGTTTGGTTTGAAAATGGTTATCCCGGAATAAAATAAAAGAACACATTTTCCTTTATTTGGTTGGAGGGATACATCCAACCCAGGATAACTTATTCCACCCTTTTCCCCTTAGTCCCGGGTTAACTTATCCCATATATATGGTGGGATAACTCATCCCGGTATTAGTTATCCCGGGATAACCATTTTCAAACCAAACGACACATATAAGATAGGAAAATTACTCTTCTTCCCCAATGACACGGAAAGTATCTCGCGTTCAAGATACTACAGATACTCCATAGCACTTTTTCATCTATTTCCTTTTTTGAGAACCAGCAAAACTATATGCTCGTGGCAGAATCAATTGGAATGTGCATATATCTAAAATAGGTTGATAATGACGTAAATTGTCATCAGTGTCAATATCTGCTTTGAGACTAAACACAGTAATATACGCTATTGCAGAAGGAAAGTACTGCAAACAGCACAAATCTCAAACAACACAAATCAGATAAATCTGCAGAAATCTACATAAACAGAAGTTGATAATAGCAGCAGCTGTGATTGCAAGTAGATAAAAGGAATATACACATATGCAAAACACTTCAATGTAAAAGGATACAAAACAATATGGGAGCTAACCACTCAATGGTATCTATATTTTTCAACAAAATGTCTATAACAGAAAAAGGGAAACAGGTTCAGAAACTAGTTGGAAAGTGGAAACAGTTTAATCTCCACAGTTACTCTTCGTCCTATAACAGGGAACTATTTTTCACCATCAGAAATAAACTTTTAAAAAAAGTAACCATCAATCTAGCATACGCATACCTGTGCATCAAAGACTAACATCTTTCTCTTATAACCAACGGAATCGCCATGGATGTCTTATACTGCTTCAGAGCTGTAAAATCAAACATTAACTGCCAAACCTCTACAACTAATCAGATAAACAAAGCCGACAAAGTAATTCTGAGCCAATACAGAACAAGCAATCTTTAGGCATGAAATTGCTCATATATTATAGAGGAAAATGCTACACATACAACATCCGAACTCCTGCTCTAATGACTCTACAAAGAGCAAAGCCCCTTAATATATTGCAGAAGGTTCTAAATGCCTGGGCATATAAACAATCACTAGCTTCTGAAGCACCGAAACTAACTTTCTGCAATATTAGATGATAGCAAAATTTGCAAAAATACAAGAAATATTACCATATATCGCCCAAAAAAAGAAAAAACAAATGAGTACCCTAAGCTCAACATGATCGAAGCAAAACAGGACCCACGGATGAGCTGAGCATATCACTCAGGGCTAACTGGATCTCATTTGAGCCATGCTCACAACTTATCAAGCTTGAAAGTAATGGGAAGAAGCCAGACAAGTTTTTCTCAAATGACGCATCTCCTAAACTACACATTGCCTGGAGAGTTGCAATAACAAGAGGTGCACGTGCAGCCAACTCTCTCCTTCTACCAGAACCCAGGGGAATTAACCAACGAAGCTGTGCACCAAGAGATGACTCAGACATTTGTCCTGAACGTGCAATTTCAATATAGAAGTGTAAGACCTCTCTGCAAAGGTTGACGAGGTAAGTTTCCACTTCAGAATCTTCAAAACCAGTAGGTTTATCTTGCACAAGATTTTGTAAAAATGAGAGGCAAATTTGATAAGCCTCATTCTCAAGCCGTAATAATGGAGGGTCCTGCATTTGGGTCATGGAACTGAACTGTAGCAGCTTTGACCGCAGTGTCGTGTCACTGTTTATCGTATGAGCATGAGATGCCACACCGTGCATCGCATCAAAGAGGACAATGATGTTTTTGCTAGACAGCTGAGGTCTGTACATGTTGTAGATCTCCATCACAGCCTGCAATGCGCAAGAGATCATTATGGTAGAAATTAAATTTCCCGGATTTACACGAAAACAGGAATAATCAAATTTACCATACAAGATTTCCAATAATGTCAATGTTCTTTCTGAAGACATGACCTTAAAGAAAGCAACAACAAAAATACAAACCGAGTGCAAGTAGATACCTAGAAAAGAATGCAAACCCACACCAAAAATACGGACACTATCATATCAAAGATCTTCCAACGGAATTCTGAGATACATTACTAATCTCATGCTACAGGGATCAGCAGTAGAAAGATTGTCCGAAATTTGAGAAAGGCATCGAGAGTTCGTAGTCTTAGTCGATTGTAATTTGATTCTGTTTCCCCAATATTAGTCAATACATAAAGTGAAACTATGATGAAATAAAATTGGTACCAACTTCGAGAAGGTGCAACTAGTTAGCTGTAAATATCAAGATAAACTAATATAAACTTCAGATTGATTAAACACTGTGAGAAAAATAACAAGCCTGTTTTGACAACTCTTGAATTATAATGGTAGGGCGTTTATCGAATGGAGTAGCTAAATATCTTACCCAATCTTCATCAAATTACTCCAAGGTATATCCTTCTAGACAATTAAGACTAGCATCTACTTCCAACATAAATTTGTTATATATATATGTCTAACTTAAGACTAGAATCAACAGGAGCACACCAAACTTACATGTGTCCAAAGATTCTAACCGCGCGTATACATTCAGCAACCAAATCCTATAAAACAACCCCATATTTCTCCCACTTATTTGACACATTATCCACCTTCTTTGTGTCTAACCATGTCAAGTCAAACCACAATATATTTAAAAGATTTTTCAAACACTACAACGATCATTGGGCTTTTTGAGTCCATATTATTTGTTTTTATGAAGGAACGTGAAGCAATTTTCTGATTAAGCCCTTTTATCTTGTACCCCTAAACATAGTGTAGAGCCAGCCATCTTTACTCGCTTCAGGAGAGAATACATAAATTATTACTGTTTTGATAATAACTGGCGGTGATATTTGATCCCAAGACCTGAGGCTTGGTCTGATACTAAGGTTGAAGTCTGTGACCATCTCTAAGCTAGAGAATACATAAATGAATTAGAACTAAACCCAGTAGTGGCTTTGCTAGATACCTGAATTAATAATAGCTGAACAGCAGCCCTACACTTCACATCAGAAATAGCATCATATAGACGGTGCCTCCTCAGGTTTTCCAAGTCCTCGTCTGGAGTATCTGTCTCAGTGGTTTCTGCATTGTCATTCTCGGCCATATCTTCTTCCTGGGACCAATAATTGTTATTTTCATTGAGAAGAAAAGAGAAGTCAGGAATAGTTGCATTAGCCGCTTCTTTAAGGGACAAAACCACTTCAAGCCATTTATCTTCAGAGAAGAGATTCCCAGCATTGCTCATAAGACGGACAAATGCAGCAATGCCAATACCAGCAAGGCTCTGATGAGGACGCTTGACAAAATTCACCAATAAGAACAGCACTTTCTTCAGAAGTGGATTGACTGTGTTATAAAATTTAACAAAGAGATCTACAACCAGTTGGAGTGCCAGTGTGCAGGTCTCATAAAGCCATGCATCTTGATCAGGCTCACCGTCTTCAGCATCAATTCCATGTGCAGGTGAGTTTTCACCTGAAGGATCAATCGTATGCCGAACATAGTCAAAGATGGGAAATAGAACAGACTCAAACACCCTTTCCCATAATGATAGAGAGAAATGGTGCCCATAATTGCGTAAGGTATCAAACAGCACTTGCAGAGCGCTCTTTCTGATTTCAGGCCTCGGGTCAAAGCTAAGTTCAGATAGTCCTGCAAGAGAAAAAGAGTAATTTCTAAAATAATTGTACCGAATGTTGACCTGAACTTGTCTTACTATGAAAAAGAGAGCATATGATTTGCAGGAATGAGATCTTGGTCTAAGTCAAATGTCTTTGTCCTTACCAGCCAACAGCGGAAACCAGAAATAAAGATGATCGTCCTTATCTGTCAATTCTCCATTTTCAATGCTGTGATCTTTCCCTTTATGAGGTGATGATGGTGAAATCTTCGCAGAAGTTTCTTTGTCCTTGTTCCTTGAGGAGCCAAGATCACCTTCAGCAAGTTTTGCCGCACATAAACGAAGGAAAGCAATGGCATTGAGACTAATATCTTTGTTGAACCTACTATTAGTGAATGCAACAAGGCAATTAACACAGTCTGTGAATGTGGTGGTCTCAGTCTCCGTAATATATGGAAAATAATCTCGCACAATCTTTTCCATTATCTCGAAAGCTAACAACACAATGTTTTTATGGTCATCATAAGCAGCAGTTGTGAAGACCTGAAAACATTGGGGAATCAGAAAAAGAAGCAAAGAGCATCAGGTCAAAAGAACAAATGAGAAATTTAAGAAAAGAACGCATACACAGTATTAACATGCAATCCATAATGAAGCAAAGATCAAAAGATGGTCTATACTACTAACAATTTCAAAATAATCCATGGCAAGATAAGGGAAAAATTTGATACCATGAACATGCTCTTCCACCCGGACTTCACATGATTGACTCGAGACAAAACCATTTGAGAGACACATCTGATGATTAATTCTCTGATCTCCACGGCACTACTCTTGCGCATAACAATCACAAAAGGCTTCATAAACTCATTCTGAAAATTATAGTTAGCCAATTCTTCTCTCTCCAAGAACTTCATTGATAACTGACGTAAAGAATCCATTGCAAAAATGGCAATTGAAAGATTTTCAGAGCAGCCAATGGTCACAAAAAATTCACCAAGGACATGCCAGATTTTTGTCCAAACAAATCTGATACGATTCATGTTGTAGTGCCTGTTCAACAAAATGAATCAATAGCTCCGTTAGTTATCAGGAAGCAAACAGGAAAGTAAAAATACACTTCATGTCAAGAAACCAAAGGACTTACGCAATCTCAACTATCTTTGTGAGACTAAAAACCCTTGGATCTGAAGTAGAACGTAATTCTTCCATAGAGACTTTGCATAAAGCTTTCACAAAGTCCACTATAGCCTCACTGTTTAATTTCTGACTCCTTATGAATATGCGGTTCATTTCACCAACTTGTTCCAACATGTTTAAGTTAGAGACCAAGTTGTTCATCTGCTCAGATGTGATGCCTGCAGAAGCACTGCCACCAATACCAGCACTATCGTATGAACCCCTTCTCATAGCTGCAGCTGCACTTTGAATCTTCCCAGGACCTTTCTTTTTCAGGACAGGAAGGATGTGAGACTTAGCTTGTTTTGACTTGTCAAATTCATTCTGAGGAAGTGCAAAGAAAGTTGCATCTGGAGGGGCACCCTCCCCCAAGAGATGCAAATGTTCAAACCGAGAAACACATGTCAGAATGTGTTCCCATGCCTCCTGTAAGTAGTTGCCATCTTCATCTGCGATTGTAACTATTGCCTGTTAAACAAAAAGGAAACATAATGAGTTTCCCATGTTCAGTTGGTTTTCTCAAGGAAAACAAGTTCCTTGAGAATGAGGAAAATGACTTCGCTAGTGGAAGTAGGTGAAAAAAAGTATCACGAGTGGCATTCCACATTGATTGAGAATAGTTGTTGACAAATGGTTACAACTCATAATTTTCTAGGAATGAAGATTAAAACGATTTTGACATAGAGAAGTCTAAATTCATTTATGTATAAAAATGTGGTGAAACTATCCTTTGACACATTATATATTATGCCTAAAAGAAAGCTTAAAGCCACAATTAAACTACGCTCATTGCCCAACTCTATGGCAATTACTTTGATTCGAACATTATTTCAGGTTCATAACATCTTGCTCCATATATCAATGGAGTCATGGTTTTACAAGCTAATAGGGGTAGGCTCAACTAATGAAAACTAGCACAACTTTACCCCATAGAAGGTACGTTAGCTCAATTAATCAATTCCACCGATTTATCATGACAATCAGTTCCACAGAACACACAATACCCATCGTGTACGACACAAACCAAATCTGTTACTCACTCTTAACTTGTTAAAAATTTATAATGCCGACTTCCTAATGTTACAAAACTGTATTAGTAGCTGCCAACACTGAGGAAGTCTTCTAGGTGAATCATTCACTTTGATGCTGGAGTTCATATAAGTCATTAGCTCAGGGGAAAACAATCCTGACAACAATGCATACATCCATGGTTTGATGAATATAATGTGTGGCCTCTATTACCCAAAAAAAAAAAATGCATAGCTGATAAGATCACCAAAATGAGATTTGCAACGAAAAGATCAACTAGTACAGTAGAAGCACAGGCATGCAAAAGCAGGAGCAAACACAAACCTTGATTGCCTCTATGTTTTTCTGTTTTATGTCTGCAGGTGAGTGAAGAGAAGTGAATTTCGCAAGAGAAGTCACAAAAGCATCCCTATGTGTTTTCATGGACATTGCAGCAGTGACATGGATTGCACAACGGAATCCTTCCAAACACAGAGCTATCACAACACCGTCGTCAGTTTGGTCAAGAGGAACACTAAAGGCAGCCAACATCGGAGCCCAGCAAACCTCAACCATGAATCTGAGGATCACCACATCTGTTGCAGCATAATAAACTGACCTGCAAATGCAAGTTGACTTCAATTTTCAAGGTGATCTATGTTAACCACGCAATGGAATGAAGGCGATACACAAGATTGACAATGAATAGTGAATAAATTACATATTCTTTCTCTGTAAAAGATAGAATAAGCATAGATATTATAACATATGCTTCTAAAGCTTCCTTGTCAATAAGAATGTGTCGAGATTGATCTAACAAAAAAGTACAGTAAATATCATCATTTTTCTGCAGCAGATTGATACATTATTCTCTTCAATTTTTATTTGATAAACCAGATGGATAAGCTATTCCTTTAAAGCTATCACTTTAATATCTTCACAAGAAACTGCTACAGAGGGTTAAAAAGGAGCGGTTAAGAATAAGGACAGAATAACGGAAGTAAGATAATACTTCAAAAATGTAACTCTGCAGGTCCAAGCATAGAAGAATTATCTAAGTGAATCTTACTCGGATTTGCGAGCTTTCTCTTTGAACTGCTCCTGCATGTGTCTGACAAGATCATCACTAGTCTCCATACTTTCATCTCCTCGCTTACGGACAACAATATTCAAAATATTGTCTAAACCTAAAATCCTGTTAGAGTTCAAAGACTGTTTTTGTTGGAGAGCCAAGTTATCATCTTTCATTTTAATTTCATTTCTCGATATCCTCTCAAACAAAGATCTTAAATACTCCTCCGGCACATCCTTTCCATCATCAATTCCGCGATTGTTCCTAATAAAATCATCAGCTGACATCTACAGAATGTAAAACAGGATATAAGACGGATTTACTGGAAATGGGCAGAAGCAAACAGTCATCTCCTGCAAAATGGAAAGTGTACCTTGGTCTTGACCATAGGATTATGGGCATCAGTGTTGAGCAATATAACTGAGTAAGCAAGGACATAGGCAGTGTCTGCACTACTAAAAACTTTAGGATTGCATTTACAGTACCGTTCAGCAAACTTTTCCATGATTCGATCAATCTTCTGTGCCTCACCAGGCAATCTGAATCCTTGTAGAAAGGCCCTGATGGCCTCATCAAACTCCTTTCCTTGGAAATCAAAGGAATCCACATACGCATGCATTACTTTCAATGCTAAGTCATCCCTTTCCCCCAGGTAATCACCTATTAAGGTCTTATTCAAACCAGAGGCATCTTTAAGAAATGCCGCAATTTCTTCTGGTGAATCTCCCACTTTATTAGCATTAATCAGGAATTCAATGCCTTTCTTGGGTTTCCTATTAAACAGAGATATACCTTCCTGCACAATTTTCAAATTAGAATATGTCCCAGACACTGCTCATGACAATTCTTTTGGCAATCAGAATACTTACTGGTCAAAAGAACAAATATATTCATCACCTACCTGAAGTTCAAGCTTGTAAGCGCGACGCTGCTCAATTGTAGAAACATCAGAAACTTCACTAGAGGATTCAGAATGAGAATCTGATACTTCAGTAGGCTCATCCTCGTTGCCATTTGCAATGGGAAGAATCCCAGGTTCAGAGTTACTGTCAGGTGCCTCATACTTTTTGGTTGAAAGAGGATCTGCAATACGCAAGTGTTTGTTCATCCAATCTCCCAAAGACTTCAGTATAGCCACTAAGCAC
Source organism: Capsicum annuum (assembly GCF_002878395.1). Classification (NCBI taxonomy): domain Eukaryota; kingdom Viridiplantae; phylum Streptophyta; class Magnoliopsida; order Solanales; family Solanaceae; genus Capsicum; species Capsicum annuum. The sequence goes on from NC_061111.1 coordinate 43,011,945, forward strand.
CTCATTGCTTCTAGCTTCATGGTTGATTCTTGTGGTGGCAAAAGTGTTGTTGTAGTACCAGGAGGTACACCTTGAGCAGTTTTAAGAAGCCCATTGACCATTCTGAAAGAATTTTGCAGATAATAAAGGAGGAATGCGAAAGATTGGAATTTAAAATCACACTCTGGTTGAAATTTTTTTAACTAAATAATACAGACAATAGGATTTGAAAGATACCTCTCAAATATGTTTGACGAATTGACATCACAATCATAATTGAGGAATATATCAACTAGAATCTGTGAATCAATGCAAAGCCTCTCAAGAAATCGAAGCACTATCATTTTCTGTTGGAAATTTGGTTGAGCAACATTTTCCAATACCCTAAGAACAATCATGGGAAAGAAAACTCCAATTTCTGCCTTGAGGCCAGCTCTAAATCTTGCAACCAGACTTATAAAAATTGAGCATGAAAGCTGGAAGACAATCATGAGGCTTGAAGCACTGTTTTTCAACAGTGACAAACACAAGTACTGCTTAATAGCACCTAAAAACCTGTAAGAATTTTTAAAACAGAATAAGCAATTAAAACCAAAAATAACGAAGATCAGAGAATTTATTGTAATTGGAAGATGCAAAAGAAGTTCCCTTGCTGATTGCAGTATGTCAAAGATTCAGTCAAGCCAAGACATTTCAAATAAAAAGATGTTATGAGACTTACACATCAAACCAGTGGACGACCAGAAGGAAAAAGTTATTGCCAAAACCAAGCTAACAGAAATATGAGAAATTGTGACTACTCATTGACTTGTGCTTTATAAGTGAAAGGAAAACCACCATCATAACTTGAACACGTCATGGTGCATGCCCAAGCGCAACTGCCGGGGTATTGTCCGCTTTGGACTGACCCCTTTGCGCCACCTCAAGGCTTTCGGGTCTTATGGTTTTGTCCCCTTAAGAATAAACCCAGAACGTGTCTCGATAGTTAGAATCGTGAACTCACCTCTATATAGACGCCTAACTTTCCCCTATTCTAATTTGGGATTTACCTAGGGCAAACTTCACAGCAAACCCCCTTTCGAGTTCAACTGCCAGCAGTTCATGAGCTGTTACGCAGCGGTCCAGGATATAACTAAGAAATAGACTGTAACAGTAACTAGTAATTGATGACAGAAAGCAGTTTCTCTAAGTAATCATACCTACAATTAGTAGCTAATATTAACTAGCTACGATCACGTAATTTGGGCTTGCTCCTTTCATCGTTTCAAATCCTAGGACAGTAAGATTGGAAAGTCTCAAGCTTGTACAAGTTATAATAGCTATGTAGAAAACTATAAATCATCTTAATAGACAAGAAATGTGAAGTATGAACAATCTCATTAACCGAAGAGACACCTAAGGAGTGTCACCCTTACGAAGTAACGGGGTCATAAAAGTACACCATTAATTAAAAAACAGGTGTTGCAAAAAAGTCGGGAGGTTTCTGTTCCTCATGACATTACTCATAGCATTACCAACAGACCTCGAGAGTGCAATCCTTGATTTACAAAAACGTAATTCTTCCCCCAAAGATAGCATTGAAGGATGTCAAATTCAAGAGCTCTCCACATTAACAAAGGAAGCCTAAAGAGCTGTTCAGCAGAATAAGCTTTAGGTTTGACAGCTTCAAATAGTTCAGGATATCCAAATCACAGAAAGATGAACGTTTGTCAGAAACATCATAGTGTTATGCAACTCTATATGTTTCCCCAACTAAGTGGAAGCACATGATCATGATCGAACATGAGCTGAGTGACAACAGTGAGCTTCCACTCCCCAACGTAAGGTAAGATACGACAACTCTTTTTTCTCCTCTTTTCTTTTAGTTGATTTAGTCAGTGTAGCCTTGGAGACGTTGTCCAAGCAAGAAAAGGTCACTTTCAAACTTTTAGCAGCACAAAAGGCATAGATACTCATATGTTGACAGTTGATTTATATTTTGAAAATTCTTTTTATTCCCTGGGAATAGTCTAAAAGCTATGCTACCAAGAATACGTAAACCAAAGAGATGGTGACTACAGAGTGAAATAGGAAAAGGAAGGCTATACCATTTCAAAGACAAATGAAGATTAAAAAAGAAGTTGGAAAGTAATTGGACTCATTGTATTACAAAGTGAGCAACTTTTTGGACTCTTTGTATATTGGTTGGTAATACCTCAGCTTAAGAGCATACAAGAGCAACAAATAACTTTTTTTTTTCATTTGAAGCATTGAGAACAGTACTTTGCAAATACCTATTCAAAAAAGAAAAGTGCTTTACAAGTTAGATCAAGTAGCAAAATTAGATGTGTGCCATTTACACATTTATGCAACAAAAAATGAACCAATGACAGAAAAACAATACTTAGAAATAAGAACCATTGTACAGTTATTAGAATATAGACGAGCAATTACACAAGTAATTGAGGTATAGAAAAGATTTAAATCAAAATGGAAGGTAAATACCTGTCACTTGTCCTAAATACTGCTCCAGCATTCTCCAACAATATCTTGAGCAGCTCCAACGCCACAATCTTGCCCCTCATTAACTGTGGATCTGCTGCTGCCTCCTTGGGCGGGGTCTTCATTGAGAGCTTACATAAAGCTCTGAACACCAAGAATGCATCCCTTCTCAACTTATTCCCAATTTGAACCTCCAAATCATCATCCCTTTCTCCTTCCCCGTCCACCAGCTCTCCTTTTCGCCCTTCCAACGCCGTCTTATACATGCTAATCTCCCAATACTTCGCATCCAACATATCTTTATCTGTGGAATCCAACAAATCAGCAGGATTAGTCGACTCCACGGTTGAGGTAGTTGTCTCAAAAGCCCCATCATGAGCACCAGTAGTAGTAGCACCAACCCTCGGAGTCCCTGCATTGAAAACCCCATCAATATCCTGCAACACTTTGGTTATAAACCCCTGAACAAACAATGTCATTGATCCATCAGCATCCGCTTTTTCAGCTGGTTCCATTAACTCCGCAACAACAATAGGCTGCAATGGCACGGTAGACGAATCCGCCTCCATTCTCCGAAAAACAATCACCAACATTTGTACCAATGAAGCCTTAGCCGTCGTCTGATTCACCACATTCTTGCTCTCCAAATAAATATCATAACACGTCCTAACAACCTGCAACAAAGAATCCCCATGTATTCGAATCGAAACCGACGTTACAGCAGATAAAATAGTCTTAATTACAAGCAATTCCACGGCATCATCACCCAAATCATGACATTTACAAACAGACTCAATCAATTTGACTAGAAACTTAGCATCTGGACCCCCGGTAGGGTCCGCTTCACCCCTAAGATAACCATGAGCAATGAGCTTCTGCACAGCATCAAGCGCAGCTTCAGCAATCTTCAGATGACCCGAACCCGCAGCGTTTATCAAAGGGCTAAGAATAAGCTCCGAATCATTGAACGAAAGATCTAGAAGAACTCCAGGATGCGCTGCCGAATCGGGATCGGATTGAGCAGAGGGGGAAGTGGGCGGGGTTGAAGACTGCGAGTTCGGATTCGGATTCGTAAGAAATTCGATAACGGATTTGCATTCGTGAGATAACTTTGAGTGTTTACGCCACGATCCATTCTTGATAATTTTCTCAAGGGCTGGGATAAGCGCTTGCTTTAGCCGGGAATCGGCTTCCGAAGAAGCCATTCCCGAGTCGGATTAAGCTGGATCTGAATTCACCAGTGGCCCGGCGGCGTGACGGTGGTTGCGGCGGCGATAGTGGTGGCCAGAATGTGGATCGGGTGGAGGAGAATTGAGTGACGGGAGTGATGGAAAGTGGAGAGAATCTAGATCGCGATGGGTATTTTTTTCATATAGTAATATTATCAAACAGGTGGTGTGTAGCCCGATGATTAGACCATGGAGAAAGCAAAATGAACATGGTGGTTGCTTCGTATTTTAGGAAATTTGATTGGAAAAAGACATTAGTAGTACCCTACTATATGAATGTCAAATGAAATTTCCCTTTTAAAACTAGGATGTTCACATTTAGGACCTGTGAATATTGTTGGGATATTAGTATTTAGATTCAAATATTAAATAATTAAAATTATTTTTGAAAAAATTATCTGAATACTTGTAATTTAGTTTAATTTAAAAAATTATAAAATAATTTAAATAAGATTCACAAATATTAGATTATGAAATGATAGTGGCGATTGTGCTGATAAAGGTAATCTTAGTGGTTGTTATCAATGGTGGTGGTATTTGATGATTGGTGATGATGATTGACGATAACGTTGCTAGACTAATAGTAATAATTGGCAGTGATAATAATTGTGTCAGTTATTTCCTTCGCTTATCATTAGTTATTTATTATTATTGACTTGACGCACATCTTAAAGAAATAATGCATAATAAGGTTAATTTGAATATATCATTCTTTAAGTATAACAGATTTAATACTTTTTAAAATGCACTGAATAATGAATGATATTTAATAATAATGAATAAAATAGACACAAAATGACCAATTATTTATTGATTTTTCAAATTACACAATTTTTATTGAATATTTTATTTTAATATACCAGACAAGAAAAAAAGAATAAGAAAATAGTGACTAATGATAGTGATAGTGATTAGCTGTAGTTGTTTGAGGCGATAATGGTGGTTGTTGTAACAATTATTGTATTGTAATAATTGATAAGGCAGTGATTGGTGTTAGTGGCGACAAAGTTGTGATTAGTATTTGGTGATGGTGATAGTAGTAATAAAGTTGTAATTGAAAGTATTTTGGTAATGGGATGATCGATCGGTAGTTATAGTAATATCAATGGTGACAGATTTAATGGTAAAAAAAAATTAATTTAATAATATTAAAATTTTATTTAAAATTAAGTAATTAAGATACGTTAAATTATAGTAAAATCATAAATGCACCTAATGACCTGATGAATGAATCATTCAAATTAGGTGAAGAATACTTGTTGATTATTGTAATTTATACGTGTAAATATATTCATACTGAAGACTTAATTTTTCTTCTAACTAAACAAGAAAGAAGAAATAACTACAAAAAATACTTACATTCCTAATTTATAATTCAAGCTGAAACATTTTTTTAATGTACAAGGAGGCCAAAAATAATTTTAAGTCAAAACATTTTAAAACAAAAATTAATATTTCTTTTGAATTTTCAACTGAACCACAATCTCAGATACAAAGAAATTTAGAGTATTATCAAATTAAAATAATATTATATTATCTTAGCTTCTTGAGCTATAGGTTAATCATTAATTAAAATATAAAATATGAAAATCAAACAAGTAATTCAATAAAAAAAATTATAAAACCTTTTAAAAGTAATTGTCCGAACAAACTAAAACTATATCATATCTATTTAGTATTATTTTTCTCCATTTGAATTCAGTTACTATATTTTGACTTGACATACTTATTAAGGAAATAATGGTTTATAGTAACTTTATATATATTTTTTTTTTATCTTTTTTTTTAATCTGTTAAAAATAAAAACAAACATGAAATCAAATTATAAAAATAGTCACAAGTAAATTCGAACATTTTTGAATACTCCTCGGTCAAGTTTAATAAGTGGATAAAAATAAAGTAATATAATTTTAAAATATTTTATAATTTTGGCTCAATTAAACATAAAATAAATTCATTTTAAAATTAATTTCGAAATAAATTCTGTGTTGGCCGCATTAAACTGGCACTTAATAAAGTAAAAACTAACCCGTTATGTTATCCAGTATCCACTTAGCCCCTCCAATTATTTTCCAAGCAACACTTGCGTTTGTCCCTGTACCAATTCTTGATTGGCTGCTTGCAGTGATGATGCCAAGTTAGATTTTCTACTGACTTTCCGCTTGCATATTACTTCAATTAGCAAAAATTTGCAGTGTTCTTGTATTAATTATCTGTTTTTTGACATGGGTTTTGTGGTATCTGATGTCTTTTCTTGTTCCACTCAACCATATGTACTAACCAATACCATTGGAAGAGCAAGAATCCGTCATTACTCTTTAAAGGGTGTTTTTTTCTTGCAAAAAGTTAACATCTTTGGGTGTTGTGAATTGGGTTTTAAGCCTTTATCAGCAGAGAGTGATGTAGCATTAGATAGTGATAAATCAAGGTATAAGTGGGTTAAGATAGGTTCTGATATTACTGAGGAACAGAAAAAGGCAATCTTGAAGCTACCACCAAAGATGATAAATAGATGTAAGGCATTAATGCAACAGATTATATGCTATTCACCTGAAAAGGGTAGTTTGTCACTCTTGTTAGAGGCTTGGGTGAAGAGTATGAAGCCTGAGAGAGCTGATTGGCTTGCTGTACTTAAAGAATTGGACAGGCTGAATCATCCCATGTATTTTGAGGTAATGTCGCTTTGTTGATTTCACCCAAGTCTTGCTTGCTGTTGGCTTTTGTTTGCAGTGATTATGAGTTTGTTGCTTAAAGTTTGCTGGATTAGCATTCGATTGTTGACTAAAGCCATTACTTTAACCACGTTTTAACTCAAGCGTAGATTAAATTGTGCGTGCTCGACTGTCACATTGCCTTCATTAAACTTGATGGATGTAAACAGAAATAGTTGAAATTCTTTCTACCTGCTATTGGTTGGTCGTTGATTTTCCTCCATCTTCACCTTTTCAAAGCTCACCTGAAGGCACATCACTCAAGGGTGGTCATTTGGAACCAATGGCGAAACCGGAAACTTTGTTAAGGGTGTTTAAGGCTTAATATATATGTAACTATGTAAGTAATTCTTGACATATGTATACAATATAATTTTCCAATGTAGAGTTTTTATGCTTCACTCTGTGTCTAAGCCACTGTTTGGAACCATCTCCATAATTTTTTGCTCAACAACTGTTGATATTCCTGCTGTTACTAGCTTGAAGGTGTTCTCTTTTCAACCATTTTCATCAGTGGTTCTGAATCTAGTCGACCAAATAATGTGCATTGTTCCTTTTTTTCATGTCTTCCATACCTTATCCATTGATGCTAATTTGTTTGTTCTTTCAGTTTCTCAATTGAATACCCTTGTCTTTGGATCCAAGTCCATTCCCCACGTTTTCTCTGTCCTTTCCATCCTTTTGGAGTTTAGTTGGAGGGCTCACTATGGCAGCACATGTGATTTGGCGTAATGGCTTGAAGTATTAGTGCCATCACTTTATGGTGGGTTAACTTTAGTCATACAGGAATTTGATACCATTTCTTGTCAAACAATGTTTGTTTCCTCTTCTTAAGCTTTTGATTTATATATATTCTCAGCCGTTGCTTCATATGCATTTGGAAGCCGTTGTTTGAACTTCCCCTGCATAAAACAATTACCATACTGTGTGTTTCCCTTTGTTTGAAAAGCTCCTAAGTGTGAAGAACATCTATGATCATTTTTAGACATGATCTGTAGATGGGAGTATGGTAAGGGTGTGGAAGACTATTGTAATGAATCATCAAATGAACTTTTATCTACTCAAAGGGAAAAAAAGAGCAAAAACGTTTCTTGGTTTGCTGTCTCTATCTTGTTTTAAAATTGATGATTATTAATCTATTGCACCTTCTTAAGCAAATAAATGAAACATCCATCAGCCTGTGCTGATCCTAGGCATTCAAATTTCATTCATGTGATTTAAAAGTACCAAGTCACTACCTTTTCCCTACATAATTCTATAGTTTTGGTTCAAGTTAGCTGTGTAACTGCCTTCATTAGCTGCTGACTGGGCTTTTATACAAGCTGCTGAACCTGTGACCTAAGTCACAACTCCCTCAACCTTTGCCACTTGAACCAAGCCCTGAAGGCCACTCTGTAACATTCTTGTCACCACGACTACTGCACTTCCCAGAGAAAAATAAGTTAAGTGCAACTGCAATATCATTTGAATATCGAAACAGCTACCAGCAAAAAATATAAAAACAAGGTCTCTTTTGCCAAGTCTTGTATCCTTTTATAGAGTGGGTAAGGACTGTAGAAGTGAAAATATGGCTAGGCTCAAGCAATCATTCCAGGTGTAGGGTTGATCTTGAAAGGTGATGTACGGTAAAATAATCAAAATTCTGGGTGAAGGTTGATCTCTACAGGACAGATAATGCCTTGATTTTTAGTCTTGCTTGCAAATTTCTGAACTATTTCACCTGAAGTTGCACATAGCGTTTCTAATGGAGTTTATATATTCTGTGTCTTCCATGAGAAGAAGAAAAGGGGATCCGTGTAATCTTGTAAGGTTCAGCCTGGAAAAGTAATTCAGTTGAATCACATTAAGGTCTGTGTGAACAAGTAATGTCCTTCAGTCTTCCTGGCAGCAAGTTATTCTCAACTGCTTCTCAGTGCAGGTGGCTTTAATAGTTAAGAGTCTGTGTGATCTCCTCACTTTTTATTAGAGGAAGTGATTTACAGGAGAATCTCTTTACTTCTAGGTGAAGTGTGAACTCTGAAATCCGAGTGGACTGCTAAAGGTGTGATTTAAAGTCCCTCTTGTTTGTAAGTTTACTGAACAGTTTAGCTGACATTGCTGGTTGCTTTTACTGTCTGTCATGTATAGCTCCTATTTCGTAGTAATCCTAAAAACTTCATTAGTTTAGACCTGGGGAAATGGTAGAGGTTTTTCTGGAGAGGTTGAGGGAACAGACCAGAAATCTAAGTGCTAGCTTATTCAGATAAGATGTATGAATGCATCAGGCCAGTGCTTGCCATGTTAGTATTTGAAACCCCTTTCAACCAGGAAAGTAGGATCACTAGAATACCATGAAGATTCTCTAATTCATTAATGGTTCGTGAATATAGAATTATCTTTACGAACCCTTGCGATGGCTATGAAATTTCTAGGACTGGTTATTATATGCCTTCTCTCTCAGAAGAGTCATTTGAAGCCACTATACCTAGAAAATTCATCGGTACAAAAAGCTCAATCGCCTTTTCATTTTTTGTTTAAAGGGGTTAACAGTTCCGATCTTCCAAATCCATCACGTGATAATATTTAAGTCTATGGATAGTCCTCTAGTAGTTCTAGTATTCTCTTAAAGAGCATTTAATTCTTCTTTTTCATTGTGTTGTTTTTCAATAAAGAGTTATTCATCTCCTTTTCAATATTAAACCCTTCAAGTGAATTAAATTGTGGTCAATCTAGCCCGAGAATTGTTGGAATCTAGAAAATCATTTGTTGAGTCACAGTTTGATTAAGAATGACTAAAGACACATCCTTCTCTGATCCTAGTCCACTTAGCAAGATAGGAATCAGGAACAGGGCTACAATTATTGTGAATTTTCTTGATTTCAGTAAACTATGTGCTTACTAGTCTGTCCACCGAATTTTCAACAAGTTTTTGAATGAAGACAAGGAAATCAGTTAATTTATCAACTCCTTAGTGCACTTTCTGTATCTCAGGTAGCTGAATTATGCCTCTTAGCAGAATCATTTGAAGCCAATGTTCGTGATTACACCAAGATAATTCATAGCTATGCAAAGCAGAATCGGCTGAATGAAGCTGAAAGTGTGCTCTTATGCATGAAGAGTAGAGGTTTCACATGTGATCAGGTGATGCTGACAGCTTTAGTTCACATGTATAGCAAGGCTGGTAACCTAAAGCTGGCTGAAGATACTTTTGAAGAGATGAGGTTGCTTGGAGTACAATTGGATAAGAGGTCCTTTGGATCAATGATCATGGCCTATGTCAGAGCTGGAAAGCTTGATCAAGGAGAGGCTCTACTGAAGGAAATGGAAGAACAAGAGATATATGCCGGAAGAGAAGTTTATAAAGCACTTCTGAGAGCCTATTCGATGAGTGGTGATAGCAAAGGAGCTCAAAGAGTTTTTGACGCACTTCAGTTAGCAGGAGTAATCCCTGATGCGACGATTTGTGGTCTGCTTATGAATGCCTATATTATGGCCGGTCAATTGAGTGAAGCTTGTATTGCATTTGAAAATATGAGAAGAGTTGGCATAGAACCAAATGATAAGTGTATCACATTGCTATTGACAGTTTATGAAACAGAAAACAACCTGAGCAGGGCACTTGATGTTTTGATTGATTTGGAGAGGGATGGTGTTGTGCTTGGCAGAGAAGCTTCTGAATTATTGGCTCGTTGGTTCAAGAAACTTGGGGTAGTTGGAGAAGTGGAGCTTGTTTTGAGAGATTACGCATCAAACTTGGTGCATTGAGAAACTGATGCTTTCTTGCTGTAGCCCGGAGTTTCTCTCTGTTGTATCTATATGAGAAACAGTCTTGTTTTCCTATCTGCCGGTACGTACACTTTTTTCACTAAAGAAACTGGTTTGCCAAAACCTGTCTACATAAACTGCAGCCATTCCCACTTCCCAATAAGAAAAAGGGGTAGAAAAACAAAGAAAACTGGACACAGGAGTTTACCTTTTTCCAATCTGACCTGGTGAATATACTCGTAAATATGTGAACGTGCATATATTCAAGCACAATATAGTCTCGTGCACCGGCTATGTCAAGATTTTTGAGCCTAGTGTTTTAATTTAAAATGTTGGCTTTGGTTCAGGTATCATCACTCTTGCTGTACGTTTGATACAACATACTGCCCAGGAAAGTATCACAAGTCACAGCTGCTTGTATCAACAAAACAAGCAGAGGTATGTTTTTCATATTTCTGTTAAGTGGTTCAGTGCCTGATACAATTTAGAGATGAGCTCTTCATGTTCTTGTGGATATAAGCAACTCTCAAATGCTGAAACATCGTCTCAGCTGGTCTTTCGGCAACAAGAGTACAATATGGTTGGAAGAAACAAGGGTGTTCGTGACTATGCCCCTCAAGTGTTGGTTTATCAGCTTCAGTTTTTGTCATGTGAAACCATTTCCTTTGTAGCTCTTTTTTTTGTTTTGTTTTTTGATACTTAAATAGATAAACATGATCAGTGAGGATTCAATCGTATATAGCTAGCTGATTTCCAACTTGTTTAAGACTGACATGTAGTTGTTCGAGAGTGAGGTGTAGTTGTTCTAGTGATGCGAAAATCCAAGTGTTTGGATTAGAGAAAAAAAGATTTAAGGATACTACTCAAGATCCTAAGGAGATACTGCAGATCCAGAAGCAGCAAATGGCAAAAATCTTCCATTTCACTCTACTAAGGACAAAGTTATATCTTCTGAAGTTGGACCTCACTTGATAAAGATAGGTGTATAGCCTTTTTGAGAACTAATCATACTTCTATATCAGTCGATATAATATATTCAATCAGAAAACTGGTTCTACACTTGACTGGAAGTAACTTTTTTCACTTGTAAGTTCATTTCTCACAATTCAGAGGCAGAGGTTCTCAGGGTAGGTACCCTCCACGTCAGGGTCAGTCTAGTAGGTCGCACTTCAGATGAAAGACTTGATGCAGATTGTAAATAGAATGTTGTTTAGCTTGATGGATATGATGTGTGGCTCTGATTGGTCAAATGAATAAACAATCCCATTAGAAGTGTACCCAAAAGCAAGATTAGGGAGAATAAAATCATCTCGACTAATCCAAATTACAAACTAAAGACCTAGCTATCACATGTGAATGCTTGTTTGAAATATACTCCTCCTTAAGTGCACACAGGATGAAAGGGGATAGGGCACAAGACCAAGTTACCACTTTCGAAAAAATAAAAAATCATAAGACCACACTCCGGAAAATAAATATTTGAAATCAGACTGAATTTCACAACTTCAGTCACGTATGTCTAAAGTTGATCCTAAATCGGTTAACTTGTAAAAAATAAATAAATTAACTTTGGGTGGGTATAATTAAGTTAAATGGCAGTCCCAAAAACATGTATTTGTGGGCGTCGCCCAGTATCTTTATTATTACACCAAAATGCATGATCAGGAAACTGTAATAATTTAATATTAGAAATTATAGAAAAACAAAACAAAGTGGAAAAAAATGAAGAAACTTCAATGAACAAAATGGTAGTATTATGTTTCTTCAAAGTAAAAAAAGAAAAAAAATTGATTGCATAGTCGATTGCAACTAATTATAAACACACATTATTCTGAATAATAAAAATTACAAAAAAAAAGTAAAGGAAAAAGGACATGGAATGATACTTTTCAAAACAATTGGTCCACGTTTGAGTCTGGACATTCATGGTCAGACGGTCCAAACAAATTTCATATTATGACTATTTCATAATTTGGGCCATTTTGGCTCAAGTAGTTCATATATAGTTTATATACCATATTGATACAATTTATATACCATATTGATACAGTTCGTAAAAAAAATAGAGCAGCGAATTTATGGGTAAAAATTTGTATTAGTATTGTATAAAACTACCAACAAATGACTACGAAATATAATTAAAATTCAATGACTATTTTTGTGTCAATAATTTCATCCGAAGTGCTATTTATATATCCTTTACCAAAAAATAAAATAGGGGGAAGAAAATGGTGTTATTAAAGAAATCATAGTCCTAGGCCAACACTCTGAATTGGTGATAGCTCGTACTTTACCACCAAAGGATGTGGTGCAGCGGATGGGGCTGCTCCTTCCTTAACTAGAGGTCTCGGGTTCGGCACAAATCCGAATTAATCAAACTCCAATGCGGGTATCGAACACCGAATAAAAAAAAAGAAAAGATAACTTGTACTTCAAACACTAATAATAAAAACTAAAAAGGAAATTGATACAGACTTGTGGTGTCCCATTATCCTTTTTGAGACGTAAAAGACATAAACTCCTCCTTAATCTGTATCATGAGATTCGTTAATGATTACTTAAAACTTGAAAAAAAAAAAAATCTAATACTTGTTAATCTCAAATACGTTTTCTTATTTGTGTGTGCTTTACTTTATTTCTTTGTCTATCCTAAGATATATATGTCTCCAAATAAATTAAAGACAGTATACTAGAATTAAGTTCAACAGTATTAGTCATGTGTCCAAAAGGTATGACTGATGGAGTGGATGCTACTAAACTAAAGCACCATTCCGTTCGATGTTCAAAGTATTTTGCGTTATTGAAATTCAGGAAAGGGTCTCAACATGTCGAGGGGTGTTGATAGAAGTAACCTGATAATGTCCAATTTCAATGCATGACAACTTTAGAGAGTTGTACTGTGAAAGAACTAATCAAGAGTAGTTGAAAAAAAGACCCATAAGTAAAGAGCATCAATCAAACGACTGCCCAAAAGAAAAGATATCAAAATACTCCTTCAACAACTAATTGCACCATCTTGTATCAAAGGAAAGAAGAATCAAATTTTGAACTAAAAAAAAGGAGGACCATTTACATATCTCAAAGGTTTACACGCATCCGGTGTATACACCAAACTAATGTTCTTTATCATGGTAATGTAATTAAATTAAGTAAAATACATATTCATTAATCATGGTTAAGTAACATGAACTTTAAATTCAAACACATGGCATGCATGTATTGACTTAGTGTATACACCGGGCGAGTGTAAGTTTTTACCTATCTCAAAACCCTATCATAAAGGAAGGAAGATCGCTGGTTTAGGATAATTAAGATCATAATTATGGTCTAACTTTATACTTGAAAATATGATATTTTACATTCCATTTTCAATTCAAATCTCTTGAGTTACTTTTTATTTTAAATCTTCCAAATAACTAGTAGCCCAACCTTTACTATTTAAAAAATGAAAGATTAAGGAAGAAATTAAACATACAATTTGTCTTTAACTTCTCTAGCTTTTTGCTCTATTTTTATTAAACATTGCATTCTTTAGAAGTTGACTGTGTATTTAAAAGGAGAGAAGAGAAAGACATAGGTGGTGAGATATTGTATATCAAAAAAATACACGTATGATGCATCAAACTTAAATTCAAACTTAAATTCAAAAATGAGAAAAAGTAAAAGAGTGTGAGTATAAGGCTATAAGCCAAAAAGTTTTACTCAAATCTTGTACTGATTTATTCACCAAATGAAGAGATAGTAGAATTCCTTGCAAACCAAGGAGATCAGAATAAGACCTCTTCTAGGTCCCAACCAGTATAAAATACTTGGTGTCGTATTTACCTTTCAGCAATTGTTTTTACAGTATTCGTAGCACTTGAGTTACTTTATATAGTTTCCTTAGTTGATTGACTAGAATAATAAGTCGACTGATAAATTGAAAAGAGTAATTCACCTCTCCTCTTAAAACTTTCACAACCTATCCTAATACAAGCAGTAGTGTCACTAAATTGATTAAAGGAATAAGACATAAACGCAAGTGATTGAGATGTTTTATAATTATTAGCTGAGTCAATAAATAAATGTAGATTTTAGTCTAAATAAACTCTTTTCTGAAGAAAAAAAATAATCTAACAACGAAACAAAATAAAATAAATCAAAATCTTATATGAGTGTACGTAAAGCAATTCAATTTACACCCATATATAGCTCACTAACAAAACTATAAATGAGTTGTTGGATTTACAGTGAAGAAGACATGAATGAAGTATCAACAAATTAAACTCAATTAGACAAAGAATAGAAATTCAACACTCAATTCAAACAAAGTAACCACCAAAGGAAATTTGAAGTTTTCTTCTATATTGGAATACACACAGGGAGTAATTTAAAGTAATTAAGCATTATCTATAACTAATATTGAATGTAATTAGTATTAATCCAAAAAAGTACAATAAACAAAAAGGGGAAGGATCAAGAAAAATTACAAATCGGGTGAAAATTAAAGATATTTTTTTCCCATGGGTAGTCATGGAAATGACTTTACCTAAGTATTTTTTTCTTTTTTTGATTAAATAAAATCGAAACCTTCTTTTTTTTTTAGAAAAATATATCTCATGAGTACCACTATTTAACATATCATAAGTCAGTACTTTTGAATAAAGTGTCTCTCACTTGGTCTGTGGTGGTGGCAAAGCTGATGGTTCTGTGCATGGCACTGTTGGGGATCCATGTCGATGCAGAAGTTCACGAGCCAATTCTTGAAGATCGCCGCTGCCCCCGCCTGAGGTGGATGGTGACATGTCCACTGGAGGTCTAGTACTGCCAACAAATTGGCGCGGCTCCATAGGGGGCGGGGGCAGCGGTCTAGACTGCTGCTGCATTGCCCACGAGGGTTGAACCATTGGGTCAAAAAGTGAGGATAAATCATAGGCTGCTGGCAATGAGGAACCTGCTGTTGGCAAGTCTGCTATGGTGAGTGCTGGCTGTTGGAGCATCGTCGGAGGTTGTTGTGGAGGTGGAGGTGGTGGTGGTGTTGGAAGCTCCAAAGTTGCTAGGTGGGCTTGTAAGTATGAGAGCTCCGCTTGTAAATTCACTACCTGAGTTTTATGATGCATGAAAAAATTGTAATAGAAATTAAGTCATACTTTTTCCTGCTACCTCCATCGCAGTTTATATGTTGGGTATTTGACTGAACATGAAGTTTAAGAAATAAAAGACTTTTAAAATTGATGATCTAAAACAATCCATAGTAATGGACAATTTCAAGTTAATTTAATTTCAAGTAAAAAGTGTGGCATTCTTTGTTAGAAACTCAACAAACTATAAAGAAAAGTAGGATGCATAACTTGGGGCAGAGGGAGTGGATATATAACATACCATATCCGAAAAATGAATAGTTTCATGCTGCACATTTTGCCAAAATTAATTATGCTTTGAATTATTTCAGTTCAAAAATGATAGAGGAAGAGATTAAAATTACGGTAACATTTGAATTATTAAGTGCCTAAAGTTATAACTGTTCAAGATACATGTCAAAATGAAACAAAAAAAAATACTGTGCAACAAGTTACATAAAATATTCGGAACCTAAAATCTGAATCGGTATGCATAAACTTATCTTTCACAAATATAAAGCCTGGTCCGAGACGATTTGGGATTTATTTAAATTTTATGAATTTCAACATCTATCTTAAGTTAAGATACACTAGTACGTTTACTTTTCTGTTTTCCAGAAGTAATTGGGTTTACAAACTACAACAACGGTCTCACTAAAATTAGTGGCCTAAAGTTAAATTTTAATATGAAGCCTTAAATATATGCACGTAACAAAAATATTATCAATAATTTAGAGTTATTTTTTTTATTCTTACGTACTATTTTTTTTTTTAGTGTAGTATTCTTAGAAGACATTAAGCATTTAACTTCACATAGTAATTTTATTATTTATAAAAGTAAAGACTAATTTTAACTAATAATATGTTAGTCATTTGTTTGCAATGCATTACCTTGAACATTATTAGGAAAACTTTATTTATTACTATGATGATTTGATAAAAAGTTTTAGAATATTTTTAATAAAATGTAGACAGTTCTTCTTTCCTTTTAATTTAATTTAAATTTTTTATCTTTTATATTTTATATTTTACAATCTTTAATATTATTTTAAGTGAAATTAAAATCATAAAATTCATATTAAATTTTTTGAGGCCTAAAACAAACGTTTTACTAACCTTATCCTTGAGCCACCCCTGCAATATATATCCAGTGTAGCCCGGACTCGAACCGGAGACCTTCAGTGTGTTTACCCTTGATGACTTATTTTTAAATATTTACTCTTTTTTTTTAATACAATATAGATTATGAACAAAAACTAATGGACTCACGTCAACCCTTACACAAATTACAAAGCCAGATCAAAGTGCACACAAAGTAAACTGGGGGGTGATTTTATTGCTATAGGAATGACAAAATTAATCATCAAAGATCTTGGTTCTAAAGGTCCCATATTTACTTCACTTTTTTCATACTTATGCCATTTTTCTAAACCACCATTAGTTAGTTAATGATACCTTACTGTAATAAAAAACTTATATTTATAACTTTAAAATCCTTTTTTTACAAGGACTTACCATTATAAAAAGGGAAAATACGCTATTATCACCTAGAACTATACGCGAAAAGGATGAGACACAGCCGAACTTTAGGAGGGTCCTATTACCCTTGGACTAATTAAAATCGTATTTTTAGCAACCTTAGTGTCTACGTGGCACACACGTGTGCCGACGTGGATCCTTCAGTGTGTTGTGCCACGTAGGCACTAAGGTTGTTAAAAATACGATTTTAACTAGTCTAAGTGTAATAGAACCCTCCTAAAGTTCGGGTGTGTCTCAATCTTTTCGCGTATAGTTCAAGATGGTAATAGAGTATTTTCTCTCATAAAAATGATCAAGAAGTGTTTTAGACCACAAATTTTCAAAAAAAGTCATTTTAAATTAAATTTTGTGTCAAGTTAAAACTCAAATGTTGCCACATAAGGAGTTGAATATTTTATAGGTTCCACATATTTCAGAGCAAGGACTTTGGGATTCAAGGGAATAGAAATTGGGTTAGGTTCTAGTTTCTGAAAGTATAGAAGTCATCAAAGCAATTCCCTATTCCCAATACTCCAATTGATAAAATTGAAAGAAATTAAATGATCCAAATGTAATAACCTTCAAAGTCAACCAGCAGACACGGAGACAATAATCTTAATAAATCTCCATTTCAAGTGAATTATTGAACTACAACTTCAATTAAAAATCAGTTTTGTAATCCATTTAATGAATCAAACTTATTATCCCTTATACTGAAAGCAACTAAATGTAGTGTATACCAAACATATTACACTGTTAATTAACGTTAAAAATGTTTTAAAAAGGACAAGTATATCAACAAGCAGACACAATTCACTATTATATTCTAATTAATTGGTAGATCAAAACTTAAGTCAAGCTGCTAACAGGATTAATGGTATGAGAAAAAGAAAGAGTCGCACTTGTTACTTACTGCTCCCACTGTACTGATCTATGTGACACACTCCTTTTTAATTCTATGTCAAAAGAAAAGTTACATTTCAATAACTAGAAACAATTAACTTCTAAATTATTATTTTTTACCCTTAATAAAATAATTTATAGAATTGCAGTCATGCAAATGTCTACGGTTTGTTCTCGAACATGACTTTTAAAAGTCTTTATTTCTATATTGAATTTTATTTTAAGTCAAATAATGTCACATAAATTAAAACGAAGGATCAGTTAAAAAAAAAAAGCTTCTTTTAATTTCTAAGTATTATACTTGTTGAGGAGTATCGGTTTCAACATGCTTCTTAGAGAAACAACAAAAGAGTGGTCATTGTCCCTTGTGCTAAAAATAACCAAAATATACTTTAAAGGTAGAAAAGCAATTCCATTTCTTTTAAAGAGAAAGAATATTTCTATTTCTATGAATTTGGGATAACGAGATAATCCATAATCAGATGTCTCGGTTTTGACCATCAGAAATAAAAAGTTTTCCTTTAGAAGCATGGCCTCCCATAAATGAGTCCAACCAAGTACAAATTCAAATTTAATCGGGCTTCTAAAATCGAACATCGAATAGAAAAAAAAAATAAAAAATTATGCCTATGCCCACCATTTCCTTAATAACAGCAAAATTGATAGAGTTATGGAAGAGAAAAGTGGAGTCACTGTTGCCCACATCATCATAAGTTAATCTATCAAACAACTTCTTGATTTCAGCAAAGTTTAAAACTGTTCCCTAAATGCAACACATCATGGTCCATTTCCCCTTTGTACATGAAAATCTTGTTCAAGATCTATTAAGTAATCTGAATATGAGTATATTATCTACACTCACAGTCACATATATAGGAGTTTATTTAATTGCTAAAATTTCCCCACAAAAATGTTGGAGACAAATTAACATATGCCAACTCAAAATCTTAAAACATACTCATCATCGCAACCTTAAGAAGAAGTCTTTTTATCTTACTTTTGACAACCAGTGCCAGATCCAACACCATGTTCCTCAATTAATACGAAGGTAAGCTTTATTTCCTACATAAACACTAATGCGTAAAAGCTGTCTCTTCTCATCACTAGTCTTAAAAGAAAATTTGTATCTTGGTCAATGAATAAATTAAAATACTTCCCCCGTTTCAATTTGTTTATCTGATTTTGACTTGACATAATTAAAGAAAATTTAGAAGAATTTTGTATCTTGAGTACTCTTAAACTTTAAACGTATGTAGAGAGTTAGAACGAAGGAGTTGTCTAAAAAAAGAAACCGACCTTTTTTTGTAAACGGACAACCCAAATTGAAACAAAGTACTTTGTTTTCAGGATCATCATAATCTGAACTCTCATTGAGATATAGAGATTTCTTATAACTCCAAGAATACATTTCAGAGTTTCACATTTGTAACGCATGGAGAGAAAATGGTTAAAAAATAGTAGTATAGATTCTTGAATACGCAAATGAGATTGTGTCTTGTATTTATCTGTACAAATGAAGACACAAAGTGGAAGTAGAGTGAAGATATTGATAAATCATTTGTTAGAAAAAAAAAAAAAGTCTAAAAGAAGAAGCAAAACGATTTGTAACGGAAGAAGAAAAGGCCAGTGTCTTTAGTTTACCAACTTTAGTGATAAGACAGACTTAACCAAAAAAAATTTTAAAAATAAAAAACTTAAAACTATTCTTATGAGGACAAAATGATGAGTCTTTTTCAAGAAACAAAATTTTGACATGATGGATCGTCAGCTAAAATACTAGTAGTCATGTAAGAAATAAAACCAAAGATTACAAAGGGCTATATATCACGAATTTAAGTTATATACGCTGAAAGTTTCATATACTGACCTGTTGCTGAAGAGCGAAGATGTGAGCAACGCAACCGTAGACGGGGTCTCGGAGCCTCGCTTGAGCTTCATAACAAATGGTAACAACTGCATCAAGCCTCTTGTGGACAGGAATATGAAGGAGGAGTTTCGAAACATTGCTAGCTCCAAACACTTTGTGAACAGCTGCAAAATGGGCAGCACCTTGTTCAGAATCAAAATAAGGTGCAAAAATGCAATTAGCAACACACTTCCTTCTCAAGAATTTACAAGCACCACATGGTCCTCCTCCACTTCCACCACCACCACCACCTCCTCCACCGCCTCCGCCTCCACTACTAGTACTTCCACTAGTCCCACCACCAACTCCTCCAACCGTGGCGGTAACAGTACCACCGGTGCTACTACTAGGATTTGAGCTCATTTTCTTGGACAAATATTCACCTCTTTTGGAACATAATTTGAAGGGGCTTGTAGAGGAGAAATTAAAAAGAGTATGCCTTATTACTAGGGTTTGGTTGGTGGTATTTGTTGGTATTAATTTCTTTTTTTTGTTGGTTATTTAATTTTATATATTTATGTATGTTGTAGTAGAAGTATATGAATATAGTAGATGAATAATATTTGTTTAGTGGAGGAAGCTAAGAAGGGGGGGGAGTTTTAAACACTAAATGAAGTCTTTAAAGCCACGCGATGAAGCAAACCCCATTTAGCTGCTTGCGTGAAGCAAACATGCGATTAGCCAACTGCCTTTTTATTTATCTTTCTTCCTTACTCTCGTGAGTTTTGGCCTTTGCTAGCCTAGCATTTAGCATTTAGCATTTAGCATTAGCAACCCCCCTCCCTCATTCTTTTTTTCTTTTAATTATTATCTTAATTTCTTTTTCAATACCACTTTTGATGTAATACAAAGAGGAATACATCCAATCTTGCTTTGTACTAGAAATAAAAGGTATTTACGTAAACGGACATTCAAACTTGGCCTCAATAAGCACTTCAGCTTTGAGAATGCACATCCAGACACCTCAATTAAAGTATGAACTGACAACTAAACACTCCAACTCATCCCATTGTGTTTCGTGGACACCCCACTTGGATGTGACACATAAATTTGAAGGTATCGAGATGATCATCTTGTAAACTGGAGTGTTCAGCTAGTTAATACAGTGGACGCGAGTTAAGGTGTCTAGATATGCATACTCAAAGTTGGAGTATTACTTACCAAAACGTCAAATCTAAATGTTTGTTTATGTATTATATATGAAAAAACCATTGATATATGACACCTAACTTACAAACTAATATTAAGGGGTTGTTTGGTACACTGATTAACTTATCCTAGGTTTATAGTCTTGGATCCTTAAACTAATTTATCCCACCTTAGAGATGGGAGAAATTAAACTAATCCCAAGATGGATGAATAAGGTGGGATATCTTAGTATTAAGTCTGGAATAAGATTTATATTACGTCTGGTTGACAATATTTTTTTTAAAAAGAGAGAGATAGAAAAACAAACTTAGTCCTGAAATATTTCACCTTATTTCGCGTACCAAAATGTCCCTAATAGAATGGTTTTTGTGGTGAGAGAGAGAAAAGGAGGCGTTGAAACGTGTCAATGGGAGTGTCTATATTAGCCTTTCTGTGCGTGTTTCAAGCTGCGTAGAGGGCAAAAGACGCCAACTATATCTCTCCCTTTCGACGTTGAAAAGGATTTCATTCTACCTCATCTTTTCATTCTTTTGTATCTATATTAAAAAATAAAATAAAAAAGTTACAAATAGAAACGGCTTTATACTCTTTTTCTATTACATAAAAGAGTTTGTTGGAATGACATAATTACCTAGAAAGAGTTTTATCATTTTAGTACTTACAACATTTGTATACTTTTGAGTTTAAGTTATAAAGAGCGTCTATATATGATCAGGTCATAATAAGACTTCTTAAAACAAATGTGACTTGATGGTGTTAAAAGTTCCTCAACACTGAAATATATTAAGACTATATGCATGATATTTAATTAATAGTGATAATTTAAATCGATGGAGATTTATATAATTGATGTTTATATGAAAGATGTCAAGTTTTGTCGTGAAACTGAAAAGGAAAAGATGTGAAATGAAGAAGAGAAGGAAGAAAGTAACAATTTTGTACTAAAATTAACATTTGTAGCAAAATTATTATCTTGGGTTCTTGTCCATTGTCTAACCATAACAAGATTTGCTAAGTTGGTATTGCAACACTTTTAAATTAGGATGAAAATATGGATTATATTGATATTGACAGCAATCGTTTTGTTTTAAATTTTTTATTTTCTCATTCAAACTACTAATTTTGCTACTTATATATCTTACCCCACTTTAAGTGAAGTCCCATCGCTTGTATTTTTTTCCCATTGTGGAAAAAATTCTGACTACTTAAATACGTATGGATTAGATTAACCATTAAAAAAAATTGTTCAGGAGAGGAACTTAATTTCATTTGTTTTTATTTAGTTGAATTATCAATCATATCGTGTCAGCAATAATTATTCAAAATGTATGTTCTTAAAATTGACTATATTCACAGAATTACCATTAAAAAATGCTCAAGATGAATTTTGTCCATATAATATAAAGTGCATGAAAGGATAAATTGTGGTGGAAGGCCGGTAAATACTGTTTTATCCTTAATGAGATTTCTTCAACTTGAGTCATGTTGGATATAGCGTAGTTGCCTTTGTTAGCTAGGAGCACTATATCCCTGGTGTAAGATTTCCCTACATAAACTTAAATTTAATCAAACTTCAATACGGAACGTTATGGAGAAACCGGAAAAGTAAAAGTTAGTCACGCTAGAGTATTCTTGCCGTGCATGATTAGAAATATATGATTGTTCTAGTGATGAAGATTAATGTGAAATACGCATTATGACTGATTTTACTTTTTATAAACTTAGACGTCTACTAGATTAATTTCATGATAAGTTAATCATTCATGGCAAAAAAAAATTGACTACATGAGAGCATGCACTGAAAATCTATAAAACAGGGTAAGTGACCTGTTGTAACAGTAAATAGCTACTCCTTCCGTTTCAAAATACTTCTCATCTTTTTTTTAAGAGTTAATTTAACTAATTTTAAAAGTTAATTCAGATGAAGTTAATTTAATATTTTAAATTAAAATATAGCTATTCAAAACTACACTAAAGTGTTGCAAGTCACAATTCTTCTAATATCACTATGTTGATGAAAAATAAATCTTAAAATATTGATCAAAATTCATCTAATATAACTCTCAAAATATTGAACGTGGCGAGTATATTATGAGACGGAAGATTAATTTAATATAATATAATACAATATAAATTCATATCATCAGTTTAGATATAGTTTTTTCGAAATGTTGCCATTTCACATGAAAGACGTGTTGGAATTTTTTTGTAAATTTATATGGTTGTATAATTTTAACTATTTCCATTTTCGCTCAACTAATTTTCATTTCATTATTTGGTTGACCAAGCCTATTATTATCATATGTATAATGCAAGGAATAATCTTTGGTTTAACTCGTAATGTTGACAAAGTTGTACTGTAGCTACTTAATATTTGTCGTAAATATAGACACGTCACTTCAAAAACGAAGAGAACAAAAAAGAAAAAAGAATTTTTCAGTCTGTTAATTCCTATACTAATAGTTTGTCCTAGTATGAAAAGTTTGTAAGACAGCTTTAAAAAGAGTTTCAGTTATATAAACCGTTAAATATTATTTGTCATTATTGAAAAAAATTTATTTGGTCCTTATAGTTTTTCGTTAGCTACATTTAATCTTTAATTAATTTGTTCATTTTTCATTCCTCTCTTTATAGTTCTTTTACAAATTTAATTAATTACTAACCGTTAAGTTGTTCAATTATCATGTATGATAGTAGTAGTTTTTTAATTGTCACTTTATATTGAGGGTAATACAATTCTAATTAAAAATAGTCTAATTATCATGTATTTCATATATAGGGACTCAAGACGTGTAGCTTAGATAATTGAAATATTGAATCACTATTAAATTTTCTAAACAAAATATTAGTATAAAGTTCAAAACCAGAATTTACTAACGATTAAAAGACAAAGTGTAAATTTTCCTATTAACATAATGATAGTACAACATGCTAAATGTATCACTGAAACTACTCTAATGAGCACTTCATTTAGAAGAAAGCACTTATAAGTATCATCTATATTCATAAATTCATTAAACATTCTCGTGATTTCTTTAATCATGGGGACTTAGAAGCTATTAATTAGTTACCTTAGGGAATTCTATCTAGCATCTTGAAAATTGAATTTAATAGCTTTTCTAATGTTGTTGAATATGATTATTACGTTTCTACATCTTGATTTCTTTGTTAATTTGTCAATTTCCGAATTTATATCCTGAGAATGGTTGACACCTAATGTCATTACTGGTTCGAGCATATCTATATCTGTTGCGACATGAGCATTGAATCTAACATGTGCGGAAGACATAAGTACTAAACACATGCGAGATATTTAATATTTCTAAACGCAACTTTAGAAATTAATAAGCACATCCCCTTAAGAAATCATAAATAAAATAAATAATTTTATTGATTTTATTATCCTTTTTCCACTATGTCCTTTCCTTATAAAATGAGCATATGTCCTTTTTTTATAAACTAGGTTAAACTTTAAAGAAATATTAGTTGTAGAGATAAAATGAAATAGTTTTAATTAATTATGTCTTGAAAATGACAAGTTAATTAGAAAAACTATTTATAGTAAAACAGACAACTAATATGAATCCAAGCGAGTTTTTGTTTACTCTAGTTGGGAAGTCATTTTCTTTATTTTTAACGATATTTTCTTTTAAGGAAAAAATAGTTTGACAGAAAATTGAAAAACATATTCTAATATGTAAGGAATTATGTGTAATTAGATAAAAATGTTGAACCTAATTATCAATAAAAAGAAGAAGAATAAAGTCAAAGGGACAGTTCGGCGTTCAAAGGATCCTGTGAGACGTTTCATTTCTGTCTCCAATAAGAAGATGCCACGTAGATTTTGTGATGCCAGAACGTAACGGCCACAGTGTAGATGATCTCACCACGTTTTGGACCCTCTACTATAACATTAAAAATGAGTCTGTCTCAACTATTTCCTTGATGTGAAAAAAGAAACTGAGAGAATATAAATGCCGTACTTTTGAAATTTAAGGTCAAAATAATTCTTAAATATTTATATGGTTGTAAATTATTTTATTAAGGAAATTTAAAGATAATTTTTTTTTTAATTATAATAAAGTGATTTTTTTAGAACGAACTATAAAGAAAAATATCTCACATAAAATAAAATGAAGAAAATGTACTTTTAACTTCAAAATCACTAGGTCTGGTTGTAATCATTAATATCGGAGTCTCAACTAATCAAAATCGCACACTGCAGGGTCCAGTCTGGGGTGACACTCCCAACAGAATTTTTTCCATACCCAACTAATTCGGATCGCGCATTGCAGGGCCCATTCTGGAGGTGGCATTGCAGGACAGAAGTTAGTGTTTTTGTATTATTTATTTTATTGTCAGTCTATGCTGTAGTAGATAGCTCTTGTACATGTCTGACCAGGTCTTGGGATAGTGATTGACATTTGTAAGAAGTTTTTGAAAAAAATAATTTATTAATATTTAATTCACTTTACATTAAGTCTTCCGCATATTTTTAGTTGGGTAATAAAGGTTCTCCTAACTACTTAGAATAGCGTAGGTGCCTACACGATCCGTTAGTCTAGGTCGTGACAAGTATGGGGGTGACACCCCAAATAAGATTTTCTCTATACCCAACTAATTTGGATCGTGCACTGCAAGACCCATTTTGGGGTGACACTTTCAACAGAATTTTCTCCATGCCCAAAGCTCGAACCCAAAATCTCTGATTAAAGATGAATAGTCCCACCATTACACCACAATTCATATTGATAGGTTCTAATCATTAATTAACTTAATAAATATTGAAGTTGACATGGTAACATACATCCAGTTATAAAGATATATGATACTTGGGAATTGTGTCTAACTCAATCTAAAAATTAGCGTATGAGAAAAGAATTATTAAGTCCATATAAAAAAATAAATTATCTATTCATTTTTCGATGTAAGACTCTTTAACATTAATAACATGAGTTTGAAAATCATAACATCTAAAAAAGACTGCTATTGCTAATAGGCTAACTAGCAAAAAAAGGAAGAAAAAAGCCAAATGTAATACGAAAGAGTATTGACTAGAAGTTTTTTTTGCTACAAATTACAATGGAGGATATAGTTAATTATCGGTGAAACTGAAAGACAAATTTATTTTATATGATTCTTTATTTTTTTTATATACGTGCAAATGTTATTCACTCAACTTAATATTAACAACATAACACTATTAATTTTTTCAGTTTTAATGTTCAAAATCACCAAGACCATTTAAAAGTGAATGGAGAACACAGTTAACCATCTAATCAGATAGGAGTACTGGTAGTATTTGCTAGTGAGAATTTTCACAAATTTTGTAAATAATATTAAAGAAAATAATTATTGGTCAAAAAAATTGGTACTAAGGTAAATGAGAATCAGTAACAGTAAGTAACGGCTGTATATGACCGCGCCGTCCGTTTCTTGTCTAAAGCGTGTGTTGTGTGAAGGAAGCAAAGGACAGATAGGCTTTCTATAGTGAGGTGCCACGTGTTACTGTGAAACTCTCTTAAATGACCGCTTGCTTACGTTAGAACAGTCCGCTTTCACCAAACACAAGAACCTCAAGGTATAGTACTGATTCATTCCATTCACTGATGTCACCTTTTAATCACTCCTTTTTTTTTTGTTTCTAATTGGAAATTACTCATTTCCTATAATGAAAGATTTCTATCCACAGTAACAATAACATATTCAAAATTTACATACAATCAGGTCTAGAAAAATACAGAATACATAATTTATATTACTCTCAACAAGAATATAAGAATAAAAAATTGTAAGCGTAGTACTATGACTATTATAAAAACAACACTCCTATCTAAGAGCGTAATATACTCTGACCGTCTAATTTTCTACTATAATTTCACACCTTTCTATTTATGATCATTTCTCAATAAACTTACACATTTTGACACACCAAATTTTATAAAGATTTACTTGTCAATAATAGTAGTAACAAAATGTTCATTAATAAAATTAATAATAGTAAAAACTAAACGTTCATTAATATAATTTTATTATATAGTACGAAAAATCTCTTCATGCAGAACGTGACTTTCTTTTTTTTTCTTGAAAAATAGAAGATGCTGAGTTTTTTTTTTTTTAATAAAATATAAATTTTTGAATTTAATTTTATATCTTAAAAAAAGTGAAATCACAATAGAAATCCCCAATCTATTTTTAAAAGAAAAAAAAATTGAAATATGAAATTATAATTATCTTAAATTGTATGTTCAAACACTAATTTCAAATCATAATCCAAATCGCATGTCCATACTTACGAGGTTAACCATAATATATTTGGTTAATTTTTTTTAAATTTTTACAATAAACTAATTGTGCACATGTAGACATTTCACCATAAAATTTGGCAGCTTGATTTTAAATCAACATTCGTTTGTGTAATCATAACTAAATTTCAACTTCAATTTTAAATCATGATTTCAAATCCCAAATTCTCCAAAACATATCATTTGAAATTTCAAATTATAATATCAATTCAAAAAAAAAAAAAGACTAGTTCATATGCAACGCGAGGAAATTGTTCATATGGAAGGATTATTTCAAAGAATAATTAGTTACTATTATTGTTGTTTTTTGAATTAGGAAATCTTTGTAAATTTATGTGTATTTACCATTTTGTAATAAGATCTAATTGCAAGTATTTTTTGAAAAACGAAAAGATGTGAATATGCAATATATTATTACTAACGCATTAGGATATTTCGATATCGTATTACAACAACAACAACAAACCCAGTGTATTCCCACCTAGTGGGGTCTGGGGGGATAAGATGTACGCAGTCCATACCTCTACCTCTAAAGAAGTAGAAAGGTTGTTTCCGATAGACCCCTGGCTCAAGGCACGAGATACCACACAAACACATAGTAAAGCACAGAAGCAGATTACATAACATAAATACGGCACCCATAAGTAATATAAAACAGAGGAAAGCAGAGGAAAGCACACAGATTTATAATAAAACATGGAACACGAAACACGGAATCATAACAGGAATAAAACCTCCACCAAATACTTCCCTACACTAGCGATCCAAACTGGCAACGTTACTTACACCGTCCTCATTCATGCAACGTTACTTCATTTTAAAACGTGCTACAATGTTTGACACCACTATAGTCTATAATCATATATTTATCACCACATTCAAGAACTCAAATTCTAAACTTTGATGTTATGCATCTTTTATCAAACTAATTCAAATTCCAAACTCTGAAGTAATGTTTATTTTATCAAACTACTCCATTCACTTTCACCTTTCGCACGTCGAAAGTCAAATTGCATGAACTTTGACTATTTCGATATCGTATTATCACCTATATATGATTTGCTCATTCTTTGAGATTAACTAATCAACTGTTTGACAATTTTATTTTTTATATAGTTTTCATAAATTATGAATTTTCATATTTATGAGAAAAAAACATAAAAAAAATTATATTCAAGTTACACATCCAAACATATAAATAATTTCAACTTCAAATAGACCTGATTTGAAATTATGTCCAAACGACCCTAAAACTCTCACACAACTTAATTCATGAATTTGGTGTTAATCCCAACTTGATGACTTGATTTATGCCTCATAGTTCCCGTTTTTTTTTTTTTTTTTTTTTTTGGGGGGGGGGGGGGGGGGAGATAATAGCTTATAAATTATATAATAGATAATTAAATCAAATACAACAAGCTTGATTGAAAAAGGGTTCACAATATATGGATGTTGGTCAATTATTTTATTTTTATTCATGTGTCACTAAAGCAATCATACATCTACTTTTCGCACCAAATTAACAATCTAAAATTGATCCTTGAACCTCTGACCACTAACATATATAAAAAGAAAACGATAAATTTATTTTATTTAATAGTATAAGATTTGGAGAATATTGGACAAATTAATTTCATCGAGAAGAAAAATAGTATGACCTTAACAACTCTGAATCTAGAAATTAACAATTTCAAAGATTTTAATTTGCAATTAAGCATGCACATTGCCTTGACGTCCTTTCTAAGTAAAGAAAATGACGTTATTTGAAACTTTGATTTTGTATTTTGTCTGACAGCTGCTACCTTCTTTTATTTATTTATAATATGTATTTCACTACTTATTTAATATATTGTTTTTGCCCTTCATAAAATACTAGCACCAAGAAAGTAATTAATCAACTTATTATATATTTTCATTTTAGGCGGTCATTCAACAGCATCTTGCTAAACTTTTTGTTTTCTACGTGCAAATAATATATACTTACAAGATGTCGAAACCAAAAATAAATTAAAATAAATATTATTTAATTTTTCGGACACGAAATGTTATTACAAAAGGTCAAACTATATTAATAATATATAGATCGATATAACTTGCACAAAATATTTGGCGCCATTATTTTTATGGTTAAGTAATTTAATGGCAACGGTGGTAAACCCACCATGCAAGTTACAACATTCCTACAGTTTCTTATGAAGGTTTAATTCCAAAAATCTAAACATGGTTCAATTTTCTCTTTCTTTTGTGGTCAAAAAAGCAAAAGAATAATGTATAACTAGCTTACTAGACTTCTAATTAGTTAATGGATTTATATTTGGATGATGCTATATATTGTTATAAAATGTTATGGCCCTACAGGCTGCAATTTTTCTTTGCTATAATGGGTTAAAGGTTTTGATTCTCACTCGTGTGGTCAAAACCTAGGAAACATAAACTAAGGATTTTCTACTATTTTTTATTCAATGTTTATTATTTGTATTAAAGTTAGACTAAACTTGAATTTATAGTGAGAAGTTCTATAGTAGGGGTAAAGTGCGATTATATATCGAGGGAACACAAACTTGAGCAAGGGAGGATCTATTAAGAGAGTTAAGAGTGCCACGTCACCCACAAATTTCGACGAAAGTAATCTCTCTATATACATATATATATACGGATATAATCAAATAATTAACATGCCATCCCCAAGACTGAAGTGTTGTTTGGTCAGAGTGGTAGAGTATCACATTTGCTCCCCTAGGTCGCGGGTTTGACCTCCGCTGGCAACCTTAATTTTAGGCTGAAGTGAAGCCACAAATAACTACTACTCCCTTCATTTAAAAAAGAATGACCTTATTTGACTTGACACGGAATTTAAGAAAATAAAGATTAGGGTGATGTGAAGCCACAAATAACTACTACTCCAGTTGGCAACCCCTTTTTTATATATGTATTTATAGTAATTATATTGAATTTTTCTTTTATTTTCCAAATATTAATAATAGTTAATATTTGTATTAAAAAGTGCATAATTGTATTCTCTCTCCTCAAATTAAAAAAAAAAATCTATTCCTCTCAAATCTCAATTCCCAAATCAGCACTGCTCTCTGCTTTTTTGATCTTTGCTGCTGCTGCTGTCGGAGTTTTTGGGATCGCCGGCAAAGGTCACGGCCTCAGCCTCACCGGCCACCTCTCTCTGCATCCATTGTTAAGTTTACTTGGCACCCGAAGAATCTGGATCCTGAATCCGCCTCTGAACTTGAGGTTTCTGATTATGGATGATTGAGTACTTATCATTCCACCGCGACCTCTATCGGTACTAACGACTTTATTTTTTGTGTATAATAAAATTGAATGTACTCTAAATTAAGATGTTTTTGGATTTATTTAGACTTTAAAATGTATAACAATTTACCAAATTTCTGGAAAGAAATTGTGTTTTAAATGACAGGATGTCACCCCGACATACGGCATTGTAGCTGTTGATTGTAAAATCAGTTTGTTTATGTAGATTTATTTAAGAAGAAAGCTAATGATTCATATTATTTAGTGTAAAATTATATTTAATTATTAATATTAAATTAATTAAAGGATACTGAATAATTAAAGGAGTCAAAGTAGTAGTAACGAGGCTACTTAAAGTTTGAAAGTAACGCTAATCATGATTAGTTTTTTAATAATCACTTTATGACATTAAAAGTAGATTTGGTCAAGTGATCAGTTCCATCATCTGAAGAATTATTTTATAAGGGAATATTTGGGGCCAAAGTGATTGAGAAAATATGCGGTAATATCATTTAATTTTTAATAAAACAAATGCACCTATTAGTATAATACGAATATCATTTTATCTAAGTATACAAGGGCGGATCTAACAGTAATTAATTCATATTCGATAGAATTTGATGCTACAATTGAACTTTACTCTCTCCGTTTAGAGTATATAGTATCTAAATTCTGATTTCATCGTCAAAGAGATCTTTAAATGTTATGACACTAACTAAATACTTGAATTTTGTTAGATATAATGTACTCTTTTCACCACGTGACATTACAAATTCAAAATTAATAATTGATCCAATAATTTTTATTTGAAGCCAAGGTTTTAAAAGCTTGGTCCTATTTAAATTGAAAATATCCAATTCGTCTATTTATCAATCTGTATAAAACAATTTTAATATTAATTTTCGAACCTTTTTAGAGTGGAAATTGAAGTGTAATCCAAATAGAAAGTAATACTTTCTAAGAAAATAAAGATGATGTCTTATAGTTTATGGTGCCATTGACAATGTAAATGGGACGAAGTAGGTAAAAAAACACTTTTAATATCTACTATTATTCAATATTAGTTAGCACTAGTATTATTTTTGAAGTTGTTAATATTTAGCCTTTCTTTTGTTAAATATAAAGTTTGAATAAAAATACCCCAACTAAAATACGGAATAACTTCAAAGGTGCTGCAATTAGAACGATTGAGAAGACAAATTCAACAAACACTTTATCGATTCAAAAATTTGTTGAAGTTTCAAAATTAAGGAAAGATTAATGGTTCGAAATTTTATAAGTTCAAAAATCAAGAAACAGTTCATAAGGTTCAAAAATTTTCTAGAGTTTCATTCATTGGGTTCAAAGCCAGTGACGATTCGTGTTGATCGAACCTTTATAAGTTAATCGGTATTTTAAGTAATGGTAGTTTTGTCTGAATTTTATTTTTAATTAAATTATAATTATTTTTCTATGTACTTTTCATAGCTAAAAACTCATAGCACGCTCGAAAACTTTTAACGGATCTGAAACTTTAATGGGCTTAGTCTGGGATGCAATCGTCAAACTTGTCTTAAAATGTTTATGGGCTTAACTTTCCATTTTCTGAATGGAACATACTGGACGTGTGCAGCAGAAGCCCAACAACGACCAGAAAGTTATTTCAAACGTTAGACGATAATCTAATGTTTTGTTTGCAAAATTGAACGAACAGTATACTCGAGTATAATAATGTTGTTTGAAAGGACAATTCTTCAAGGACCATATTTGCATTAGAATAAGGATAAAATCCAAATAATTGCTTAAAAAGGACATTTGAACAAATTGGCCCTTTGATTTTTTGGAATTTTTGACGGAATAAACCATTTTTTAAATCTCACTGAAGTAGTAATATGTTTTTCGAAAATTGTACAAAACTAGTATAACGTTGTTGGCAGTAACGTATTAGATTTTAAAAAAAATTAATAGATCAAAATGGCATTGTTGGCAGTAACGTATTAGGTTTTAAAAAAATTAATAGATCAAAATGACGTTAAATTAGGAATCGTTACTGACAGTAACGTTTTTGGCTTAAAATGTTACCACTGGTAACGAGACTCTGTAACTTTGTCCCATTGGACTCTGCAGAGTTGATTTGGAAGAGTCTGATATGGCAGAGTTGCAGAGTCTCGTTGCCGTTGGTGACGTTTTAAGTCAAAAAATTACTATCAGTAATAATTCCTAATTTAACGTCGTGAACTGTTCATTTTGGTCGGTTAATTTTAAAAAAACCTAATACATTACTGCCAACAATGTTTATACTAGTTTTAAAAAGTTTTCACAAAAAATATTAGCTTGGTGAATTAATTTTTAAAATAGTTTATTTTGGTCAAAATTTCGATTTTTTTCTTGGTATACAAAGTTGGAAAAATCTCTTGCGTTTAGAAAAAGTTTCAAGTGACATATATTATGTCCATAATATATATATATATATATATATATATATATATATAACTATCACTAGGAACATCCTAAAGAATTGGTCAATGTAAAACTAAAGCATTTGTTGACAACCAAAATCCACTTTTTGTGTTAAAAGCACAAATTTGTCCGATGGTTAAGGTTGAACTTGTTATTTGTCACAACCTCATTATGACATAGCAAAAACATACAACAACTTTTCATTTTCATTGTTAAAGTAGTACTACTATTTTTGGTTGCATAAATCTAATTCATCACTCTTCCCTTTAATTAAATTTGAACACAAGCAAGCTATCTAGCATGTCAAAGTTTGATCCTTATGATCATCTCAATGTGTTGCTCAACAAAGATGGAACTTTAACTCGTCTTATTGAGGTTCCTACAAGCCAAGCCACTGGTGATAAAGATCAACTCCCTGGCCAAGCTGTTGTTAGCAAAGACATCACTTTAAATGAAGAAAAGACAACTTGGATGAGACTTTATCGTCCAACCAAATTGCCTTCCAACGACAAATCTATCGCTAAACTTCCCATCATTGTTTATTTCCGTTCAGGTCAGAGCCTGATTCAATATTTAAATTTAAATTTTTGAATACCGTTGAACTCATCACACTTTTGAAATTATGTGCTCATAAACATTCCTCTCTCTTAATTTCATTTTATATGTCTAAATCGATAGAGGCAAATTTAGGATTTTAATTCGATGAGTAAGATTTTTTATTTTATGGCAAATCCATTACCTTGTTTGAGTTATGGGTTTCATAGCTCTTATACTGACAATAATTAGCTAAACGATTGGACCGGCCCCTGAATTTGACTAGACAGCATATTTGATACTAGAACATATAGGGAGACTTTAGTGATCTAAAACAAAAAAAAATTGTACAATATATCAAAATGTAATGCAAATCTTATGATCTTAAACATGACACGCGAGAGGTTAGAATTGAAGAGTTATTACATAAAGGAAGTGACATTCTTTTTAAAATGGACTAAAAACACGTAAAATTGAAACAAAAGGAGTATTTATCGAAAAAATTAGAGGATTTATATACGATTTACTTTATTTTGTAAGAACTTTTTAGTCATGTCACATATTTATAGTATTAAAAATTATGTTCCATGGTGCAGGAGGGTGGATTCACTTCAATGTAGCAACTTGCATGATCCATGAAAGTCTTAACCATCTTTGTAGTGAAGTCCCCTCCATAGTTGTGGGGGTGGAATATGGTCTAGCACCCGAAAACAAGCTCCCTACCCAGTACCACAACGCGGTGGACGCCCTTCTTTGGATCAAGGACCAGGCGTTGGATCGCGTTAATGGTGAAACATGGCTAAGGGAATATGGAGATTTCTCTAGGTGTTACCTCTATGGAGTGAGTTGTGGTGGGAATGTAGCTTTTAATACTGCACTTAAACTACTCGATAGAGAAATAAAGCCATTACGTATCAATGGGATCATAATGAATCAACCTTTATTTGGTGGGAAAACGAGGACAAAATCAGAAATGAGGCTAGCTGCGGACACATTTTTTCCATTGCCAGTAATTGATACGTTATGGGATTTGGCATTGCCAGAAGGGGCAGATAGGGATCATAGGTTTTGTAATCCAATGGTGGATGGGTCATATAGGGACAAGATCAAGAAACTTGGGAGGTGTTTGGTGATTGGATTTGGAGGGGACCCTTTGGTTGATAGGCAACAAGATTTTGTGCAGATGTTAGTTAAGGAAGGGGTTATGGTGGAAGCTAGATTTGATGATGTTGGATTCCATGGAATTGATATGGTTGATAGTAGAAGAGCTGCTGCTATTGTTAACTTCATTAAGGAGTTTGTTTGATCATCCTTAATTTGATTTGATGCCGGAACATTTCACTAAGCTCCTGACATGTGTGGGGTACGAAAATAATTGGACCACACGTTGATTAATTAGTTTGTTGTATGCCGTGATATTATTTACTTACTACTAGTATCTATGTAGAGGTTCATTTTATGTAAGATGTTTTTACGGCGTCAACTAACTCCTGACGCAAGATTTGATAAGTCTTAGTTAATGTTAAATTAGGAAATGGTATAACTGGAAGTTGGTTATACAATTGATCTACTTTATTTATGTATCTGTATCTATTGATATATCTTATTTACATAGAATATATCTTATTTACATAGAGGGTCTTTTGGAAGTAATTTCTCTATGCCTCGTGAAGTAGGAATAAGGTTTATTAATGTTTTATTGGTTAGAGTTATTGTGAGATTTTACTGAAAATATTGTTGTTGTTGGACTTTAATTTAGTCTCTCTATTATTTAAATTTTTTATTTCTAATCCTTGTGATATTTAATCTACAACAAATTCAAGTACTCATTTTATTTCAATTTGCTCTTCTTACTTTCTTTTTTTGCTCCGTTTAAAAAAGAGTGTTTACTTTCATATTTTTGATAACTTTTTAGTTCAAACTTTAACATATTTAGCACCACAAAATTAAATAACATTTTAATATATTTTACATGTCTTTTCAAAGTGTTTTTTACTTTCTTTAATTTTGTATATATCAAATTAATCAAATCGAACTAAGTAAATTGACATGATGTGTGTTTTAGTCCCTTTGACGCAGGGCTAATCAATATATCAGCATCAATTACTACAAAAGTATAACATGCGACCAACAAATCCCACAAGTAATCGACAAAAGTCACACACTGTTGCATTGTATTTATGAAATTGATTGAGGTGAAAAATAAAATCCTCATTTTCATTTCATTTCATTTCCTTCCTTTTCTAGTCTAGTTTTTATTGGTAACTGTAGTAGTAATAGTGGTGAAGACTTGAGTGTGAGTGTGATTGTGATTGAAATGACAATAGAAAAAAAAAAATGAAGTGTTGAGCCGAAGGTTAACTAAGACACAATTGGATGGGATGTCTGTACCTCGTTGTGAGTCACTCAACAGTGCCTCTGCTACTTGACTGAATAACATTTTTATCATCAATTTCTTTTTTCTTTTTTCAAAAATAAATAAATAAATTATATATATTCTACTCCATCTAATAAAGTACTAATATTAGTCCTCACTTATTTCTTAAACATTCTCTCATGCTTCCAGACATGGTGAGCTCCACATATTCTTGTACCGTCAAAGAGATTTCTAGACATGTCATGTATCTCTACAGTCTATTTATTGAAGGGACAGAAATTGAACCCATGAGTGGTAAATTCACAATTCAATGTCTTAATCCACTTGGCTACCTCCATTGCTAATACCCGCCTGCAGTCAAAAAAAGATAATCTTCGCAGTTTGATATTCGTAAAGTA
The DNA here is from genome assembly GCF_002878395.1 of Capsicum annuum. NCBI lineage: Eukaryota > Viridiplantae > Streptophyta > Magnoliopsida > Solanales > Solanaceae > Capsicum > Capsicum annuum. Next base: position 43,047,981 of record NC_061111.1, read on the forward strand.
AAGCGCATCGGTTCTCTCCATCCGATTGATAGGAAGAACAAATACCTTCACAATTTTCAACCTTGTACCACTCATTCAATAGACCATGGTACCATCAAAGATTGTGACACGGAGTGACATATAAAAAAAAATTATTTTCCAAAATGAGAGTTCGGAGGTAAATCCCGTTAATCAAATTCCAAAAGTAGGTGTTAGACACCTGACGAAAGTTTTTTTCTTTTCTTGAAAAAACGACAATATAAAACTCAACTATTTTTAAAATAGAACTATTACTCTCCTGTATCAACTCTTAACACTAATACATATGTTTGCTTCACGCAAGATGCAGTTTCTCTCCCCTTAATTTCTGCTTCTCTCTTTTTCCCTTGACTTCTAAGTTTACACCAATATATGAAACCCAACACACAAAAAGGCACCCTTTCCGTCTATTTAGAATCGTTTTTCATTTCTTTTATACCGGTAATATAAATAGAAGGGTTATTTGCTAACATAATCTTGCCCCAATGCAAGATTTTATATCAATATACCTGTAGTGTTGTATCTAAAAGTATCCATGAATGGCCACCTTCTTAATGTACAATTTACACCTTTATAAAGAAGACCATATAAATAAAATCTCAAAAAGAGTTTTAAGTTATTTTGAGATTTTAAGTTATGAATGTCAGCTCTTCTTGTTATACCAAGCCTGTTTTATTTCAAAATTAGGAATCTTATAGTTTCCTATGGATATTCTTTAAGCAACATAATAGTATAAAGAAAATCTTATGCTAGCAATGCATATAATTAACCTCGGGGTCATTCGATAGCAAGTATTAATTAATACTCCATCTGTTCCATTTTACCCGTCTCGAATTTCCTAATCCGGTGTCCTATTTTACTTGTCATTTTTTACTTATCAAGACAAGACAATTTTTTTCTCCATATTTTACCCTTTGCATTAATTACTTTTTCTTTAAATTAAAATGTAAACATCATTTAATAGGTGTACTATGGTAAACTAGTCATGTTATTTATTATTTTTCTTAATAACTGTGCCATCCTAATTTGGGATGAGTAAAATGGGAAGGAGGGAGTAATACATAGATTAATTATGAAAGTATATATTCATGTATTATTGTTTTATGCAAAATTTAGCTACTCGTGAATATCGTAATTTCATTTTGCATATATAAAACAATACATAAATTTTATTTTAGCTTATACATGTTTCTAAATTATAAATCAAAACTCGTATTAGGTATATTGAGTTTTATACCCATCAAAAGAATGGTTCCAAACATCGTATTTTAATCCATGAATAACTTAACTCATAACCAGCTATCAAACGATCCTCGGAGATGTTTGATTAGAATATATTAGAAAAAAATAATACATGTACTAGCTATAATTTGTTTAATCATTTGTTTAGTAGGATTTTCAGTTTATGTATAACTACATTAGTTATACACCTTATTTAGTATTATAACGAATACACACCATGAAAGATATTAGCAACAATACAAAGATTATCACATAAATAAGCTAGGTTAAAAACAAAATTGTTTTAAATACACTAAATCAAACAGTGGATAAAAATTAATCTCAATAAAACTAATCCCAGCAACACATGTCAAATTTCAGCATTACAAGTAAACCTCGTTCAATACTAGTCTTATACACCGTACAAAAACGACTCACTATCGTTTGATTGGGAACAAATTATCCCGAAATTAGTTATCTGGGATAAGTTATTCCCAGAGGCGGATTCAGAATTTTAAACTTGTGGGTTTCCAAGGGCTCCTTTCCTGCTACTAAGTTATCCCTTGGTTTAGTCATGGGTTCTCACCTATTAATATTTATAACTTTTGACAATTTTTCTATGTAATTTAAGCCTTATGGTAGCGGGTGTGGGTTCCCGGGAACCCACACCTTCTACTCTACATCCGCCACTGGTTATTCCACCATGTATATGTGATAACTTATTCCATCATTAAGATATAAATGGTGGGATAAATAATCTAGAAACTAACTAATAACTCCAATAAAAAATAAAATAAAAATAATCCTACATTTAATCTGAAATTATTATACTTTATTCATCACATAATACTCCATCCGTTTCATAATAAATGAATTATTGAATTTTGACATACATATTAAGAAAAAACATTAAAGACATAAATTTAACACAACTTTCTATTTTTACCTAAAAAAAAATAAAAAAAATTGACCTTGTAATACCTTTTCAAAAATTAATTGATTGTCAAATTATAAGGGCAAATTTAAAAAAAAATTTAATGATTAACTTATTTTGAAACACCAATAAATATTCCAACAATTTACTTATTCAAAACGGAGAGAGTACTAAATCTTTTGGAAAATATGATTGAATGGAGTAGCATAGCTAACTATCAAGTGACCCACCACCAAAAGGTTGAACATTTTCTCATCTAAAAAAAATCTAAAGTAGAACTGAACTACTTGTAGTAACAAACAGCAACAAGCAGTCCCCACCTACCTTCTATAATTAAATAAATACTCCCTATCTCTCTTTTACAGATCTTTAACTCTTCTTCTCCCTGTTCTTCTTCATTATCATTCCCCATACCCCACAAAATCAATGGAAACAAAAAACATGAGAAGTGGTGGTGGTGGGCCTTGTGGTGCATGCAAGTTTCTCAGAAGGAAGTGTGTGAAGGGTTGTATATTTGCACCTTATTTTGACTCCGAACAAGGCATGGCTCATTTTGCTGCTGTCCATAAGGTGTTTGGAGCTAGCAATGCCTCCAAGTTATTGCTCACCATTCCACCCAACAAACGTCTAGAAACTGTTGTTACTCTTTGTTATGAGGCTCTTGCTAGAGTTAGAGACCCTGTCTATGGCTGTGTTGGTCACATCTTTACCCTTCAGCAACAGGTATTCTTTTCCTACATTTAACAGTAGTCATTTCTACGACATGATCAATGAGTTTAAGTTATATGCGCTCTCAGTATCTCACCTTACCTTTGTGGGATGCAGGTAAATTGTATCTTATTTTTAAGATTATAAATCATGCGCGTCTTAAGAGGTTTAACTGTGGATATAATATATGTTTTGAGTGACTTGATAGTGTTAATATTTTTTATATTAACGATGTATATAACCGAAACTCTTTAAGTTATCAAGCTGTTAGATATCATTTTTATCAAGTTAATTAGTACTAACTAATGCACACCATATGTGTAAACTGTTTTTTTACAAACTAGATCAAAGGAAAAGTTGAACATTTTCTGAAATGCAAAAATATAGCGCAGAAGAGTAGGTTGACTCATTTATGACTCAAATCACTTATTAACTCAGTACATTTTAGCCTATTTGAACCCTACGTACTGACATTAATGATAAAGTTCAAGGCTGAAGAATTATTGAGAATGACTTGAACAATTCCCCCCCCCCCCCCCCCGCACCCCCCCAAACACAAACACAGAGATTGATTAAGCTGACTTGTACTGTTACAGCCCATAGGAAATATAAATTGGACTCATGCAATAGTTGGTTGATACAAAAACAACAACATTTATATCCGGTATATTCCCACAAAGTGTGTCTAAAAAGGATAGAGTGTACGAAGTCCGTATGACTACCTCAAAAGTGATATAAAAAGGTTGTTTTCGATAGATCTTTGGCTCATGACAACAAACATTCAGATGGTTGATGTGGACTTTAATATATAGTGTTTAATTTCTTGCTTGCCGGAGCTAACAAGTAACTTTAATCAACTTTAGCAGCTCGAGAAATATTCAATACATCAATAATTTGACTTGGTTTCCTATTGATTTGATGTCTTTCATGAAAGTCTAAAAAATATTATTAAAAACTATTGAGCGCACGTGATCTTTCTTTTTTCTCTTAACTTAGTCGGATAAAAAAGAAAATTTGGAATTGCTAAATCAGTGACAATATATAGGTATTTATATCTTTGTTTTGTTATATGGGCCACTACAATGAATTAATGAAAAGATAACTAGTTATGTTGAGTACATATATGTAGCTAGCTCTGGAGTTCTCATTGTAACATTACAATGTTCTTTATTTAAAATAAATAGCACACACTGTTTGGACTTTTATAGAGTTCCCTATAAACAAAGAAGGCAAGTATAGAATAGCTATATACTACTTGCAGCAGCTATACATTTTGACTAAAAGTCTGATGGAAATTAGACTTTTTCTGACAGGTAGCTTCTATGCAATTCCACGAAGTATCTTGATCTTATCATTTAGCACATGAATAAGTTTTTAATATATGGGGACTTAGAGATTGAACTAATAGGTAATGTAACCATGGTAGAACAAGGTACCAACTTTAAGGTAATGTATATTTATAAACATATACTAAATCTTTCTCTGGTAGTACTCTACTCGTATACTCCAATATATTAAACATGCGGTTGGAGTTCACATTTTATTTCAAGACATTATGTGCAATCATCAGAGGAAGATTTAAGTGTTTTCAACATATTTGAACATTGATAGTATCTAATTGTTTGGTTTGATATGTGTGTGTAGGCTGTGACATTGCAAGCAGAGTTAGCTTACGTTCAAGCCCGTATTTCCACCCTGCAGCAACACCACCTCCCTATGCCACCAACACAAACACCATCACAGGCAGAAGCATCATCAGTGTGCATCGATCCTTCGATTGATATAACAGACTTATGTAACGTGTTGGATCAACAACTAGACGACTCTATGTGACCCAGATCCACACAGTTAACTAACTGTAACACTTCGTCTCTAGACATGATGACTTATCTAGCTAGATCATCAATCAGTTAGCTAGGTTCAGGGAAGAAAATTATCATGTAGTACTACTCTCTTTTTGTTTATATGTTAAAAACTTCCTCCCCCCCCTCTTTCTCTGCATTTCTCTAATCAATGCTAATTGTGCTTGTTTGTTAAGTAGGGCTTAAATCACTGTAAATGGGCTTTTTCTATATTAGCAAAAAACTGTATGAACTAGGACTCTATTGATGGAACGGTAGAAATAATGGAAATTGGATCAACTAGAGGGATTACAATGGAAAATAGCATATAGGGATAAATCAAGAACGTGCTAACACACCATGCATTATTCTTTCACTTCTCTAACATAACTATATTTTATTGATAGCTACCCTATATACTGTTTGGTCAACTAATTTACGAAGAAGGTTGAAATACACACACTATATACACTATTAGTATATATGTTGTGTATATACTAATGGAAATTGAATCAACGGAAAATAGCAGATAGGGATAAATAGACAGACAGACAGAAAGGGAGGAGGGGGAAGGAGTTGGAATGCGAATCAAGAACGGGCTAACACTATGCATTATTCTCTCACTTTTTCCTTACACATAGTTACCATATATACTGTTTGGCCAACTAATATAAATATACACAATATATACACTATTAGTTTATATGTTGTATATAAGTTTGTGGGTGTATATATTTATTATAAATATACACAATATATACACTATTAGTTTATATGTTGTATATAAGTTTGTGGGTGTATATATTTCTATATAATAGAAGCACTGGTTTCGACTAATGCTTCATCAATTACTATACTATCCCTAATTATTTCGTAAATTACTATATTACCTCTAATTAATTAATATAATTCATTTATATATTAGAATTAATAATATTTTTTTATTATATTACCCCTAATTAATTATTATAAGTCGTTTATATATTAGAATTAATAATATTTAATTTAAAAAATAGATATTTATGATGTTTGTTTCAGCTGTTTTAACCGTGATTTTACTATATCATCCCCAATTAATTATTATAAGTCGTTTATGTATTAAAAAATTAATAATATTTAATTAAAAAATAGATGACATGTCTGCCTATATTACCCCTAATTGCCTCGTGATTTATTATATTATCCATAATTAATGATTATAAGTCATTTATATATTAGAATTAATTAATTATAATAAGTCATTTATATATTAGAATTAATAATATTTAATTAAAAAAGATATTTATAACGTTTGTTTCAGCTGTTTTAATCGTTATTTTACTATATCATCCCTAATTAATCATTATAAGTTATTTATGTATTAAAAATTAATAATATTTAATTAAAAAATAGATGACATATCTGCCTATATTACCCCTAATTTCTCTGTGATTTATTATATCACCCCTAATTAATTATTATAAGTCATTTATATATTAGAATTAATAATATTTTTTTTACTATATTACCCTAATTGATTATTATAAGTCATTTATATATTAGAATTAATAATATTTAATTAAAAAAAAAAGATATTTATGATATTTGTTTCAACTGCTTTAACCGTGATTTTACTATATCATCCCTAATTAATTATTATAAGTCATTTAACTATTAAAAAATTAATAATATTTAATTAACAAAATCAACTGCTTCGTCATTTACTATATTACCCCTAATTGCTTCATGATTTACTATATTACCCCTAATTAATTTATATATTAGAATTAATAATATTTTTTTATTATATTACCCCTAATTAATTATTATAAGTCATTTATATATTAGAATTAATATTATTTAGTTAAAAAATAGATATTTTTGCCGTTTGTTTCAGCTGCTTTAACCTTGATTTTACTATATCATGGCTAATTAATTATTATAAGTCATTTATGTAGTAAAAATTAATAATATTTAATTAAAAAATAGATGACATGTCTGTCTATGGTTTCTACCAGTGCTTCATCTATATTGTCACACCCCTTTTTTCGCTCGTGGCTTCGAGTCGAAGGGTTTTTCCAATTAAAGTGACGGTTTTGAATATGGATTAATTTATTTACAGAGTTGCCACTTGAAATTAAGTTATGGTGTTCCAAGTCACCTTTTTGAATCCTTAATCAAAAGGAAATGACTCTTTGTTGGGCTGCGAAAACAGAAGACCGGATAAGAAATTCTGTTGACCGAGGGAAAGGTGTGAGGCACCCCTTGAGTCCCGTGGTTCTAGCACGGTCGCTTTCATTGACTTATCTTGACTTAAATTATTTTGAATAAATTATGTTAAGGCCTAATTCGCTCATTTTTTAATGTCTAATAGCTGTCTATAACTCTTGTATTAAATCGGTGAAAATTAATTTCTTAGAAAAATATTTTTTCAAGGTGTATGATTGCATCCTTTAATTTTTAAATATCTCGAAAAGACGCGTACGCTGCATTCTTAATTAAGATGAATATATCTTAAACATACCTAAAATTTACCTAACATTAAAGGCTTTAAATCGTCACTTGTTAACTCGTAACCATTTTATCTATTCGAGACGCTATTTAACTTTAACAATAAAATTTTGAGCAAAATTCATTTAACGCAATTAATTAATTTGACAAAATAATTATCAAGATTTATTAAATACACTCTGAAATAAAAATAAAATGCAATAAATAAATAAATAAAATTTAAATAATAATAAATATAATAAAAAAACCTAATCGTATTATGCTAGTTTTCATTATGATCCTACAGATCTATTTTTCAAAATTGGTGCCAGCACGGAGCATTATGAGACCTTTAAACATGAAAGTTTTAGAAAAATAATAATCTTAATACTCTTACTCAATCCAAAATTTCCTTTTTTTTTTTAGAATTTCAAACAAAATAACACTAAAAAGTTAATCTTGATCAAATATTAATGTTAAATCTTAGATAAGAAGGAAAAAAAAAGATCCAACATTATAAAATTCAATAATCCTTCTTGTGTTTTTATATAAAAAATAAAAAGAGTCCAAACACAATACAAATATCAAAATCACAACTGAAACGTAAATGATCAATGCAGATTAATTTATTTTTTTTGGTAGAACTAATTATAATTATTTGGTATTGGTTTTGATTTGTTTTCCGTGAATTTGACCGGAGAGACACTTTAAATCACAAAAATTAAGTCAGATCTATCCATTTTGTTTTTTACTGCTTTTCTAAACCAGATGAATATCATACGCACTATTTTTATAACCAACACAATACAAACATATAAATATCAACTAATTTGATAGTATAACATATAATATAAAAATTTACGTAATCAATTAACTATATACACCGAATAAAGCATAATCTTTACTTAAACATTTTTCATTCATCATGCTTGTTCATAATAAAGTCTACAAAAACAATAATTCATGATTGAATAGAACCTGTGATGAAATAAAAAATCATCACCGAAACCAAAACTCAAACCGAAACCTGAAATTTAATTTTTGTGCTTTTGTTTTTTCTTTTTTTCTGATTTTTTTTTTAATTCTTCTCTCTGTCTTTTCTTTCTTCTCTGATTTTTCTGATACAGTGTAGGTATTGATGCAGTGTCCAAGTATGTAGAATCCTCTCTTTCTTTTTGTTCTATTTGTGTTTTTCTCTCAGTTTCGGTGCCTGTCTGATGTTTCAAAAATGTATACTTTTGGGGGTTAGAGAGTCCTTAAATAGGGGATTATTTTGGGAGGGAACAGTTTAGAAATCAGATACAGATAGGGGAGGGAGGTTGGATAGTTTTATTAGGATAAAGTTTGTTCTTTTTTCTTTTTTTTTCTTAATATATATATATATATATATAATAATAATAAAAATATAATAAATAATATATATATATTAATTAATTTTTATATTTATAAAAATATAATAAAATTATAAATAACCCAAAATTAAGATAGTAGTAAAACTACTAACTTATTTATTTAAAATTTAAAAAGAAAAATATATTTTAGTTTTTGTATTATTTTTTAAAATTAGAATAAAAATAAAACAAAATGTCCCAAAATTAACTTTATTTTAGTTATTTATTTTTTAACTAAAGATTCATTAAAAATGAAATAAGAGTTAAAATAATATCGTATCAAATGTAAATATTTAAAACCAAAAAGATATATATATTAAACTCAGGGAGGATCAAAAATTGCGTATCTACATATATTACCCCTAATTGCTCTGTGATTTACTATATTACCACTAATTAATTATTATAAGTCATTTATATATTAGAATTAATAATATTTTTTATTATATTACCCCTAATTAATTATTATAGGTCATTTATATAGTAGAATTAAAAATATTTAATTAAAAAAATAGATATTGTGACATTTATTTCAGCTGCTTTAACCGTGATTTTACTATATCATCCCTAATTAATTATTATAAGTCGTTTATGTATTAAAAAATTTATAATATTTAATTAAAAAAATGGATGACATGTCTGCCTATATTACCTCTAATTGCTCCATGATTTATTATATTATCCCTAATTAATTATTATAAGTCATTTGTATATTAGAATTAATCATATTTTTTTTACTATATTACTCCTAATTAATTATTAAAAATTATTTATATATTATAATTAATAATATTTAATTAACAAATAGATATTTATGACGTTTTTTTGAGCTGCTTTAACCATAATTTTACTATATCATCCCTAATTAATTATTATAAGTCATTTATATATTAATAATTAATAATATTTAATTAAAAAAATCAGCTGCTTCGTCATTTACTATAATACCCTAATTGCTCAGTGATTTGTTATATTACCCCTAATTAATTACTAAAAGTCATTTATATATTAGAATTAATAATATTTTTATTATATTATCCTAATTAATTAGTATAAGTCATTTATATATTAGAATTAATAATGTTTGATTAAAAAATAGATATTTATGACGTTTGTTTCAGCTGCTTTAACCGTGAGTTTACTATATCATCCGTAATTAATTATTATAAGTCATTTATCTATTAAAAAATTAATAATATTTAATTAAAAAAATTGATGACTTGTCTGCCTATATTATCCCTAATTACTCTGTAATTTACTATATTACACTAAATTAATTATTATAAGTCATTTATATGTTAGAATTAATAATTTTTTTACTATATTACCCCTAATTAATTATTATAAGTTATTTATATATTAAAATTAATTATATTTAATTAAAAATAGATATTTATGACGTTTGTTTCAGCTGCTTTAATCGTGATTTTACTATACCATCCCTAATTAATCATTATAAGTCATTTATGTATTAAAAAATTAATAATATTTAATTAAAAAATAGATGACATGTCTACTGCAAATGCTTCAACCATAATTTTGCTAAATATCGCTTATAATTAATTATCATGAATCATCTAAGTGTTAATAATTTAATCATATTTTTTAAAAAATAAAATAGACATAAAAAGATAAATTAACTCTTGATGTATTAAATTAAGTTGACCTCTTTCAACCGTGATTTTACTGTATCACCCCTAATTAATTATTATAAGTCATTTATGTATTAAAAATTCATAATATTTAATTAAAACATTGGTTTCGACATGGCTGCTTCAAGAGCTGCGCCGTGATTTTACTATATCACCCCTAATTAATTATTATAAGTCATTTATGTATTAGAAAATTAATAGTATTTAATTAAAACAAGAAAAATATGCGTTTATGACATGTTTGTTGCAGCTGCTTCAACCATAATCATCTTTGAGAAGATGATCCAAGACTTTGTTGTTAATTGAAGTATCTTTTGTTCCAGATTTATATGAAATAATCCTATGAATATTAATTCTACATCTTTTCTATATTTTGTAACAAGTTTCAATCTTATCATCAAACAATTAAAATAACCCGACTACACGCCACATCATATTTTTTTATCATGTGAAAAAAAAAACTATCTTATAAAGCTTCACTCTTTAGCGAGTACCGTCAAATAGTTATTATTTAAAAAATTATCATTTTAAATCAATGTATATTTATGTTTGTATCTCATCAATATCGAATATTGATGCTAAAAGATGTCTATAGTGTTGGGTCCGTGCTGACACGGATCATGCACGTCTAGTATTATATACATAAGGTAAGTATTCACAACCAATACACTTTGTATATATTTTGTAAGCTAGTTGTCCAAGTCTCTAGAGTCATGCAGTAAAGGAAATTAGTGGCATGGTGGAAGGGAGAGAGAGCCTCACTGTCTATGTGGCATATCTTAGAAGCCTCCAATGCTATTTATCTTTTTTGTGGTTTTTTTAAGCTTTTTTTTTTTTTCATTAATCAATCAATTTTCTTAATAATCAAAATGAATGAATCAATTGCTACTCCTTCATTTATTTTTATTCTTTAATATAGAAATTTAATATTTCTTTATCATTACTCTCATGACCTTTGATGATCACAACTCCTAAATTATATTAATAGTCATGTTCATGATATCTTTGATATTCCATATTGTTGTCTTATAAATAGAAGTATTATAGGTTTTCTTTCCTCCATCATCAAAATTAAGGATATTTCATTCACTATATATTTTTTGAACTTTCATATATTCTTTTAAAAAAAATTCATTTGTATACCTTCTGAAATGTCCTCCTTATTGTTTTCTTTTGGTTATGCTATTGCTTCTTCTTCTTCTACGTGCATTGTTCCTTTGACATTTAATTGATTTGCTAAACTCATACATGAGATTACATTAAGTTTGTTGTTATTGTTATCTTATATTATTTGTAACTTTTAAGCAAGAACATGTATAATTTAAATTTATTTTTTTATAATATATTAATTTTTGTGATTATTATTTTTTACAGGGATAAAAAGAAGATCAAATAGTGAACAAATGAAGTAAAGATGAAATGCTGACTATGTAAAGATTTGAGGAGAAGAACATAAGAACCACTTGAGATGAATGTTTTTTAAAAATTATATATATTCTTTTTTGCTTTCTTTATATAGTTTAAATTACTACATAATTTGTTCACTTTTATTTGCCGTTATACTAAAAATAGATATAAAGAAGAAATATAGATAAGATGACGTGACACCTTTTTTTTTTTTTTTTACATAATATACTAAATAAATAGATTATTAAAAATTTCATAACATAAATCAAAATTATCCTTAAAATAGATCTTTTGCAATAGAACCCAATTCACCATTTGTTTGAGACAACCCACAAGAGAAATTAATATAACAGAATATTAATGATAATTAATTTCTTTTTATATATTATGTAGTTATAATTGTAAAATTAATGTCAATGAGAAAAATGAAAAAAAAGAAGTGAGGGCAATAAAGAATAAATAATTGTAATGAATGACTAGAGTAGTGACGAAAAAGAGAAATGACCTCCTTTTATTTTTCCTCTTTCATATGACTATAGTTGTACATATATATTTCATTATGTTAAGATATAATTAGATTTTGTCAATTTTTATTGTGATACTTTTTTCTCTTATTTCTTAAAATTGACGGCAAAGATGCCCGAGGCTTGGAGGTGGAGTACCATGATCCCTCTCTATAAGAATAAGGGGGACATTCAGAGTTGCAATAACTATAGGGGGATTAAGTTATTGAGTCACTCTATGAAGATCTGGGAGAGAGTGGTCGAGGTGAGGCTGAGACGGATAGTGTCTATTTCGGAAAACCAGTTCGGATTTATGCCCGGCCGCTCGACGACGGAGGCAATCCACCTGGTACGGAGGTTGGTGGAACAGTATAGGGAAAGGAAGAAGGATCTGCACATGGTGTTTATCGACCTGGAGAAGGCTTACGACAAAGTCCCCAGGGAGGTGCTTTGGAGATGCTTGGAGGTGAGTGGAGTACCGCTGGCATATATCAGGGCAATTAAGGATATGTATGATGGAGCGAAAACCCAGGTGAGGACGGCGGGAGGAGACTCAGAGCATTTCACTGTCCTGACAGGATTGCATCAGGGATCTACTCTTAGTCCCTTTTTGTTTGCGTTGGTGATGGATGTGTTGACGCGGCGTATTCAAGGGGAGGTGCCGTGGTGTATGCTTTTTGCAGACGATGTAGTTCTGATAGATGAGACTCGAGGGGGTGTGAATGACAAATTAGAGGTGTGGAGGCAAACTCTTGAGTCTAAAGGGGTCAGGGTGAGCAGAAGCAAGACAGAGTATGTGGAATGCAAGTTTAATGACGTGAGGCGGGAGAATAAGGTAGTAGTGAAGCTGGAAGCACAGGAGGTATGTAAGAGGGATAATTTCAAGTATCTTGGGTCCGTGATCCAGAGTAACGGTGAGATTGACGAGGATGTCTCGCACCGTATTGGGGCGGGATGGATGAAGTGGAAGCTCGCGTCGGGGGTGCTGTATGATAAGAAGGTGTCGCCCAAGCTTAAAGGCAAATTCTACAGGGTGGTAGTCCGTCCGGCCTTGTTGTATGGAGCGGAGTGTTGGCCAGTTAAGAACTCCCACATCCAAAAAATTAAGGTGGCAGAAATGCGGATGTTGCGCTGGATGTGTGGGCTGATTAGAGGGGATAGAGTTCGGAATGAGACTATCCGGGAGAAGGTTGGTGTGACTTCAGTGGAGTGCAAGATGTGGGAAGCACGATTGAGATGGTTCGGACACGTGAAGAGAAGGGGCATGGATGCCCCGGTCCGTAGGTGTGAGAGGCTAGCATTGGATGGTTTTAGGCGGGGTAGGGGTAGGCCGAAGAAGTACTGGGGTGAGGTGATTAGGCGAGACATGGAACAGTTACAGCTCACCGAGGACATGACCCTAGATAGGAAGGTCTGGAGGACGCGAATTACGGCAGAGGACTAGGGCCAGTTTGGGTCGCTAGTGTAGGGAATTACTTGGTGGGTGTTTTATTCCTGTTATGATTTCGTGTTCCGTGTTCCATGTTGCATTACGAATCTGTGTGCTTTCCTCTGCTCTCCTCTGTTTTATATTACTTATGGGTGCCGTATTTATGTTATGTAATCTGCTTCTGTGCTTTACTATGTGTTTGTGTGGTATCTCGTGCCTTGAGCCGGGGGTCTATCGGAAACAGCCTTTCTACTTCTTCAGAGGTAGAGGTATGGACTGCGTACATCTTACCCCCCCAGACCTCACTAGGTGGGAATACACTGGGTTTGTTGTTGTTGTTGTTGTTGTATTTTAGAAACGTAATGACGACAAAAATAGGATAATAGATAAGATAAAATAGAATGTTGAAAAAGAGAAATGACATCCTTTTATTTTTTCCTTTTTTTTTTCATATGACTATAGTTGTACATACATATTTCATTATGTTAAGTTGTGATTAGATTTTGTAAATTTTTATTGTGATATTTTTTGTAACATACTAAAATGAACATTATGCGCTTGATGTTATTATTTTTTGCATGTTAGTGCATTCTAATTTCTAAATTCAATAATGAGGTTAAAAACTATCGTTAGAAGCATTTTGAAGAACGAAAATTTAATAACTTCAAGAACTTCGAGAGTTTTCGAATTAATTTATTTTATGTGTTTTTAGCTTTTAAGCTCCTTTTTTGTTTTTATTCTTTTGATGTTTGAAGAAAAAAATTATTTTTAAACATTTACTTTTAGGTCAGAAGAGTATAAAAATAAGCTAAAATTAAAAAAAATGAATATGTCCAACTTATAACTTTAGCACTTAGCTTATTGGCTATTTTTCTAAAAAAAATAAAAATTTCCAACACCCTCTTTGTTCAAGCATTAAATTAAAAAATTGATAATAAAATAGAGTATTTGAGTGAAAAATAAAAAAAATAAAAATATTATTCACAATTTTTTGTTTTGAAAAGAAAAGAAGAAGGCAAATAGCATATAAGGCCATAAATTTATATTTATGTAATTATATAGCCTCTTTAAAGTTATATAAAAAGCATCTCTTTTAGTTCATATAATTATTATTTGTTTTTACATTTTAATACAATACCTAACTTATTTTTCCCTCTGTTTTTTGGCCTTTTCTATTTTCTAAGTAATTAATGTAAAAATTGATTCCTTAATTATCTCAATTAGGAATTTACTATCCTTTTCATATTGCTCGTTATAATTATTGGTAGTTACAGCTCAACATTAAAAAATGTAGCTACAATTAAGTTGATGTATATTGTGATCATGTGGCGTACCCCTTCAAATTCTTTATGATAAAGTATTAGTGCAAGCATATATTTTTGTATCTCTTAAATTTCATTATTAGTTAATTAATGGAGTTTTAAAGTTTTAATTATTTTTCAGTTTTCAAATTAATTAGAAATTAATACTATCGCCTTCTCACATGTCAATTATAGCAGTTTCTTATTTATGCAAAATAATGCAATTCTCGTGATTTTAGTATAATTGTTGAGAAATGTAAATGACTAGATGAAATGGTAATTGACATATTTATTTTTGTATAATAATTATAAGTAAATTAAATTTGAAGAAATTATCCAAAAAGAAAAAGAAGAAAAATAAAATAATTTTTTTGGCCAAATAGAAGTGTCACATCACTTTTCTAATGCCTAGCTTTATATTTTTTTTTTGGTTTCCCAAGGTATCCCCATAGCCGGCAGCCGTGAGACTAATCCTCCGTTCCTCTTTTAGAGCACTAAGCGGTAGGAAACTGACCACAGAGTTTGCTCCATTCGCCAGAGACGGGGATCGAACTCCAACCTTTTGCTTAAGGGACATGGCGCTGAACCACCATGTCAACTCTAGTGGTTATGCCTAGCTTCATATTTGATGGTGAGAATTAGAAGTTTGAGTTTCCAAATATAAATTTAATATATTTTTTGAAATTTGGAGAATGTAAGTCCTAATAATAACTAAGGATCCTAATAATTTATTTTGTAGTGTCTTTTAAAATTAGTTTTAAAATTTTATTACTTTAGCATTTAAGCATTATGTATATGCAGATACAAAATTGAAATAATATTTTTAATTTATGAACTTTTAATTACAATTTTTACATTTATTGTGTTTTGATATAATATTTATATATTTTAAATAAAATTTTTAGTAAAAAAAAATATAAATTTATATCATCTACATAGAGATAGATAAAATCAAGTATCCTAAAAGATCATAAATTTTTAAAGAGTGAAAACTTTGAATAAACTACACAACTAATTATAAATAATGTTATGAATTTAAAGTAATAAGTTTTAATTTTTTGAATTTGAATCTAAAAGAAGTCTTAACGCATTCATTGCACTTAAATAATCGTAAAAATTATATTTTTATTCAATAAAATAGTTTATCACCGCGCGAAATATGGCCCCACTCCATTAGTTAAATATAAACTCATAATGACTAATATTTAACCTATATTCACCACATAATTTTTTGGTGATGGATGTGTATCTAACCACCCTTTGCTAATGGGGCGCTTCTGATTTTGGAATATGGTTGTCCAACCATCTAATTTGCAATAAAAATGGCCCAACTTTATCAAAACTCTCCGAACTAGCCATTCGATTGTACCACATCTTTCTTCTTCGTTCTTCCATGTTCAGTCACTAATGGCTTTTTATTCCTTCTTATTTTTCTTTCTTTTTTATTTGTTGCTTTTAGTCTTCCTTCCTTCTACTTCCATGATCAATCAACCATTAAAACTTCAAGGCTCGATTTGAAAATTTAACATGCCGCAAATGTAAATTATTTCAAGTGAATAAGATATCAAAAAATTTAAAACATCGAGAGAAACTCATATCTAAAATTTAGGATTGTTTAGAGGAGATTTTGAGTTGGTTGAAATTAAAAGGCCCATGCAACTAAATGACTAATGTATAAGAGGATTTTATATTTTCTTAAAGCTATTTTGTTAGGATCGAGAACCCGGTTATTTCGGAATTTAGCCAAATAATGTTATAATGACAATAACAAAGACAATAACAAGTTGATAGTAACGGTACTTAAAGAAAAAATAGAGGAGGCACAAATTTAACGTGGTTCGATCAGTGTGACCTACGTCCATGAGCGGAGAGGAACAAATTCACTATATCAACAAGAGTACAATAGAGAGATTACAAAATTAGAGTAGTCACTCTAATTAACCCAAATATCTCAAGAGAAAACCTCACAAGATCACTCCAAAAGAAAGAGCTCACACAAAGTATTTCCCAACACCAACTCTCTTAACTTAGTACTCTAATAGGAAGGAAGAATAAATACAAGAGAATGAAAGAGAACACTTGTAATTTGATGTGTATTACCATTGAGAAAGAAGGCCTCTATTTATAGAGATGAAAATGGAGACAAGTAGCAACTTTGTTTGAACAAGAAGCAACTTGTTTGAACAAGAAGCAACTTGTTTGAACAAGTAGCAACCTTGTTTGAACAAGTAGCAGCTTGTTTGAACAAGTAGCAGCTTGTTTGAAAAAGTAGCAATCTTGTTTGACAATTCCAAAAATTAATCTTCCACAAGTATTTGGTAGAAACTTCCTTTGACAAAGCAAGAGTGAATCAAACAAAGGCCACATTACAAATCTCCACCTTGCCCTAAGTTTGGTTAATATAGTAAATTTGCTTCCTCTTCGCAAAAGCCCGTGTGGGCAAAATCATTCTTCACAAATGGAAATCAAGCTCAAGCAAAGCTTGAACTTACTGACCGAAAAAGACTTTGTGAACATGTCTGCAGGATTGTCTCTAGTGTTGATCTTTTGAACAGAGACCTTTCCTTCAATAATAGATTCCCGAATAAAATGATACTTGATGTCAATATGCTTCGTCCTCTCATGATACATTTTATCTTTAATCAAGTGGATGGCACTTTGACTATCACCGAAAATAATAATATCACCTTGGTGTGGACTGAGTTCAGCAAATAGACCCTTCAACCATAAGGCTTCTTTGATAGCCTCGGTCACTGCCATATATTTTGCTTCGATAGTAGATAAAGATACTACGTGTTGTAATGTAGCTTTCCAACTGATAGCACAACCACCAATGCAAAACACGTATCCAGTTAGTGATCTTCTTTTATCAAGATCACCTGCATAATCTAAGTTTACAAAACCAACTAAAGTGTTAGTATTTCTACCAAATTCCAAACATGCGTTTGAGGTACCACGTAAGTATCTGAGAATCCATTTCACCGCCTGCCAATGTGCTTTTCCAGGATAAGACATATGTCGACTTACCACACTTATTGCATGTGAAATATCCGGACGTGTACATACTATTGCGCACATAATACTGCCAACTGCACTAGAATACGGTACCTGTGCCATATAACTTTCTTCTTCCTCTGACTGCGGTGATTGAGTAGCTGATAGCTTAAAATGAGCAGCAAGAGGAGTACTTACTGATTTAGCTTCTTTCATGCCAAACCTCTCCAAAACCTTCTCCAAGTACTTCTTCTGGGTCAAAAATAGCCTGCGGGCTTCTCGATATCTTCTGATCTCCATGCCAAGGATTTTCTTAGCTGCTCCCAAATCTTTCATTTCAAATTCACTTTTCAGCTGACTTTTCAAATTGTGAATTTCTGTCAAATCCTTAGCAACAAGAAGCATGTCATTAACATATAATAGTAAGTAAATGAATGAACCATCATTTAACTTTTGAAAGTAAACACAACTATCATACATGCTTCTTGAATAACCATGACCCAACATAAAGGAATCAAACCTCTTGTACCACTGTCTTGGAGATTATTTTAATCCGTACAAGGATTTCTTTAACAAGAAAACATGATCTTCCTTTCCTTCAATTTTAAATCCTTCAGGTTGATGCATATGCATTTGTTCCTCAAGTTCGCCATGTAAGAAAACTATCGTAACATCAAGCTGTTCTAATTCCAAATCATGTATGGCAACTAAGGCGAGCAAGATACGAATAGAGCTATGTTTAACAACAGGTGAGAAAATATCATTAAAATCAACTCCTTATACCTGACTATAGCCCTTTGCAACTAATCGTGCCTTATACCTTGTATCTTCAACCCCTGGAATTCCATCTTTTTTTTTGAAGACCCATTTGTAACCAATGGTTCTACTTTCTGACGGCGACTTCACAAGAGACCAAGTACCATTCTTATGAAGAGATTCAATTTCTTCATTCATTGCAATCAGCCACTTGGCTGAAGCAGCACCAGAAACTGCTTCTGAATATTTGATGGTTCTCCGATTTCTTCAGTTTCTTGTGCAACTGAAAAAGCAAATGCAACATAATCTTCATACCTTTCTGGTCTGAGAATTTATCTTCTTGGTCTATGTGTTGCTATGGAATTATCATTTGGTTCAACTTCAGAAGTGACAACTTCTAGTTCAACTTCTGGATTTTCAACTGTATTTTGTTCCACAGCTGATGATGAGCTTGGCTTAGAAGGTATGCCAAGCTCAACCTCCACCTGTTCATACACATCATGCTCTTTGTTCTTGATACAAGAGCCAGAAGACTCTTTTCTAGAATGTAACATGGAGGATTCATCAAAAGTTACATCTCTGCTAATTATAAATTTTGGTGACTTGGGATCAGGGCACCAAAGTCTGTATCCTTTCACCCCAGATGCATAACCAAGGAAAATACATTTTTTAGCCCTTGGCTCTAATTTTCCATCATTTACATGCATGTAAGCAGGACAACCAAAAACTTTTAAGTCAGAATAATTAGCAGGTGTACCTGACCATATTTCCTCCGGAGTCTTGAAGTTCAAAGGTGCAGAAGGAGCACGGTTGATAATATAACAAGTTATAGAGATAGCTTCAGCCCAAAAAGCATTTGTCAACCCAACATTTGAAATCATACTGTTCATCCTTTCTGCAACACTATTTTGTTGAGGTGTCATCCTCACAGTGCGATGTCGAGCAATTCCTTCATTTTTGCAAAATTCGTTGAACTCGTCATTACAAAATTCTAAGCCAGTATCTGTTGTAAGACGCTTGACCTATTTTCCTGTTTGCTTGTCAATCAAAACTTTCCATTATTTGAAAGTTAAGAAAACATCACTTTTGTTTTTCAGAAAATAAACTTAAACCTTCCTTGAATAATCATCAATGAAAGTTAACATATACCTGGCACCACTTTTTGATGGGGTACGGGAAGGACCCCAAAGATCTGAATGAATGTAGTCCAAAGTACCTTTTGTTCGATGAACTGCTGGAGATTTGAAGCTGACTCTTTTCTGCTTTCAAAACACACAGTGTTCGCAGAAATCCATTTTTCCAATACTTTGTCTACACAGTAGACCTCTTTTGCTGAGGATGGAAAGAACTTTTTCACTCATATGCCCCAATCGCATATGCCACAATTTGGTGATGTTGGGATCAAGTTTATTTGAAGTGGAAACTACAGTAGCACCTATAACAGTGGATCCCAATAAAGTGTACAACGTACCTGATTTGTGTGCTTTAATGATCACAAGAGCTCCTGAAGATATTTTCAAAACTCCATCTTCACCTGTGTATTTACACCTAAGAGATTCTAGAGTGCCTAATGAAATGAGATTTTTCTTCAAGTCGGGAACATATCTAACATCCGTGAGAGTTCTCACCACGCCATCATGCATTCTAATTCGGACTATACCTTTACCAAAAACCTTGTAAGGAGTATTGTTGCACATCAAGACAACTCCACCTCCAACAGATTTGAATGTGTTAAAAAAATCCCTATTGGGACACATATGATAAGAACAACCCGAATCCAAAATCCACTCATCGTTAGATTTAAAACTATTATTAGTTGCTAAGAATATTGTTCCTTCAGACTCATCAGTAGCTACACTTGCTTCGGCGGAGTCAGCATTTTGGTGCTCATTTTTGTTTTCCTGACGCTTTTCTTTGTTTTTCATCTTAT
The DNA here is from genome assembly GCF_002878395.1 of Capsicum annuum. Lineage (NCBI taxonomy): Eukaryota > Viridiplantae > Streptophyta > Magnoliopsida > Solanales > Solanaceae > Capsicum > Capsicum annuum. Next base: position 43,068,535 of record NC_061111.1, read on the forward strand.
AGCATTCAGTAATGAGATGACCTTTTTTATGACAGTATTAGCACACAACATTTCTAGGTTTAGACTTTGACCTTGATTGAGACCTCTTACTATTTGATTCTTTATTATTAGATCCACCTCTTATAAATAATCCTTCCCCATGGGCTGCACTACTTTCCCCAGTAATATCTCTATCTATCTGTTCCTTTGTTTTTAAGATAGATTTGATTTCTTTGTAAGAGATATTATCCTTTCCATAAAGCATAGTATCTCTAATATGCTTAAATGATTGGGGTAAGGAAATAAGTAATAAGATGGCTTGGTCTTCATCATTAACTTCAGCGTCTATATTACTCAAATCCATAAGAATAGAATCAAAATCATCAAGATGTGAGAGTATAGAGGTACCTTCTACCATACGAAATGTGTAAAACTTTTTCTTCAGGTAAAGTCAATTTTCCACTGTCCTCTTCATATACAAGGCTTTTAGTTTTTCTCACATTCCTTTCATTGTGGTTTCTACAGATACTTCATGTAAAACCTCATTTGAGAGATTTAGAATAATACCTGATTTTGCCTTTTTGTCCGTGACGGCAAATTCTTCGTCTGTCATTTTTCCGGCTTCTTCTCCTTTCCTTATAGTGCCATATCTAAGCCATCCTGAATTAAGATAGCTTCCATCTTTAATTTCCACATCCCGAAGTTTGCACTTCGATCAAATTTCTCAATGTAAGTCTTTGTTATAGTCATTTTGGCTATTGAAAAATAACCTGGTTAGATCCGGCTCTGACACCAATTTGTTAGGATCGAGAATCCGATTATTGTAGAATTTATCCAAATAATGTTATAATGACAATAACAAAGACAATAACAAGTTGATAGTAACGGTACTTAAAGAAAAAATAAAGGAGACATAAATTTAACGTGGTTCGATCAGTGTGACCTACGTCCACGAGCGGAGAGGAACAACTTCACTATATCAATAAGAGTACAATAGAGAGATTACAAAATTAGAGTAGTCACTCTAATTAACCCAAATATGCCAAGAGAAAACCTCACAAGATCACTCCAAAAGAAAGGTCTCACACAAAGTATTTTCCAACACCAACTCTCTTAACTTAATACTCTAATAGGAAGGAAGAATAAATACAAGAGAATGAAAAAGAACTCTTGTAACTTGATGTGTATTACAATTGATAAAGAATGCCTCTATTTATAGAGATGAAAATGGAGACAAGTAGCAACTTTGTTTGAACAAGAAGCAACTTCTTTGAACAAGTAGCAACCTTGTTTGAACAAGTAGCAACTTGTTTGAACAAGTAGCAATCTGGTTTGACAAGTCCAAAAAGTAATCTTCCATAAGTATTTGGTAGAAACTTCCTTTGACAAAGCAAGAGTGAATCAAACAAAGGCCACATTACATATTTTGTAACCTGATGACTTTGATTTAACAAGGGCAAGCTGGTGGCCATCTTTTTTGTTGTGAAGGTCTAGAGATTTTCACTTTAATATAGAATAAGAAGATCTAAATTGTCCTGACTGACCAGTTGTGCCAAACTAACTAAATCATTTTTGATGATTTTCTTTCAACCTAGTCTTGAATCACCTGATGTTGAATGAAGAACAATTTCTCTGTCCACAATTTACCCTCTTAGCATTATTCTTTATATGTATACTAATTGTTGTCGGTTGTTCAGAAATGCCAAAGTACATTAGCAGAAACTGAACCTGATGGTGTTTCTCAACAGGATTTACAAGTCGGTAGCCTGAAATTACTATCGTGATTTTATTTTCCTAATCTCTATCTCTCTTCTGAAGTAAGTATCGAATACAACAACATGCGAATGAAAAGCTACTCGTTGTGCTTGAAAAATACATGATTTATACACAATTGATACATACATATACATGCAGTGATTTTTAATTATATATTTTTGATATAATAAAAATTAGTTGCATGCATATGTAATGTATCGATCGTGTATTGATCTTTTATAAATAAGGTATAAATGGGCAGTTTTTCACTCACATGTTATTGTTTGCTTGTAAATCATGTAGAGAAACACCATTAGGTATGTCACACCCCTTTTTTCTCCAAAAAAGATTGATTTAAGGTTTGAAAGAGTTTTTATTATTAAGTGACAAAAGATAAAAATTTGTTTTGAAGAAGGATTGTTTTTATATTCAAAATCAAAGTCGCCACTTGGCATAATCTGGTGTGCCAAGTCACCATTGGAAAATCCTTTTCAAAATCATTTGTCTCTTTAAACTGGTTTGCGAATAGAGATTCTGGCTAAGGAATTCTGTTGACCGAGGGGAAGGTGTTAGGCACCCCTCGATCCCGGGGTTCGACCACGGTTGCTTGGTGAAGAATATCGGCTAATTTTGACATTGCAAATGTATAAACCACACAAAATAATAAAACAATCAATCAGACCAAGAAAACAAAACAATCCAAAATGTAGTGTCCAGTCCGATTATTACAATCCCGAAATAGAAAAATACAAAAATATAAACCTACTCTATTCTATGTTAATTCTAAACTACACTCCATTGCTTTCTCCACCCAACGTTCCGAGCCTTGATCGTGCGTTGTCTTCAAGTACATGGTACTTTGGGGCATTCCCCGAATAAATCAATATAAATCCTTCGGGGCATTCCCCAGCCGAATAAATGCCATAGATTCCAATGCATAAATCAAAACCATTCCACAATTCAAACACTCAAAAAATCGTTATTCCTAAATTTGGCTACCCAGCCTACTGTTTGCCTACCCATTTTCATCCTATCATGATACTATCACGTTCATGCTTATTCCGAATTAAAAGACAAAAAACCAAAATTAATCTACATTCAACTTTTGTCGATTTCTCCATTCCCGCCCCACACTTTATTTTTATCAATCATGCCATCAAAATTATTCAAATTTTGTTTCAAACATCGCCAAAAATAGCATTGTAAAGCGCATAAATCATAATATCAACAAAATACAACAACCATAATCATACCATAAATAATCACAACCAATTCAAAAAATCAAGATGAAGAAAAGGGAAATCGATTAGAGAAATGGACCTCAATAGAACATTCTCGTAGATAATAAACAAGTTCGGAATTGAAATCCTCGAACAAGGAACCCCAACGATGAACACACCAAATCAATAAATTGAGATCACCGACCGAGCATATTTCAACCCAGAATAAGACCTCAATGTGAAAACTAAAATCACAAATATCGACACGACTTAGTCACGAAAATCCCCCAAAAAGCAATATCGAACGGATCCCTCAACAGACAAACCCCGAAATACCCTAAAACTCCAATAAAAGAACTGAAACCAATTGAAATCAAGCTCCGGTGAGCTGACAGTGACAAAACCAACTGGATTCCAGCTAGGTCTCATCCTGATATCGAAAGAAAAAATGAGGAATTTTCTTTTTAGCGATTTATGACTGATTAGACCCCAAAATGACGACGGACATTAATTCCAGAGCAGATACCAACGGAAAACACGAAAGGGAAATGGATTTCTCACTATTTTCAGATCTCTTCGCAAATCACCATCAATTACCCCTCCATTTTTGTTTTTCCTTTACTGAGTGCATATGTGTGCATGTGTTTTCTAGTGTTTGTGTGAATTGAGAGTGAGTTTCAGTGGGGAGTGATGATGGAAAAATGGATGATTGGGTTTGTGTAATTGTTGATAAAAAAATGAGTGTTCTTCTCCTTTCCATGAAAGCTTTTCTGTATATGGAGATGGGTGCTCTGTATGTGTTGTTGTGATGATAAGAAAAAAAATGTGACCTCCTCTCCTCTGTGCCTATTGTTTTATATATATATATATATATATCATAAAGTGAAAACAAAATGGTCCTTGGGTGCCTTTCCTGGAAGTCTCCTGTGGGCCCCCTTTTGCATATTGTCTGTATCTATGGAATGGGCCAAAGCTTGAATTGGTAAAAGCTTATGAAGAAAGCTACGTAGGGGGGTCACGTGAGGTAGGGGTGAGGAGTGGTAGGTGATGTGTTGTCTTTTAATTAAAGGGGTAGAGGTTAGGTATCCATTTTTGATTGGGTGGGTTGTTGGAATATTAGAATGAGACAATGTTTGTTATAACTTGTTATTTGGATAAAACAAAATAAAAATAAATACATAAATAAGTAAAAGATGAGGTGGTTATTTATTTTCTTAGGAAAAATTATAAAAATGGGGTTAAATTGTGCGATATCGGAATAAGAAATATTTTTGATGGGACAAAATTATGTGTCTACATCATGCCCCCTTTGAATGTAAACATCAAGTGTTTTCGTACAAAGAAGTAGACAACAAGACAGAATTTGGTCCCGATCATTATTTGAAGAAAGCAATAGAAGAAAGAAGGGCAACCAAGTCTTGACTTAGGACACCCTACCTACTCAATTTATGAGGAAACCAAGTGACAGGTATCTCAAAGGATTGGAAAAACATGGACTATACCGAGTTGGCGAGTCGAGTGAGGTTCCATCGAGGTTTCGGTCTGCGGCTTTGCCATTACATCAAAATGAAAATTACAAGTTAACATATAAATGAAATTAAAAAAGCCTATATATGCAGATTTCCTTGACTCTTGGCTCGAGTGTTATCACCCTATTCTTCAGGCGGGCTCCTAACTTGCAATTTCTTTCAACTTGTTGTTTGGCTTTCAATTGCTTCTATTTCTTAGTCGACTTTTACTTATTCGCCTTGATGTTCAGGCAGGCTTCTGACTTGCCATTTTATCTTTCAATTTCATCACCTTGTTCTTCAGGCGTGTTCCTAGCTTGCAATTTCTTTAATTTTCCATTTCGTCACCCTGTTCTTCAGGTGGGTTCCTGACTTATAATTTTCTCACCCTGTTCTTCAGGAGGGTCCTGAACATAAAGTAAAATTCCATTTTTCAGGAGGGTCCTGAACAGAGAGTAAAGTCTCATTCTTCAGGAGGGTCCTAAACATAAAGTAAAGTCCCATTTTTCAGGAGGGTCCTGAATAGAAAGTAAAGTTCTATTTTTCAGGAGGGTCCTGAAGATAAAGCAAAATCCTATTTTTCAGGAGGGTCCGGAACAGAAAGTAAAGTCCCATTCTTCAGGAGGGTCCTGAACATAAAGTAAAGTCCCATTTTTCAGGAGGGTCCTGAACAGAAAGTAAAGTTCCATTTTTCAGGAGGGTCCTGAACATAAAGTAAAATTCGATTTTTCAGGAGGGTCCTGAACAGAAAGTAAAGTCCCATTCTACAAGAGGATCTTGAACATAAAGTAAAATCTCATTTTTTAGGAGGGTCCTGAACAGAAAGTAAAATCCCTGATATCCCTTCTCAACGGTGGCTGAACTTGCTGAAAAGAAATTTGCCCCTGTTTCATCAAAGACAAATTTTGTCAGTTAAAAACTTAGAGGTGGTTTGCAGCACTTGGCTCTCTAGACATCTGCTATAGCACTCGCTCCTTTCATCTTTTTTTAAATCATTGATACTTGCCCCTATCTTGTAGCATCATTGACCCAGACCAGATCGGGGGAAATGACTTTAACTCAAACACCGAGTTTCTATTTTACCATGCCTCTGAGACCATCTTTTGATATCTGATACTCCCATGAATCCAGCAACGTGTCGGTTGATAGACTACCTTTGACTTGCTTTGAGTTATGCTCATTTTTCTCTCATGTGCTGGTCTTGGATTTTCCTTATACAATTAGGAATACTGGTAGAAAGTTTTGAAATCTTTTCTCACTTGTTCTGACACAGACTTGACTCAAAATGTAAAGAAATGATGGTGATTTTTATTTCAACAAATGACATAGAAAGACAAAAATATCAAAATGAAAGAAAAAGGCAATGTCCCTTATTAAAGAAAAAAAAACTTATCTGAATGCGGCAACCAATTCCAATGAGTATGACATGCATTTTGAATTAAGCTGTCTGATCTTTCTACCCAAACTTCAACCTTTTGTTGTTGAGTTCATGCCCTTTCCGCTGAGTTTCTTCTTCGAACCCATTGGACTCATATATCTCATTCAATTGACGACATCTTGAAAGATTTTCACCAATAACCTCTTTCTTTTTCACTTTTCTCTCGAACTCGCCATCGCCTTATGGTGCCCGTGGGGGTTTTCACCAATAAGACTCTTTCATTTCTATTTCTCTTAACTCACCATCGCCTTACGGTGCCTATGGAGGTTTTCACTAATAAGACTCTCTCATTTTTTATTTTCTCTCAACTGACCATCACCTTATGGTGCTCGCGAGGGTTTTCACCAACAAGACTCTTTCATTTTTATTTCTCTCCTAATTTCTTACGCTGAGGAAGACAAGTAATACCCAAAATACATCATCATATCCATTGCATGTTTAGCCTTAACATTATCAAAGATTGATCTGAAGGTCTTTCTTTGGTTGTAACTTGGCATTTGGATAAGGTTAGAAAGAAAAGGAAGGCATGAGGCTCAAACGACACTTGAAGTGGGGGTGGGACTTACAACTTTTGGAATCGACTCAAACAACACATTAACTCATGCCCCAGTTGTTTTGTTGACTGGGTGACTCTAAAATAATTTATTTGGTTAGACCGAGCCCGAATAGTGCAGCCTACGTATCTCATTCTCAAGAGAGGAGAATCAGGTCGCACGTAGTTCTATCAGCTCATTTTGCTTGATTCTAATTTTTTTTTTCTTTTTTTTTCATAGTTACCTTTTTTTTTCTTGACACTTTATTATTATTATTATTTTTTTTACTCTGTTTTGATTCCAAAAGAAGGGTATGAAAAACAAATAAAACTAAGCTCAAATGGGGTAAATAAAGGATGACACAATATTTGGAAATCAGAATAAAATACCTTCCTCATATCAATCTTCAAGAATGCAGGTACTGAGCATGCTATTGAACCAATAAAGGAATAAAATATCATACAGAATATATTTTGACTGCATCTGCATTGATAGCCATTTCTGCCATTTTGCCTTGTTGCGTCTCTACCCACACGCAAGTGTACGTGATCGTTCAAGTAATATAATGACTTAGACAGTCAGATATTGTTCCCTCGAGGATCAATAAACTAGAAATTTATTCAATCTTTAGTTCAAGACAATTGAGTATTAAGTGTTGATTGTATCAAGATTAAGATTAATTTGTAAATAAAATTTAAACTACTAAACAAGAATTAATTTATGATGACTTAAGCAAATAAGCAACGGTTGTAATCAATAATGAGGATGATTCCAGGGTTGAGGTATTTTGAACAATCATACAATTCTATATTCTTTTCATAGTCTAATTGGTTATCGAGTTGATGGTTCGCAAGGTTTATGCCACAATCTTGGTCTCCCGACCTCAGATCTTCTATCTATTGAATGTTGTAACTACAACTCCTGCAGAGTTACAACAAATCTTCTAGATTTATGAAGTTGTCTTCCTGCAAGTGAACCAAGCAAGGCTTCTAGGTATATCCCTATCCTAGATGCTAATTTAGATCCTTTATTTCATAAAAGAATAAGAACCTTGCTCCCTAATTTCTTCGTTCTATCCTATGATTCTCCTCCCGGATTCACATAGAAATATAAATTTATTCTAATGGTGGCCAATCATTAAAATAGTAAGCTCAAGATATTAAGAACAACCCATCTAATAATTAAAAAAGAAACTATGAATAAGAATATTAAATAGTACTCATGTTCTTAGCCTCAACCCCAGAAAGGGGGTATTTAGCTACTCATGTTTGAATTAACCATCCAAAATAAGTAATAAATCATACCCAATTCAATCCTTGAAATAAAGGAATCCAAAAGAATGTTCATGAACCCTAAAAGAGAGAATTTTGTGTTTTACTTCCGCTGCTCTCTGCTTGACAAAAGTCCCTCACCTTTTCCTAGATTTTTCCTTTTATAGTTGGGACAAAAATAATTAAAATATGCCCGATTTGTCCACTCGGCGCGTCGCGCCATTACTGATATTGCTATTTTTCCATTAAAATCTGGGAAATCGCAGAGCTCAAGTATTCCCCATCAATTATAAAATGCACCCTCACTGCGAAGCGCTACTATCGCGGTATGCCACTGGATTGGGACAATTGTGAAATAATCATCCTCCATGACGCGCTAAACTTTTAGGTCACCAATTATGATAAACTACACTTCTCCACGATGCGGGACAATTGCAAACTTCCATTGGAATTTGACAATTGCTATTTTGCTAATCACTGCGACGCGAAAAATCTTCAAATGAGGATTTCTTCTTTCCAGATTCCTTTTTTCAGCTTATCTTCAATCCCTTGCCTTCCTTAACTGCTTCCATTTTCTTGTAATGTCCAATTATGGACAATTCTTCATAATTTTTAACCTGAAAGTACTAATCATATCCATTAGGCACAAAACAGAATAAAATTTGAATTATACTTAAGAATTCATACAAAGTTCTTAAACTAAGTTCAAATCTGGGTGCATATTGGTGCTTTGAGCATATAAATATGCCCAATATCACCACCCCACACTTAAAACCCTTGTTCATACTCAAACACATGAATTCAAAAACATAATTACTTTCTCTTTTCATCAAAATATCAAAGTTATGTAACCATGAGCACTTACGCTTTGCAATAACACATCCTCAAGGAACATTTTAGTACAAATTCTTCTCTCTTCAATAATGAATTTCTAACATGTTGGCAAACTCAATTAAAGAAACACGATAAGAAATCTGATTTTCATGCCCCAGCATTCTCACTCAAGGAAACTTCCCCATATTTACTCACAATAGTAACTATGCAACTATAGGGGAGTATCAAATCAAATCGCTCACTCTCAACAAAGAATTTGTACATGTTAGTGAACGAACCATAAGCTTTCCCTTAGTGTTCTACTCCACTAATAGTCAGATATTTGTGTGAAGGATCAACTAGGTCTTTTCTTTGTTGTAATAAAGGCTTAGGGACAGGTAGGTACTATTTACAAGAATAGTGACTATTGTTCCTAAACGTTTAAATACAAGGACTATCAATTCACTCTGTTTTCCAACACCCATTTATCCTTTTATTTCTCACCAATTTTTCATTTGTCACACCTTTTTCAATTTGCTTATTTTCTCATACCAGGTTGGGAGTGTTAATCATCTCTTCCATAATCTTGTTACGCACCCCTATTATAGCCACCCTTAACTTAAGCTTATAGGCCTTCATTAAGGTGAACATTATCCAACTGGACCAGGGCCAAAATAGGTTCATTGTAACATTTTTATTTACTAACTCCCTATTGCATCATCAAACATCAAAACAACTACTTTGGGGGCATCAACTGATTACCTTCTTTTCTCATTTTTGCATTTAATCCTCTCTTAGTCTTATATTTAAAACGCTCAGAATCTTATTTGGATCAACTTATGATTCAGCAAAGAAGGGGTAAGGTTTCATAACAGGCTACCAAAGAAATAAGCTCAAGGCTCAAAGGGGCTGACTAACATTATGCACAAAGGGAGGGCTTTTAAAGTTTAAAATGGGCTATCGAAGAATTGCCTACATCACTTCCTGCACCCAACACCCTTTATTTCGCTTTGTAAACACACCAGGCAAGTTTTAGTCATTTATATTCATGTAGAATATATACTAATCCTCACCCTCACATTGCATGTACGAAATCAACCACGTTCCCCATCATGCTCTTTATTGAATTCAATATTAAGCCAACACATCAAATTTCATTTATCGAGATTGAATCCTCAGTACTCCAAGTAAAATAATGAATTTCTTTCAATTATTGCAAAGGTGGCCCATTTCATACACTCCTCTAACATAGTGATAAAATTCTCCTAAATTTCTTTCTTTCGTACGACCAATCCCCTTAAGACGGTCGTCATCCATCTATCATAGGGGATGGCATCTAACTATGATTGTTTATTCCTAAATACCAAAGAGGGCAAAAGTAAACATAACTGGGTTGGGACGAAACCTGCCAATAAGGGCAAAAATAACAATAATGCGATAAATGCCACAGAGGGCAAATTGCAATCCACAAAATAAAAGTTACTAACTATTACAGACCAATGTTTCGAATAGCTAATACTTTGAACCAACACTGCAAAACAGAAGAAATAAAATAGAAAAATAATATTGTTCAGTCGTATAATAGAAAAATGCAAGAGAATATGAGCCTACCACCCCACACTTAAAATAAAACACTGTCCCAGTGCTTTCATTTAAGCTCATGGTAGGGTGGCAGTATACTTCTTGATCAATCAAAAGGGACTATAACAGACATGTCCCCAGCAGCCACATCGCCATCCTCATCAGCTTCATCATCATCAGATTGCTCCTCCTCATCGGACTCCATGTCGGAATCCCTATACCTGTGTTTTTCATCTGTGGGTACATCATTATCAATAAGCTCCACAAAATCTGGGCCAATCTTCAGCATGGTCCTAGCGTGATGGCCAAGTGGATAATCAAGCTCTACAATATGGAGCTCCTCTGGTGTAGAGGCTTACCTCCAGTACACGACATTATTATCATGAGGCCGTATAACTTACCCAGCACCTCATCAGTTTGTGTCTATCGCTCCATCATCGTCAAAATTGGGCCAGATGCCCCAGCTGTGCTTCGAGCAGTAGTGATATCTAGAGGACGAGTAATCACCTCAGGTTTATAATCAAGCTCATCTTCATCCACCATAAGCCTTCTAAAAAACTTAGTTACCAAACCACCAAAACCAAAGCTACGACCCATTTGAGTGCGTGCTTTCTCATAGCAGAAAAAATGACACTTCCCACATTGATTTCCACATCAACACACATGAGGGAGTAAATTAAACACACTCTATCCCGAGTCATCTCAGTCATATGCTTGCCTTGTATAAAGCAGGAACACACTATTTGACCTCACATTCGTGCTTCCTTATTTATTTGAGAGTAGGGAAAAGTAGAATGCAAACCAGTAACTCTATGCCTTGTCCAACGAGCTGAAGAACGTTGGCCACACAACAAATTCCTGATGTGTGCATAAGGAGGAAAAACAATAAACTGTCACAAAAATTTGGGTTCGTCTTGGGGATGCCAAGTAACTCATTAATATCAGCAGCGGTGAATCTAATCACCTTCCCTCAAAGCTTTAATAAACGTTCAGGATGGCTAGGGTCCCAATTTTCATAAAATTATCTGAAAAGATGCAGGTTGCACTCCGTTGGCTAATGAAAAATGAAATTCATATTAAGCACCTCAATTCGCCGTACCATAGAAGGACACTCTCTCATCAAGCTTGCCCGATCGATATAGGCCTTCGGAATATACTTAGCATCCATATGCTTAGTATACCACTATTTTCCAGCCTTTCTCACCGCCTTGAACCCAAATTTCTGCACTTGGCCCCGTTGAAGTGGAGGGGCCCTAGGCACTCTCGTTAATTGCCCTTCAGACTGTCTGGTTTTTTTCCTCGCAGGGGAAAAAGGCCCTGCCTTTGCTTGACTGTGTTTCCATTAGGCCTGTGATTAAGAAAATACAACACACCATGCAAAAATATTACACTTATTCTTAGCTGTATTGAACGTGCATTACGTGTTCCTTAGCACCCCACACTTAGTTTGTTAGCCATACACTTTTATTAATCATGGTACTCAGACTTCCCTTTGCTTAGGCCTAAATATCACATTCATAGACATCATATTACTCTTTAGTACCCAGCATCCCTCATCATGTTCGCAACACAATGAAAGACTATAAATACGACCATGTTACTCTAGCATCACACAGTCTTTAATTGTAATCAATCAGCCAACATCAGACAATAAAGGTTTATGCACAATGGAATAAAATTTTCCCTAACTTCCTAAAGATTCTACCCTTACACCTCTAACTATCATACCCTTCACTCCCCATCCTCTCAATTAGCATGAAAAATGGCTTACCCCTTAATCTCAACAGTAAATATTAGTCAGGTATGCTATCCGTGATTCAAAGCAGTGAGAATTAGGCTAAGATACCACAAATTGAACTAAACATCAGAAGCAATGCGAATATTTACCATTAGTAGGAGAAGGAAAACAAAATTATCCATAAAAACTATCACTACTCACACATTGTAGCAAGAAAGGTATTAAATAAATAAATATGAACTCACCTTAACAATTGAAAGTGAAAAATTCTTGAAGGGAGAGGGAATGAGAGATTCTTGAAGTTTAAGGGAGAGGGATTGAGAGGGCGGCGCGATTCGGGTTTTGAACTAAAAGGTTTAGGGTTGGGGAGGTTGTACTTATTGAGGGATGGGTCGGGTTAGGTTTATGAAATTTTAGACCCGATTTAACCCCTCTTTGCGACGCACAGCAATCGCGAACCTTTATTGGATAAAGCCAATTGTCATTTTCCTTTCTTTTGCTACACACTATAATTTGAGTCCACACACTGGAAATTGAGAATTCTCAATTATACCTTCTTCACGATGCGGTGGAATTCGCGCAACCTTACTGGAATTTGATGATTATCAAAATGACTAGTTTCGTGACGCGGTAGTTTCGCGCACCTTTACTGGAATTTGACGATTGTCAAAATGACCAATTCCGCATCGCATTAAACTCAGATTATTTATGCAATTTTTTCCCTTTTTCTTACCTGAGTAAATCCCTACTTGCACAAATCATTTTGCAAACCTGATTGCTTTCCTCAATTTTGATAATCTTCTTATTTCCTTCTGAAATTCCCTACACTTTAAAACAAACACAATAAAAATGTTAAGTAAAGGTGGGTTGTCTCCCACTCAGCGCTTTAGTTTTGGTCATGGCACGACTAATTTTTTTGTATTTTTTCCATTTTTATGATTTTTCAAACCAAAAATTAAACTACCTATTACAATACATGTATGGGTTGCCCCCCGCATAGCGCCTTAGTTTACGTCATGGCACGACTCAGATCATCATCACTCATCAGCGAAAAAGATAGAGTCCTTGTGCATGTTCGGATGATCGACCTAATAATGCTTTATACGCTGTCCATTCATAAGGAACTTCTCCATCTTCTCTTTATTCCACAACTCTACAGCTCCATGGGGTGTCATGTGCACCACCTCAAAAGGTCCAGACCATTTTGATCGTAATTTACCCGAAAACAACTTAAGCCATGAATTAAACAACAGCACAAGTTATCCGGGTTCAAATTCCTTGAATTGAATATGCTTGTCATGCCATCTTTTTGTCTTCTCCTTATAAAGCTTGGCATTTTCATAGGCGTGGAGTCCAAACTCATCAAGCTCATTTAGTTGCAATAGCCTTCACTCTCCCGCAGTAGTCATCTCAAAATTCAACTTCTTCATAGCCCAATAGGCTTGGTGTTCCAACTCTACAGGAAGATGACAAGCCTTACCGTATACTAAGAGATAAGGAGATGTCCCAATGGGCATTTTGTATGCTGTTCGATATGCCCATAGTGCATCATCCAGCTTCTCCGACCAATTTTTTCTCTGTCCATTCACAGTCTCTTAAAGTATTTGCTTAATCTCCTGATTAAATACCTCCACTTGTCCACTCGTTTGAGGGTGGTATGCAGTGGCTACCTTATGCCGAACACCATATTTAGCCAGCAAATTTTTGAACCAATTGTTAATGAAGTGTGTACCTCCATCACTAATTATTGATTTGGGCGTACCAAATCTGGAAAATATGTTCTTCTTCACAAACTTTAGCACCACTCTTGCATCAGTATTCGGACTCGCCATAGCTTTCACCCATTTAGAGACATAGTCCACTGCAACAAGAATGTACAAATTACCTTTCGAAGGTGGGAAGGGGCCCATGAAATCAATCCACCAAACATCAAAGACTTCTACTTCTAAAATATTATTCAGGGGCATCTCATGATGCCTGGTTATAGTACCCAGCCTTTGGCATTGATCACAACTCTTTACAAACACTACTGCATCTCTAAACAGAGTTGGCCAGAAAAAAACTGGTTGTAACACTTTCCTCACAGTCCTCTCACCACCATGATGTCCACCATATGGAGATGAGTGGAAATATTATAAAACCTTGACAAATTCTGCCTCTGGGATACACCTACGAATTACTCCATCTGGACCCTGCTTGAAAAGGTACGGTTCATCCCAAATGTAAGCATGAGAATCATTGAGTAATTTCTTTCTTTGTTATGTTGTGACTTCGGGAGGATACACTCAACAAACTATCAGGTTTACAATGTCAGCATACCATGGAATCTCAACTGCTTCTACTAACAACAACTTCTCATCTGGAAAGTCTTCTTTTATACTCTGAAAGTTGTCCATAATATGGTTTCTATTTTCCAGCCGTGACAAGTGATCAGCAACCTGATTTTCAGCTCTCTTTCTATCACGCACCTCAAGATCAAATTCTTGAAGTAGCAGGATCCACCTGATTAATTGTGGTTTTGCATCCTTTTTGTTCACAAGATACTTAATGGTAGCATGGACTGTATGAACAATGACCTTGGTACCAATTAAGTAAGATCGAAACTTATCAAATACACATACCACAACCAACATCTCTTTCTCTGTCACTGTGTAGTTCACTTGAGAATCATTCAGTACCTTGCTAGCATAGTAAATTGATCGAAATACCTTCTATTTTATTTGACCTAACACTGCTCCCACTGCAATATGACTAGCATCACACATTAGCTCAAAAGGTAACTCCCAATCTGGTGTGATCAAAATAGGGGCTTCCGTCAACTTTTTCTTGAACTTTTTAAAAGCTTCAATGGAAATCATCCCCAAAATCAAATTTGGCTTCTTTCTCTAATAATTTGCACATGGGACTTGCGATCTTCGAGAAATCTTGAATGAATTGCCTATAAAACCCAGCATGTCCCAAGAAACTTTGCACGCCTTTCACTGTAACTGGATGAGGCAACTTTTCAGTTACTTCAACCTTCGCTTTGTCAACTTCCAGCCCTTTGCATGACACTTTATGCCCTAAGACAATTCCTTCCTTAACCATAAAATGACATTTTTCCCAATTCAACACCAAGTTTGTTTCTTCACATCGAGCTAGAACTTTGTCGAGATTTTGCAATATTTTTCAAAAGAATTCCCATATACAGAGAAATCATCCATGAATACCTCCACAAATTCCTCCACCATGTTTGAGAATATAGCCATCATATACCTTTGAAATGTGGTAGGTGCATACCATAATCCAGAGGGCATACATCTGAACGCATATGTACCGTATGGACAAGTGAATGTGGTCTTTTCTTGGTCTTCTGAAACTATACTTATCTGATTGTAGCCAGAATACCCATCCAGAAAACAATAATACTCTTGCCCTACCAATATATCCAATATTTGGTCAATGAAGGGAATTGGATAATGATCTTTTTGAGTTGCTTTATTCAACATTCGATAATCTATATATATTCTCTATCCGGTAACTGTACGTGTGGGAACCAACTTGTTATTATCATTCATCACTACGGTTATGCCTCTTTTATTTGGTACACAGTGCACCGGACTCACCCATTTGCTATTGGAAATTGGGTAGACAATATCACTGTCTAACCACTTGATCACCTCTTTTTGAACCACCTACTTCATAACAGGATTCAACCTCCGTTGTTTTTACACTCTTGGTCTATACCCCTCTTCCATGTAAATATTATGCATGTAAAATACTGGGTTGATTCCTAAAATATCAGTATCTGCTATCCGATCACCTTCTTTCTTCTTTTAAGAACTACTACAACTTTCTTTACCTGTACATCAGATAATCCTGCGGATAAAATAATAGGAAAGGTATCTTGATCACCAAGAAAAACATATTATAAGTAAGGAGGAAGAACCTTAAGCTCTTAGTTAGGAGCTTCTTCAACTGAAGGCCAGGGTAGTGGACCAATTGTTCTTTTTAAAGGTTTGATCAACACTTTATTTGTCTCGATTATCGCCAAATTCATAATCTGGACCTATTCTAATGCTTCTGAATCCCCATGCAGATCATAGTCCATCAAAGCTCGCTCTAATGGATCATCAAACAAGAGCAACTGCCACTTCGAAGTAAGATCAATAGCCGAAATTGAGGACAACTCCTCATATATGGCTGGCAATTTCAACGCTCTGTACATATCAAAAACCTCTACTTTATCGTGTTCTCGCATTGTCATTTTTCCAACTGTGACCTAAATGAGTGACTGCGTTGTTGCTAAAAATGGTTGTCCCAAAATAAATGGAACAACTGGATCAGCCTCAAAGTCGAGAATCACAAAATCCATAGGAAAAATCAAAAACTCCACTTGAATGAGTACATCTTCAATAACATTATCTGGTCTAGCAAGTGACCTGTCTGCCAACTTCAACACAGTAGTAGTAGGCTTGGGGCTTCCAAAACCCATCTTCCGATACCATGACGTGGGCATGAGATTTATGCTAGCTCCCAAGTCACACAATCCATGTGCACAGATAGTTTGACCAAGGGTAATCTCCAATGTGAAACTCCCCGAATCCTTCAATTTCGTGGCCAGTTTATTTTGAATTTTAGAAGTGCACTCCTGAGTAAGTGAAACTGTAGCATATTCAGCCAACCGATTCTTATTGGCATCAATATCCTTTAAGTATTTTGCATATTTTGGCACACTCTGTAAAATGTCAACATGAGAAATATTCACATGAACTTGTTTCAGAAGATCTAAGAACTTCTTAAAACTAGCTTCCTCTTGATGCTTTCTTGCCCTTTGAGGAAAGGATAAGGGAATAGTCTTCTTCTCTACACGAATCTCTTCACTAGCCTCTTTTTCTTTGTCTTCCACTTCTGCATTCTCTTGCAAGCTATCACCAGTAACCACAGGATTGCCCTGCTCTTTCACTATCTCCTTCGTTTGTAGCCCACTCCTCGTTATAACCATATTTACTTATTTAGGATTAGCCTCACTGTCGCTAGGAAATGCTCCTTGTGGCCTTGTATTTTGTGATTCTGTTATTTGACCTAACAGCAATTCCAGATTTCTGGTGAGTAATTGTTGACTCTTCAATTCAGCTGCAAACTGTGCCTGTTGAGCCTTCATGTCCACTGCAAATTGTGCATGTTGAGCCATCAACTGCTTAAGCATCTCCTTCATATTACTATTTGAGGTAGTCGCCTGATTATTCTGCACCGACTGCGGATTTGGTTGCAATGATCCCTTATATTGATTTGTATTTTGTGCCTAATTTTTACCCCATGAGAAATTTGGGTGGTTCCTCCAATTTGGATTATATGTATTACCAAAATTTTGTTGACCCTGACGAGTTATATTTCTCATGTAGATGACTGAATCTGGATTAACAGAACATGCATCTGCTTTATGCTCACTGCTTCCACAAACTTTACACCATGAATATACCTATTGAACTACATTTGTTGTTGTTGCTGGTTATGTTGTACCCAACTTTAAGTTGTTAAACTGAGTAGTCATATGGCTCTGCATTGTTTAAATTTGTGCTTGTAATACAGTGAACTGATCAACCTCCAAAACCGCTAAAACTTTCTTGGGAGCATTCCTTGAGTCTGCATGCCAATCAGGATTACCTGTGCAATTTGATTCAGCAAGGTATATAATTCTTCATATGTTCTCTCCAAAGCTTGACGCCCTACTGCTGAATCCAAGAGAATTTTTATATTAGACTCAAGGCCTTCTATAAATGTATGCACCAAAACATAATTCGATTGATGGTGATGCGGATAACTTCTGAGAATGCCCTTGAATCTCTCCCAAGCTTGGTAGAGATTTTCTCCATCTTTTTGCCTGAAACTCAATATCTCACTCCTTAATCGAGCAGTTTTCTGAGATGAAAAAAATTGAATGAGGAACATTCGAGCACATTCTTCCCATAAAATAATGGATTGGTATGGTTCAACAAGTATCCATCTCTTTGCTTCTCCCAGTATAGAAAAGGGAAAGAGTGTCAATCTGACATAATCAGCACTCACATCTGCAAGAATATATGTATCACTTATCTCCAAGAAGGTTTGTAAGTGATGCTATGGATCCTCGTGTGAAAGTCCCTGAAATTCTCCTGCAGATTTCAATAGGTTTATCATATTTTGTATCAATTCCCATCAACCTCCTTGTCCAGGCTTCAATATACTATTATTCACAAGGTGCGTAAGTGGGATTGCCACTTCTCGGACAGGTCTTGTGACTGGTTAAACAAGAACAGCTGGAGCTGGAACATCTCTAACATTTGGATTAGCAACTATAGGATCGAGTCTTTCTGCCATTGATTCCTGTTGAGTGTAGTATTAAGCTCTTCGTCTCTGATGAAAAACTACTTCTGGTTTTGCAAAGGGCTCTACTAACTCTTTACTCTAGCCAGTCCAATGTTCAGCGTAACCTGCAAAAATTCAGGCGCTAAGATCAAGTTGTTAACACCTAAAATTATGATAAAAAACCAAATATTAAAACAATTACTAATTCTATTTGATCCCTGGCGGCGGCGCCATAAACTTGTTGCGTCTCTACGCACATGCAAGTGTACGTGATTGTTCAAGTAATATAATGACTTAGACCGTCAGATATCATTCCCTTGAGGATCAATAAACTAGAAATTTATTCAATCTTTAGTTCAAGACAATTGAGTATTATGTGTTGATTGTATCAAGATTAAGATTAATTTGTAAATAAAATTTAAACTACTAAACAAGAATTAATTTATGATGACTTAAGCAAAGTAAGCAACGATTGTAATCAATAATGAGGATGATTCCAGGGTTGAGGTATTTTGAACAATCATACAATTCTCTATTCTTTTCATAGTCTAATTGGTTATCGGGTTGATGGTTTGCAAGGTTTATGCCACAATCTTGGTCTCCCGACCTCAGATCTTCTATCTATTGAATGTTGTAACTACAAATCCCGCAGAGTTACAACAAATCTTCTAGATTCATGAAGTTTTCTTCCTGCAAGTGAACCAAGCAAGGCTTCTAGGTATATCCCTATCCTAGATGCTAATTCAGATCCTTTATTTCATAAAAGAATAACCTTGCTCCCTAATTTCTTCGTTCTATCCTATGATTCTCCTCCCAGATTCACATAGAAATATAAATTTATTCTAATGGTGGCCAATCATTAAAATAGTAAGCTCAAGATATTAAGAACAACCCATCTAATAATCCAAAAATAAACTATGAATAAGAATATTAAATAGTACTCATGTTCTTAGCCTCAATCCCAGAAAGGGGGTATTTAGCTACTCATGTTTGAATTAACCATCCAAAATAAGTAATAAATCATACCCAATTCAATACTTGAAATAAAGGAATTCAAAAAAATGTTTATGAACCCTAAAAGAGAGAATTTTGTGTTTTACTTCCGCTGCTCTCTTGACAAAAGTCCCTCACCTTTTCCTAGATTTTTCCTTTCATAGATGGGACAAAAATAATTAAAATATTCCCGATTTGTCCACCCGGCGCATCGCGCCATTACTGATATAGATATTTTTCCATTAAAATTTGGGAAATCGCAGAGCTCAAGTAGTCCCCATCAATTGTAAAATACACCCTCACTGCGACGCGCTACTATCGTGGTGAGCCACTGGATTGGGACAATTGTGAAACAATCATCCTCTGCAATGCTCCAAACTTTCAGGTCACTAATTTTGATAAACTACACTTCTCTGGGACGTGGGACAATCATGAACTTCCACTGGAATTTGACAATTTCTATTTTGCTGATCACCACGACGCAACGAATCTTCAAATGAGGATTTCTTCTTTCCAGATTCCCTTTTTCAGCTTATCTTCAATCTCTTGCCTTCCTTAACTGCTTCAATTTTCTTGTAATGTCCAATTATGCACAATTCTTCATAATTTTTAACCTGAAAGTACTAATCATATCCATTAGGCACAAAACAGAATAAAAGTTGAATTATACTTAAGAATTCATACAAAGTTCTTAAACTAAGTTCAAATCTGGGTGCATATTGGTGCTTTGAGCATATAAATATGCCCAAGATCATGCCTACAATATCTGTCAAATATAAGGCCCCATTAGGTAACACTTTCTTCACAATAAAGGGACCTTGTCAATTTGGGGAGAACTTGCTTTTCGCTTCAACCTGATGAGGAAGAATACGTTTCAATACCAACTGACCAAATTCAAAATTCCTGGGACGTACCTTTTTGTTATACGCTCGAGCCATTCTTTTCTGATACAATTGGCCATGACATACCGACGTCAGTCTTTTTTCATCAATCAAACTCAACTGTTCCAATCGGGTTTTGATCCACTCATCATCATCAATCTCTGATTCCATAATGACTTGAAGAGAGGGAATTTCAACTTCAGTGGGAATGACTGCTTCTGTCCCGTGCACCAATAAATATGGAGTTGCCCCTGTTGAAGTGTGAACAGTAGTGCGATAACCTAGCAATGCAAATGACAACTTCCCATGCCATTGTCTAGACCCTTGTACCATTTTCTGCAGCATCTTCTTGATATTCTTATTGGCAGCTTCCACAGCGCCATTAGCTTTTGGACGATATAGAGTGGAATTTTGATGTGCGATCTTAAACTGTTGGCATACTTCTTGCATCAAATAACTATAAAGATTAGCAACGTTATCTGTAATGATCATCTTTGGAATTTCAAACCTATAAATAATGTTGGCATGAACCAAATCTACCACCGATTTCTTTGTTACTGACTTGAAAGTTATTGCTTCTACCCACTTTGTGAAGTAATCAATGGCCACCAGAATAAATCTATGCCCATTTGATGCTTTTGGCTCAATCGGTCCATTCACGTTCATTCCCCAGGCTACGAAAGGCCATGGAACAGCCATTGCGTGCAACACAGTAGGAGGAGAATGTATCAGATCACCATGTACCTGACATTGATGAAACTTTAGAACAAATCGAATAGAATCCCTCTCCATAGTAAGCTAGTAATAACCTACTCTGAGAATCTTCTTTGACAAGACATAATTGTTCATATGAGGCCGGCATACTCCGGAGTAAACTTTAACCATGATTTTCGAAGCTTATTTTGCATCTACACGCCTGAAAAGTCCCAGATCTGGGGTCCTCTTGTATAAGACTCCCCCGCTTAAGAAAAATCCACTAGCCAAACGCCTAATAGTACTTTTTTTATCATTGGTGGCATGTGTTGGTTATTCTCCTGACTATATGTATTGCTTGATATCAAAGAACCAAGGTTCGCCATCGATCTTTTCTTCAACTGCATTACAATAAGCGTGTTGATCACAACTCTGTATATGCATTGGATCGATGTAGGCCTTATCAGGATGTTGGAGCATTGAAGATAAAGTGGCCAAAGCATCAGCAATTTCATTGCGAATTCTTAAAATATGCCTAAACTTTATAGACAATAACCATTGACATAGATCTTTCAAGCATTGTCGATATGGTATTAGCTTTAAATCTCGTGTCTCCCAATCACCATGAATCTGATGGACGAGCAAATCTTAATCCCCCAACACTTATAGTTCCTAGATTCCCATATCAATAGTTAGCCTTGAACCCAGAATACAAGCTTCATATTCTGCCATGTTATTGGTACAATAAAATCGAAGTTGCGTTGTTACCAAAAAATATTTCCCCATTTTTGAGATAAGAAGTGCACCTATTTTGACTCCCTTCATGTTAACGGCTCCATAAAAGAATAGCTTCCAACCTGGATCAATATCTATAATGACTTCATCGACACATAATACCTCTTTATCAGGAAAATATGTCTTTAATGGGTCATACCCTTCATCAATGGGATTCTCAGCAAGATGATCTGCTAAGGCTTGGGATTTCATGGCGGTTTGAGTCACATATACAATGTCGAACTCTATAAGCAATATTTTCCACTTTGCTAATCGACCCGTTGGCATAGGCTTTTGAAATATATACTTCAACGGATCCATGCGGGAGATGAGATAAGTAATATAGGAAGAAATCACCTCTATTTTGTTCTTGGGTGGCAACAAATCCTGCATGGCTTTGATCTTCGAAGGGTCTAATTCAATACCCCGATGGCTGACTACAATCCCAAAAGCTTTTCTGATGGAACTCCAAATACATATTTTGCCGGGTTAAGCTTGAGATTATACCTGCAAAGCCTTTCAAAGAACTTTCTTATATCTTTATCATGGTCAGCCTGACCTTTTGATTTAATAATCACATCATCTATATAGACTTCAATCTCCTTATGCATCATATCATAAAACATAGTGGTCATGGCTCTCATGTATGTTGCTCCAGCATTCTTAAAACCAAACAGCATTACTCAATAACAATAAGTTCCCAACGGTGTGATAAAAGACGTCTCTTTGCGTCTTCATCATCTATAATGATCTGGTGGTATCTGGCATAGCAATCCATAAAAAAAGCAACCTTATATTTAGCGCAGTTGTCCAGCAAAATATGGAAGTTGGGCAACAAAAAATCATCCTATGGACTTGCTCTATTCAAATCATGATAATCAACACATACTCGAATTTTGCTGTCTTTCTTTGGGACATTTACAACATTGGATAACCACGTAGGATAACGAGCCACTCGAATGACTTTGGATTCAAGTTGTTTCATGATTTCCTCTTTGATTTTGATACATACATCAGTTTTAAACTTCCTCAACTTCTGTTTCACGGGGGGGAAGGCAGGATTAAAGTGCTTAAACAAGGTATATCATCATAAGACCATGCAAAAACATCCTTATAATCAATTAATGCTTGAATCATTCCATCTTTTAGCTGTGGCAAAACATGTACACTGATTTTTGTTTCCCTAACATCTTCTTGATTCCCTAGATTAATTGGCTCAGTTTCATTCAAATTAGAATTAGGCTTGCCTTCAAACTGTTCCAACTCATTGCTTATTTCTTCTAGTGCCTCTTCCTTATCATATCCCCCCTCTTGCTTCATTATATCTTGATTAGTTTGGATTTTAAGATCAAGCTAAAAATTCTGCATATATGTCATGTCATTAGAGTCAGCATAAAGAGAACTGTATAAAGAAAAAACAAAACAAAATACATTAACACAAAATAAAAGGGAAATTGTATTTCATTAAAAGGGAAAGATATGAGGGTTTAAACACAAACAACAGAATATAAACAAGCTAAATTCTGAGTTACAACCCTGGAATAACTCGAAAAACTGAAAGGAAAATAAAATAAACTACCAAAACTCCCTTCTGATGGGGAGAGGAGTGACTTCCCAATTGTTGAGACGGACAGCTGGGCCTATGAACTACACATCTGCCTTACTGGTACCTTCTACTACTTCAACCATGTCAACTTCAATCAACAGGTTCTGGAAGTCATCAACCAATTCAGCTTCAAATTCTATATGCTTCACGACGCCGCTCTTGACAAATGACTTACTGAGTAGTGGCACGGGGCGAGGGAGTGACCCTATTTCTTTCTTCCTTTCCTTGGCCTTCTTCAGATCTTCAATCGTAGGTTCGAAACCTAGACTAAAAGTGCCCATGTTCTCCCTCGGACATATGGGATGAACTATACCGTGAAGAGACACTCCCAAACCCCTTCCTGGGTCGACTCCATATTTTAATATTTCATTTATCATCATGACCAAAACGAGAAACAATTATGGCCCTTGAATAACCTGCCCTTCAAAGATACAATTCACTGACACTGTATCAAAAGTTTGATAGACAAATGTCTCCTCTACATTGTTTGCTTCAATAAGGGACAAGGGAGAATCTTCGTAGGCGGACAAATCTCCTTCACTATAAATAACCACTTCTTGCCTATCATGCTCAAACTTGATCATTTGGTGCAATGTAGATGCAACCGCCTTGGCCTTGTGGATCCAAGTCTTCCTAACAACAGATTGTAAGAGGAGTCAATATTTAATACTTGAAACTCTATAACGAACTCAACATGCCCTATAATCAACACCATTTCTATTTCGCTATGGCGTTTGATTTTGCTCCATCAAAAGCCCTGACACATACATTGTTGTGCCTGATCCTCTCAACATTAATGTGCAACTTTTGTAAAGTGGAAATAGGGCATATATTTGAGCCAAAACCTCCATCAATCATAACATGAGTGATGTAGAAATCTTCACACTTCACGATAATATAAAGACCCCGATTATGCCCCGTACCTTCAACTAGCAAATCGTCATGAGAGAAGCTGATTCGATTTACTTCAAAGATTTTTCTGACCATTTTCTCAAGCTGATTTATCGTAATCTCCCTAGGAATGTATGCTTCATCTAATACCTTTAGTATAATGTCACGATGTTCCTTGGAATGCAACAACAAAGATACGAGGGAAATTTGAACAGGGATCTTCTTCAATTAATCTATTATTGAATACTCTAGCAATTTCAGCTTTTTCAAAAAATTTTCGGCTTCTTCTTCAATAACAGGATTTTTAAGAGACGAAGGCCCACTCACCACTGGCTTGGGCTTCCTCAAATCTTCAGGCACGAAGCATCTTCCTGACCGATTCATACCCCCTACCTCATCTACTTCTTCCTTGACTTTCTTCCCCTGATAAGTTATAGCAGTCTGCTTATAGTTCCAGGGGACCCTTTTTCTTTCAACTATCGGAGGTTGGGTTGCCGGTTTGATAATAATAGGTGTCGCTTGTAAGCCTTTTACTGTTAAAATAGGCTTACCCGGAGCTCCTACTACCGTCAACTTAGGTTTGCCCTAACTTGGACCAACATCTTTTCTGGCTCATTGCACCAAGATCATGGGTTTCTTTGTGCTTTCTTGGACTTTATCTTCTCTCATTTCTTCCTGGCTTAATGACATTGCTTTCAACAAATTTGCCACATTCACCGATTTGTCCTCATTGGTTTGTATTCTGACAATAGGCTTATAACACATCGATGACTCTTTGCCATAGTATATCAACTCCAACATATTGGTTTCAGCATAGGTTGTCAAAGGATTTTGGTTAATGTTTGGAACTTCCGGGGCCTGGACAAAAAATTGATTTGCATCAATTATATCTTGGACAACTCTCTTCAAATGCCAGCATTTCTCGATATCGTGCCCCGATATGTCAGAAAAATATGCACATCTTAATCAATAATCAAGGTTTCTCGAAGATGGATTCAAAAGCCTTCCTTGAATTGGGCTCAAGACCTTCAACTTTCTCAACCTATCAAACAAATTGTCATATGACTCCCGAGAGGTGTGAACGGATTTTTGACCGCCTTTTCTTTCTTATACTCAGTCCTATGTTAGAAATCAACTCTAGAGGGGTTTTGGTAATTTAGTAAAGCTGAAGAACGATTTTGTGGAGCTTGTGCGCGCCATTACGGGTAAGAAAGGGTTTGAGCATATGGTTGTGCGCTATATACTGTGTACGAGGGTGGTGGAATGGAATACAGTGGGTTTTACGGGGGATAGTAATGATGGGGAGGAATATATGGAGTTTGGGTATAGGCTTGGGCTTGGGGTTGGTGATAGGGGCAAGGCGGTCTTTTAGGATAGGAATGGGATCCAGCTACAATGGTCGCCACATCCTCTTTCTTCTTACCTCCGAACGCTCCAGATCCACCTTGAATCGCTTGGGTGGTGGCTTTCAATGCGACAAAACTCACTATCCGGCCGGTCTTGATTCCGGCCTCTATTATCTCTCCCATTTTGAGGACATCGATAAAAGACTTTCTCATTGCCGAAAGTAAATGTTGAAAATAGGTCTCATCCTGTGCTTGAATGAAGACCTCTACCATCTTAATCTTCTTCATTAGAGGCTTTACCCTGGCAGCCTGTTCACGCCATCTTATCGCGTATTCCCGAAAGCGTTCAGTACTTTTCTTCTTCATGTTGACCAGGGATTTCTCATCAGGAACTAGATCGATGTTATATTAAAAATATTGCACAAATTCATTATCTAGGTCATCCTAGTTGTTTCAATTGTCAATATCTTGATCGACGAACCATTCTGAAGCCAGACCAGAAAGACTCTCGCCAAAGAAAGCCATAAGTAACTCTTTTCTTCCCCCTGCAGCCCTCAATTGGTTGGAATAATGTCTCAAATATTCCACGGGATCACCGTGCTCCGCGTACTTCTCAAATTTGGGCATTTTAAAATCAAGGGAAAGGTTAAAGTCTGGGAACATGCAAAGATCTCTATAGGAAACACTCATATAACCCCTGATTCTTTGCAAATTCCTCATGGCCAGTTCCAAACTTTTCAATTTCCATGCCATGATTTCTTGTTCCTCCGTTGCAACAGGCTTCTCTGTATCAAATGGAAATGCAAGTGGTTGAGTGTACCCATACGGTTCATTTATCTTGAAAGTAGGTTCCGGGGCATAATACTAATTATCTGAAACCTTTAATACTGGCTCACTAGCAGACCGAGGGAGTACCATTATCGAACGCACAGTATCGGCGGGAGCTTCAGGTGGTGATGGATCCACGAACACAGGCACTACCAGTGGCATCGGCTGAGTCGTGGGCCTAGGTTGAAAAACTGCCAGGGGCATACTAGAAGTGCCAGGGTAATATTGTCGCGGAGTGAATCCTGATGCGTGCTTTGGTGACTCAATGAGAACAAATAATTGCACCTAAGAGAGTGGTGGGCAATTGGGGATATTCCCAAGATCTTCAAAGAATGGAGGAGGAGGCATGCCACTAGCCCATGCTCGGTGCAGATCTAGCAATTGCTGTCTAAGTCTCAATACCTCATCTTTGCATTCTGAACTTTCTTCCTTGGGATCCTGATCTGGGTCAATGAGTGAATTTTCAATCTCCCTACTAGCCATGGTAAGCTTCACTTTTAATCTAGTGAAGTACAGATGACTAGCCAGAGTGCTATAAACCAACCACTTATCTGAAAGAACATGCTCATCAAAGACAAAAAACGTTAGGATTTAGGTCAGGCAACAAGCATAGAAATCACATTGTATAAATCCTAGGTTCATGTACATTTCTACCGGACTTAGAGGGTAATGGGGTAATTTTAACATCATCTCGGTCTTTCTCCTACACCCATTTGCTTCTTTCCTCCAACCATACTTCTTTTTTTTCTTTTCGCTCTCACTTCTCTCTTCTTTTCATCAGTCTCTTTTCTTTCACTTTATTCTCTCGTCACTCTTTCTATTTTTTTTCTCTCTCGCTATCTACCTTCTTTTATCATTCTTTATGGCTTTTGCTTCTCTTTAAAAGAGGAAAAATAATAAAGAACAAAGAATTAAAATGATTAAATCGAACCCACAAGTAGGTTGCCTATGTATCATGTTGTACATGAATCAGATCTTGCGTAGTTCGGGAAGAACATGCACAAAGTTGAAGATTTTGTTTTTCATTTTTTCATTTTTTTTTGAAAAACAAACAAAAGAAAGAACAATGCAACAAAACTGCATTTCATAAAAGAGACAACTCAAACATATTTCAAATTTAAGACAACCTTAAAACTAATCAACGAGGACTAAACAACACTCTAGGACCACAGGACAACATGTGTAACATTCCTTATAAGGACCCTAACATTAAAACAAACTTGACATCGAATTAACAAAGACACAACACTACAATGGCAGAAAAGTAAAGGACTCAAACTAAACAAAATATAGGAAATGCTCTTTCAAACTGGTGCTCTGTGTGATGACCCTGGCTGAGATGGACCTGTCTGTGAAGTTCTCGTTTTTCCACTTAGGCTTTGCAACATATCCTGCAATGACGCTTTGATACTCAGGAATAAGCTTCTCGCACGTATCTCCGCCTCTTAGAGACTATACCCAAAAAGGTTTTCCTGACACCCTTCCACAGTTGTGATCAAACCTGACAGTTGAACTCTCAAAAGCTCCACTTTTGCACCAGGATCTTCCTGCTCATCGTCCTCAACCACAATTGCTTCCCGTATTTTCCCTCTATCCAAACCTTCTACGAGGGTATCGGCATCTAGCCTCATTGTGTTATTCCAGAATTGCTCGTATTTGATTTTCCCCAAGGCTTGGTTTTTAAAATACTCTACATCTTTTAGAAGGTCCATTATTGGTGGGACATCTTGCACCCTACCCAACTGATGCACACCCTTCTGGGACTGTAAGGTCTAATGCAGTTAAGTCCTATCAAAACTAGAAGGAGTTGCATTTGACATCCAATCAAGATTCTCTTCGGACGAAACCACATATAGGTCCAAAGAATATTGTCCGGAGTTCTTGATTCGAGAAATTCAATCTAGGCATTGACTCCCACAGGGAAAGAAAATTTATTAAAACACATTCTCTCTTGCATGGCTTGCACTCGATCACCCAAACAACGGTCGATCATATCTGCTTTAATCAAAGAAGGCGTATGTAAATGCTCCATCATCCACAACTGCAATATCAGATTGCTCCCCTCAAAAAATCGTACCCCTCCTTTTACTTTGGTTAAAGCCTTATATATTTTTGTTAAGATCATTGGTACACTGGTAACCTTATTTTTTTCTTGAATAAAGCTATCACCACTGATTGTAGACGAGTATTGATACACCTCTCATCTAACGGGATCACTAAGATGCCCAACAAAGCTAGATAGAAAACCTCAACGATGTTGTTCCCAGATTTTTTTGATAGTAAAAAATTCATCGCAAAAGCAGTCAAAATCTTCTAAGGACCCAAATCTAGCAAACAAATAGTCAAAGGGAATCCAAGATTGTTTGAGACGTCCCAGCTGCTTGTTGTCTTTCAATCCACAGAGTCGAAGAAATCTTTTACGAGAATGGTTGCGGGCTAAAATCATCTGTTGACCCATATAAGACAATTGAAACAAATGAGATATTTCTGCCAGGGTGGGAGTCAACTCACAACTTCCGAACCTAAACACCAAATTGTTTGGATCCCTAAAAGTTAACATAGCTTCTATTAGATCCGGACGGGGTGTGAGATCCAGGAGTGCTGCAAGATTGCCTAACACCTTCCTCACTTCATGCTTTTTAGAGTAGTTAAACGTGCCCCATCACTTGGTCAACTTTTTGGGTACCTTGGCGACCATAAGGACCCTAGACTTTGTGGACAGAACCATCCTGTAATAACAGATAAGACATTATCTCAAAAAAATCGAGAAGAGCAAAAGATTCTCAACCCTTTGGACTTTGACACGGACATATATCGAGGGGACAGACCACTTCATGACTCCAATTCGCCGAACAGTAACACTGAATAAAATCAGCCTACTTGGCTAGGACCCACTCACAACACTAAATTACAAAAAGAAAAACCTAAGCTAAGACTAAAACAAAGGCCAAAAATAAAGATTACCGGACCCACCGAGGGTTGTCTACGTATCCCACCCTGAGGAACGGGAATCAGGTGCACAGTTCATCCAAATTGGATAATTAAGGATTAAGGAACCGACTAAACCCTGACATTGAAGACGCAACCACAAACAAACAAAAGATGAAAAACAAAAAAGTCTTTTTGAGTTTTCAGTTTTGACACTTCACATAAAATTGACACCAACAACTAGGAAAATTTTTTTTTTGGTATTTTCGTTACATGAAATGTACAAAACTTGTGGCATCTTTTTTTTTTTTTTGAATTTTTCTTTTATGAAAACTTCTATGAATGAATTTTTTTTTTTTTTTGAAATTTGCGAATTATGAATGATTACTAAATAAACAAAAGAAACATCTTTTCAATATTTTTTGTATTTTACAAAGATAGTGCAAATGGTGAAAAAAGACTTTTTGAATTTTTAGATTGTGGAAGGGCAAAAGCCATAAAGAACTCTAAATAATACTAAATTCTTTTTTTTTTCGACTCACTTTCCTTTTTTTTTTTTTTCAATTTTTCAGTGCCTAGACACTTTACTTCCAACACATCCTTTCCCCGAATTAGTCTGTCAAATGACCACGTTACCCTCAAAGATGCAACATTTAGCACATAGGGATGTTGTAGAGGTGAGTCTCCTACAAAGGACCGTGTGGGCCCCGCTAGGTCTCAATATGATGCACATAAGAATGACCTAAAGGCTGACCTACCTTGTGGATTACTAACAAGGCCGTTCAGGGGAGCATATGGTCGATAGTGGCTGATTTGCTTTCCACCTACTCCATACATCCAACGGCCCCCCCTCCGAAAATAAGGGTGACTCAACTAGAGTTCGTGCGCACGACGTGCACTCCTAGAGTTGTTGAAGAAAGAATTGACTCGAGCTATACAAATGATGTTAGATATAAGGCGGTAACACAAACAATAGTCACACACAATGTTCATACACCCATAATGCCAAACAAAGTCAACACAACTCCAGAAAAAAGCTCGAATTCTGAAAGGATCCCCAGCAGAGTCGCCAGAGCTGTCCCACCCCTTTTTTCTCCAAAAAGGACTGATTTAAGGTTCGAAAGGATTTTTATTATTAAGTGACAAAAGATGAAAATTTGTTTCGAAGAAGGATTATTTTTAATTTCAAAATCATAGTCGCCACTTGGCATAATCTGGTGTGCCAAGTCACCATTGGAAAATCCTTTTCAAAACCATTTGACTCTTTAAACTAGTTTGCGAATAGAGATTTCGGCTAAGGAATTCTGTTGACCGAGGAAAAGGTGTTAGTACCCCTCGATCCCGGGGTTCAACCACGGTCTCTTGGTGGAGAATATCGGCTAATTTTGAGATTACAAATGTATAAACTACACAAAACACATAAAACAATCAATCAAACCAACAAAACAAAACAATCCAAAATTTAGTGTCCAGTCCGATTATTACAATCCCGCAATATAAAAATGCAAAAATATAAACCTACTCTATTCTATGTTAATTCTAAACTACACTCCATTGCTTTCTCCACCCGACGTTCCGAGCCTTGATCATGCGTCGTCTTCAAGTACATGGTACTTTGGGGCATTCCCCGAATAAATCAATACAAATCCCTCGGGGCATTCCCCGACCGAATAAAAATAATAGATCCCAATGCTTAAATCAAAACTATTCCACAAACATATTCAAACACTCAACAAATCGTTATTCCTAAATTTGCCTACCCAGCCTACCGTTTGCCTACCCATTTTCATCATATCATGATACTATCACGTTCATGCTTATTCCGAATTAAAAGACAACAAACCAAAATTTTATCGATTTCTCCATTCCCGCCCCACACTTCATTTTTATCAATCATGACATCAAAATTATTCAAATTTTGTTTCAAACATCGCCAAAAATAGCATCGTCAAACGCATAAATCATAATATCAATAAAATCCAACAACCATAATCATATCACAAATAATCACAACCAATTCAAAAATCAAGATAAAGAAAAGGGAAATGGATTAGAGAAATGGACCTCAATAGCACGTTCTCGTAGATAATAAACAAGTCTTGAACCGAAATCCTCGAACAAGAAACCCCAACGACGAACACACCAAATCAATAAATTGAGATCACCGGCCGAGCAAATTTCAACCCAGAATAAGACCTCTATGTGAAAACCAAATTCATGAATATCGTCACGAATTAGTCACGGAAACCTCCCAGAAAGCAATATCAAACTGATCCCTCAACAGACAAAACCCAAAACACCCTAAAACTCCAACAAAAGAATTGAAACCAATTGAAATCGAGCTCTAGTGAGCTGATAGCAACAAAACCAACTGGAATAGACCAGATTCCATCTAGGTCTCGTCCCGATATCGAAAGAAAAAATGAGGGATTTTTTCTAGCGATTTATGAGTGATTCGACCCTAAAATGACGACGAACATCAATTCCGGGGCGGATACCAATGAAAAACATGAAAAAGAAATGAATTTCTCACTGTTTTTAGATTTCTTCGCAAATCACTGTCAATTACCCTTCCATTTTTGTTTTTCCTTTAGTGAGTGCATATGTGTGCGTGTGTTTTCTAGTGTTTGTGTGAATTGAGAGTGAATTTCAGTAGGGAGTGATGATGGAAAAATGGATGATTGGGTTTGTGTAATTGTTGATTAAAAAAATGAGGGTTCTTCTCCTTTCCATGGAAGCTTTTCTGTATATGGAGATGGGTGCTCTGTATCTGTTGTTGTGATGATGAGAAAAAAAATGTGACCTCCTCTCCTCTGTGCCTATTGTTTATATATATATCATAAAGTGAAAACAAAATGGTCCTTGGGTGCCTTTTCTGGAAGTTTCCTGTGGGCCCCCTTTTGTATATTGTCTCTATCTATGGAATGGGCCAAAGCTTAAATTGGCAAAATCTTATGAAGAAAGCTACGTCGAGGGGGGGGGGGGGTTCACGTGAGGTAGGGGTGAGGGGTGGTAGGTGATGTGTTATCTTTTAATTGGAGGGATAAAGGTTAGGTATCCATTTTTGATTGGGTGGGTAGTTAGAATATTAGAATGAGATAAATTTTGTTATGACTTGTTATTTGGATAAAACAAAAGAAAAATAAATAAATAAATAAGTAAAAGATGAGGTGGTGATTTATTTTCTTGGGAAAAATTATAAAAATGGGGTTAAATTGTGTGATATCGGAATAAGAAATATTTTTGACGGGACAAAATTATGTGTCTACATCATGCCCCCTTTGAATGTAAACACCAGGTGTTTTCATACAAAGCAGTAGACAACGAGACAGAATTTTGTCCCGATCATTATTCGAAGAAAGCAATAGAATAAAGAAGGGCAACCGAGTCTTGAATTAGGACACCCTACCTACCCAATCTATGAGGGAATCAAGTGACAGGTATCTCAAAGGATTGAAAGGAGATGGACTATACCAAGTTGGAGAGTCGAGTGAGGTTCCATCGAGATTCCGGTCTGCGGCTCTGTCATTACATCAAAATGAAAATTACAAGTTAACATATAAATGAAATTACAAAATCCTATATATGCAGCTTTCCTTGACTCTTGGGTCGAGTTTTATCACCCTATTCTTCAGGCGGGCTCCTGACTTGTAATTTCTTTGTACTTGTTGCTTGGCTTTCAATTGCTTCACTTTGTTGCTCGACATTCATTTATTCACCCTGCTCTTCAGTCGGGCTTCTGACTTGCCATTTTTGTCTTTTAATTTCATCACCCTGTTCTTCAGGCAAGTTCCTGGCTTGTAATTTCTTCAATTTCTCATTTCGTCACCCTGTTCTTCAGGTGAGCTCCTGACTTACAATTTTCTCACCTTGTTCTTCAGGCGGGCTCCTGAAACCAGAATCAAATCTAGAATGATAATTATCCCAAACAAAGATTATATAAAGAAGGAATTCATCATTTTTTGAAAGTAATGTCCCATTTTCTAAGAGGGTCCAAAACAGAAAGTAAATTCTCATTTTTCAGGAGGGTCTTGAGCAGAAAGTAAAATCCCATTTTTCAGGAGGGTCCTGAATAGAAAGTAAAATTTCATTTTTCAGGAAGGTCCTGAACAAAAAGTAAAGTTTCATTCTTCAGGAGGGTCCTGAACATAAAGTAAAATCCTATTTTTCAGGAGGGTCCTGAAAAGAGATTAAAGTCCCATTCTTCAGGAGGGTCCCGAACCGAAAGTAAAGTCCCATTCTTCAGGAGGGTCCTGAAAAATATATTGAAAATTCAGACGACAATGAAAAATATACTAAGAACATGTTATTGATAGGATTTGGTCAAACGAACTACATATTGAAAATTAATATAAAAAAATATTAAAATAAACTATTTGAAGAAAATTCCCTCCTTAACAAGACTCATAACGACAGCATTGTGGATGTTATTGTGATATGGTATGAGAAGAGAGTTTTCTATTTATAGATAATGAAAATCTTTCCTCCAAGAAAGAGGTTTTCCAACTATAAAAAAGTTTTATATTTTCCTTTCAGAAAAGTAAAAGTAATTATGGTATTACTTTTATATTTCCTTTAAGAAAAGTAAAACTTAAATTTGATGAAAAAATCAGGGCAAAACCCTTAACAGTCCCTTGGCATGTATAAACAACCTCCAACAATTGATATACCTATAAATAATAATGCTAAAAGACAAGTTAGTGTACTGTGAAATTGCTCTTCATTCAATGTCAAGTGAGTCAAGACTAAGTTGAAAGAAGATCGTCAAAAATATTTTAGTTTGTTTGACACAACTGATGGATCAGGTCAATTGAGATCTTTTTCCTCTATATTAAAGTAGAAGTCTCTAAGATCTCCACGACAGATAAGGTGGCCACCAACTTACCCCAATTAAATCAAAATCATCAGAATACAGAAAGCTTGAAATATTACACACATCCTTCTGTACATTAGTTGTATGAGCCTTCTATTCAAGAAACAATAGGGAAATCCTCTAGATATTGATTACTCCAAATGTTTATAAAAATCTATACACATTCATTTGTTTCAAAGAATGAAAGTTAGTGGAGTATTTCAATCTCGATCAACTCAAATTCTCCTCTAAACAATGATCATTCTTATCTTTTGGTATATAATTTGCTCGAAATAGCTCATATTTGCAGCAACGTTAAATTTTTAAATTGAGCTTTGAGGCTTTAATGACTGATCAATCATGGTGGAAGGAGGAAGGAAGACTAAAAGTAACAAAAAATGAAGAAAAATAAGAAGAAAGAAAAGTCATTAATGGTTTAACATCGAAAAAGAAGAGCTAAGTAGAAGAAAGAAAAATAAGAAGAAGAAGAAGAAGAAGAAGAAGAAGACGAAGAAGAAGAAGAAGAAGAAGAAGAAGAAGAAGCGGTACAACCGAATGGCTAGTTCGGATAATTTTGATAAAGTTAGGGAAACCTTTTTGCAAATAAAATGATTAGACTGTCAGATCTCATAACCATCCCTTGCAGGGGCGGCTCAACTTAACCGGTGGCCTAAAGCCAAAATTCACTACGAGGCTCTAAATTTTATTTATTTTTATAAAATCATGCATATATTATTTGATGTGTATTTTTCTAGCCTTTTAAATGCAAAATTGTTAACTTTCATTTTTGAATTAGAATAATAAGTAAAGCATGTCACATAAATTGAGATTCGTGAAATGAAAAAATTCAAATTATAGAGAATAGAAACTAACTAGAAGAGTAGAACTAATTCTAAAATTTGATAACTGATATTATAATAAAATTTCACTATTTGTATTTGTTTGTTACTTCGTTTTATTGTTTCTTTTTTTCAAAAAGTTAACACATAACGCCAACTTATAATAATTAATTTGGGGCCTAAAATATTTGGGGGACTAAAGTGGTCACTTCGTTCGCTTGGCTATTGAACTGGCTCTGATCCCTTGTGAATACAATATCAGATCAAGCAAGGAAGCCCGTTCCCTAGTGACAATGGATAATATTGGGCCAAAGGAGTCATAGGGTCAACCAATCTATTTATTATATAAAGGAAGGCTATAGACGAGATGACGTGACACCTCTCTATGACCTTTATTCATATTTATCTTTTTCTTCTTCTTCTTCTTTTTGAATTTTTTTCCTATTTTTTTTGTTTTATATCCTATTTTTATTAATATATTTTATTATAATAACAATAAATGACTTATTATTAATACTTTTCTCATTCATGAACTTATTTATGTGAAGTGTCGTATTTGGTTTTAAATTAAATGTTCTATTTTACATTAATAGTTTAAGAAGTGATTTTATTTCAGAACAAAAAAAAATTCAGAATTCGGAAGTGAATTTGTTTAATTGATAGCTCAAGGAAACTCGTGACTGTTTTGCAGATATGAATTGCAAGCTAGAGAGAAATGATCATGGTTCCTATATAGTTAGTATATCTGTCACTTCCACCATTGTTGTGGCAGAGTTGAGAAGGCCATTGGAGCTGCTTATGAGAGGCAAGATTGTATAACACATGGACATCACTCAGACAATTGTTCAACTTCTGTTCTCTCAAGAAGGAATTAACATTATGAGGACAGTTCATGGGAAGGCAGAATCCTATATTCATCTTGACAAGCATAGCTTGCATGTTAGAATTTTTGGTTCTTCAGACAATGTTGATAGGGTTGAGCAGAGATTTATTGACTCCCTTCTGGCACTACATGAAAGTAAACAACTTGAGGTGCATCTTTGTGGAGGAATTTTGCCTCCTGACCTGATCAAAAGAGTCGTTACAATATTTGGACCAGATCTTAGTGTGCTTAAAGAAAAGGTGCTTGGGGCAGAGTTTTCTTTGAACACAAAGCTTCATTGCATATGTACCAATGGTACTAAAGATATGAAGCAAAGTGTTGAGGACATAATCTCTGAAATTGCGCAGAGCAGTTTTCCAACTCAAATGACAGGAGATAAGGCTCACTGTGTTGTTTGCTTGTATGAACTAGAGGATCCTTATAGACTTGAAGCTTGTACCCATGCATTCTGTCGCTCATGCTTTCTGGAGCAGTGCAAATCTGCGATCAAAAGTCGGGGAAGGTTTCCCCATGTGTTGTTTACATTCTAGTTGTAGGGAACCCTTTTTGCTTGCTGATTTGAAGCCTCTATTGTCAACAGAGAAGTTGGAAGAACTTTTCAGGGCTTCCTTGGGAGCTTTTGTGACAGCTAATACAGGTACTTACTGCTTTTTCCCCTCACCAGACCGCCCTTCAGTTTATCGCATGCATTCTATCACTCATGCTTCTATAACATGCATTACAGACAAAAGGTGCACCAAACTCCATATCAGAAGCTACAATGCGATAAACTGAAGGGCAGTGTGGTGAGGGGCAAAAACGGTAAGTACCTGCATTAGCTGTCACAAAATCTCCCAAGGAAGCCCTGAAAATTTCTTCCAACTTCCCAATTGACAATAGAGACTTCAAATTAGAAAGCAAAAAGGGTTCCCCACAACCAGAACGCAAACAATACATGGGGAAACCTTCCCAGATTTTGATCGCAGACTCGCACTGCTCTAGCAAGCATAAGTGATAGAATATATGGGTACAAGCTTTGAGTCTATAAGGATCCTCTAGCTTACACAAGCAAACAATACAGTCAGTCTCATCTCCTGTCGTTTGAGTTGGAAAATTGCTATGCACAATTTCAGAGATTATGTCCTCAATGCTTTGCTTCATATCTTTAGTACCATTAATACAGATGCAATGGCGCATTGTGTTCCAAGAAAACTCTGCCCCAGGCACCTTTTATTTAAGTACACTAAGATTTGGTCCAAATGTTGTAACAACTCTTTTGATCAGGTCGGGAGGCAAAAGTCCTCCACAAAGATGCACCTCAAGTTGTTTATTTTCATTTAGTGCCAGAAGGGAGTCAATAAATCTCTGCTCAACCCTATCAATATTTTCTGCAGAACAAAAAATTCTAAAATGCAAGCTATGCTCGTCAAGATGAATATAGGCTCCTGTCTC
The DNA here is from genome assembly GCF_002878395.1 of Capsicum annuum. NCBI lineage: Eukaryota > Viridiplantae > Streptophyta > Magnoliopsida > Solanales > Solanaceae > Capsicum > Capsicum annuum. Next base: position 43,105,643 of record NC_061111.1, read on the forward strand.
CCCATGAACTGTCCTCATAATGTTAATTCCCTCTTGAGAGAACAGAAGTTGAACAACTGTCGGAGTGATGTCCACGTGTTGCACAATCTTGCCTCTCATAAGTAGCTCCAATGGCCTTCTCAACTCTGCCACAACAATGGTGAAAGTGGCTGACATCCTAACTATATAGGACCATTATCATTTCTCTCTAGCTTGCAATTCACATCTACAAAACAATCACAAGTTTTCCTAAGCTATCAATTAAACAAATTCACGTTCTAATTCTGAATTTTTTTTGTTCTAAAATAAAACCACTTCTTAAACTATAAATGTAAAACAGAACATTTAATTTATAACCAAATCCAACACTTCACATAAATAAGTTCATGAATGAGAAGAGTATTAATAATAAGTCATTTATTGTTATTATAATAAAAGACATTAATAAAAATAGGGTATAAAACAAAAAAAATAGGAAAAAAACTCAAGAAAAAAGAAGAAAAAAAAAGATAAATATGAATGGAGGTCATGGAGAGGTGACACATCATCTTGTCTATGACCTTCCTTTATATAATATATAGATCATTTGACCTTATGACTTCTTTGGCCCAATATTATCCATTGTCATTAGGGAATGAGCTTCCTTGCTTGATCCGATATTGTATTCACAAGGGATCACAGCCGGCTCAAGGGCTAAGCAAACAAAGCGACCGCTTTAGGCCCCCAAATATTTTAGGCCCCAAATTAATTATTATAAGTTGGCGTTATGTGTTAATTTTTTGAAAAAAAAAAAAAACAATAAAGTGAAGTAACAAACAAATACAAATAGTAAAATTTTATTATAATATCAATTATCAAATTTTAGAATTAGTTCTACTCTTCTAATTAGTTTCTATTCTCTTTAATTTGAATTTTTTTAGTCACTAGTCTCAATTTATGTGACATACTTTACTTATCATTCTACTTCAAAAATAATAATTAACAATTTTGTATTTAAAAGGCTAGAAAAATACACATCAAATAATATATGCATGATTTTATAAAAATAAAAAAAATTTAGAGCCTCGTAGTGAATTTTGGCTTTAGGCCACCGGTTAAGTTGAGCTGCTCCTGTAAGGGATGATTATGAGATCTGAAAGTCTGACCATTTTATTTGCAAAAAAGTTTTCCTAATTTTATCAAAATTATCCGAACTAGTCATTCAGCTGTACCGCTTCTTCTTCTTCTTCTTCTTCTTCTTCTTCTTCTTCTTCTTCTTCTTCTTCTTCTTCTTCTTTCTTCTACTTAGTTCTTCTTCTTTTTCATGTTAAACCATTAATGACTTTTCTTTCTTCTTATTTTTCTTCTTTTTTTTGTTACTTTTAGTCTTCCTTCCTCCTTCCACCATGATTGATCAGTCATTAAAGCCTCAAATCTCAATTTAAAAATTTAACGTGCTGCAAATATGAACTATTTCGAGCAAATTATATATCAAAAAATGCGAATGATCATTGTTTAGAGGAGAATTTGAGTTGATAGAGATTGAAAGACTCCACTAACTTTCATTCTTTGAAACAAATGAATGTGTATAGATTTTTATAAACATTTGGAGTAATCAATATCTAGAGGATTTCCCTATTGTTTCTTGAATAGAAGGCTTATTCAACTAATGTACAAAAGGATGTGTATAATAGTTTAAGTTATTCTGTATTCTGATGATTTTGATTTAATTGGGGTAAGCCGGGGGCCACCTTATCTGTCGTGGAGATCTTAGAGACTTCCACTTTAATATAGAGGGAAAAGATCTCAATTGACCTGATCCATCAATTGTGCCAAACAAACCAAAATATTTTTGACGATCTTCTTTCAACTTAGTCTTGACTCACTTGACATTGAATGAAGAGCAATTTCATAGTACACTAACTTGTCTTTTAGCATTATTATTTATAGGTATATCAATTGTTGGAGGTTGTTCATACATGCCAAGGTACTGTTAGGGGTTTTGCCCTAATTTTTTTACCAAATTTAAGTTTTACTTTTCTTAGAAAGAAAAATAAAAGTAATCCCATAATTACTTTTACTTTTCTGAAAGGAAGATATAAAACTTTTTCATATTTGGAAAAACTCCTTTCTTGGAGGAAAAATTTTCATTATCTATAAATAGAAGACCCCTTCTCATACCATATCACAATAGCATCCACAATATTGTCGTTATGAGTCTTGTTAAGGAGGGAATTTTCTCCAAATAGTTTATTTTAATTTTTTTATATTAATTTTCAATATGTAGGTCGTTTGACCAAATCCTATCAATAACATATTTTTAGTATCTTTTTCAATATCATCTGAATTATCACCGATTGCAACTAATAGTTTTCACATGACACCCTCTCGATTTCGAACCCAACAAGTGGTATCAGAGCTCATGGTTTAATGATTCGATGGTTCAATTGTTGAAAAAAGTTGCAATCAATTTGATGATAGTGAAGATATTTTGTCAAAATAAAACTACATGTGGAGATAATTGTCAAGCATATGTTCAACAATCTTGTTGTCACATATTTAAAAATAAAGTTCACTTTTAACCCTGCAAGAGGGTTCCAATATTTTTAATTCGAAAAAGACTGATATATTTTAACTCAAAAAGACTCAATATTTAAAGCATGTCAAACAACAGTGATATAAAAAAAATGTGAAGAATTAAGATCATGCATAATAAGAAGGAGGATCATGAATATTTTACAGAAAATCAAGCCAAAAAGGAGAGATTTGTTAGGGGTTTGCCCTGATTTTCTCACCAAATTTAAGTTTTACTTCTCTTAGAAGGAAAATAAAAGTAATACCATAATTACTTATACTTTTCATGAAAGAAAAATAAAAAAAAATTCATATTTGACAAACCTCTTTTTTGGAGGAAAGATTTCCATCATCTATAAATAGAAGACATCCTTCTCATAGCACAACACAATAGCATCCATAATGCAGTCGTCATGAGTCTTGAGTAGGGGATATTCTCCAAATAGTTTTTTTAAAAAAAAATTATATTAATTTTCAATATATAGGTCGTTTGACCAAATCCTATCAATAACATGTTTTTAGTATCTTTTTCTTTGTCATCTGAATTACCACCACGATAGTTTGCAACTAATAGTTTCCGCTTAACGACCTCTCGATTTCGAATCCAACAGGTACATTAACAGAAATTGAATCTGATATGGTTTCTCAGCAAGATTAACAAGCAAACAACAATATGTGAGTAAAAAGCTACTTGTTTGTACTTGATTTATACATGATTTATGCACGACCGATATATTACATATACAAGCAGTCATTTTTAATGTTTATTTTAATATAATCAAAAATGATTGCATGTATATGTAATATATTGATTACAAACGAGTAATTTTCACTCATATGTTGTTTGTTTGTAGATCCTGCCGAGAAATACCATCAACTCTAATTTTTGTTACTATACGTTGACTTTCTGAACAGCCTACAACAATTGGCATACTCACAAAGAATAATGCTACAAAGGTAAGTTGTGTACAGTAAAATTGCCTTTTATTCAACATCGGGTGAGTCAAGATTATGTTGAAATAAAATCGTCAAAAATGTTTTAGTTAATTTGGCACAACTAGTGGGTCAGGTCAATTGAAATCTTCGCATACTATATTAAAGTGAATATATATATACACACACAAAAAAACTGATATATATTACATATACTTTATAAGTTAGTTGACTGAAGTCTTAAGGTCATGCGATAAGGGAAATTAGTGGCATGGTTAGAAGGGATTGAGAGCATCTCTATCTTTTATAGCCCACCACCTAGTTCCTTAAATAATCTATTGGGTTGTTTGACCCTAGAACTCCTTGGGTCTAGTATTATCTATGGTCATTGGGGTTTTGGCTCCTTGCTTGATCCGTTGTTATATTCATTGGGATAATTATGGGATACGGTCGTACGACTATCTTATTTGCAAAAAAAAATAAAGGGCCTAACTTCATCAAAATTATCTGAATTAGCCAGTCAGCTATACCGCCTCTTCTTCTTCCTTCTAATTAGTTATTCTTTTTTCATGTTCAACCATTAATGGTGTTTTCTTTTTTCTTATTTTTCTTCCTTATTTTATTTATTTTAGTCTTCCTTCTTTCTTCCATCATGATCGATCGATCAATCATTAAAGCTTCAAAGCTCAGTTTAAATATTTAATGAGCCGCAAACATAAATCATTTCGAATAAATTATATAGCAGAAAATTTGAAACATCGGGAGGAGTTCATAACTAAATTTTGGGACTGTTTAAAGGAGATTTTGAGTTGATCGAGATTAAAAGACTTCACTAGCTTTAATTTTCTGAAACAAATGAATGTGTATACGTTTTTATAAACTTTTGGAGTAATCAAGAGGATTTTCATATTGTTTCTTGGATAGAAGGCCCAAACAACTAATATATATGAGGATATGTATAATCTATTCAAGTTGTTCTATATCCTGATGATTTTGGTTTAATAGAGGCAAATCGGTGCCCACCTTCTTTGTTGTGGAGATCCAAGAGATTTTCACTTTAATACAGAAGGAGGAAATCTCAATTGACCTGAACCATCAGTTGTGCTAAACTAGCTAAAATATTTTGATGGTTTTCTTTCAACTCAGTCTTGACTCATCTAACGTTGAATGAAGAGCAATTTCACAGTCCACAACTTGCCATCTTAGCATTATTCTTTGTAGGTCTATCAATTGCTGGAGATTGTTCAGAAATACCAAAGTACATTAACAAAACCTAGACCTCATAAGGTTTCTCGGCAAGATTTACAAGCAAATAACAACATATGAGTGAAAAGCTACTCGTTTGTACTTGATTTATATACTATCAGTACATTACATATACATGCACTCATTTTACTAGTAAATTTTGATATAATAAAAAATGATTACATGTACATGTAATGTATCAATCGTGTATAAATTAAGTTCAAATGAGTAGTTTTTCACTCATATTTTGTTGTTTGCTTGTAAATCCTGCTGAAAAATACCATCAGATCCGATTTTTGTTAATATACTTTGGCATTTTTGAACAATCTGCAACAATTGGTGTACCTAGAAAGAATAATGTTAAGAGGACAAGTTGTTGATGGTGAAATTGCTCTTCATTCAACATCAGGTGAGTCACGATTAAGTTGGAAGAAAATCATCAAAAATGTTCTTGTTAGTTTGGCACAACTGGCGGATCAAGTCAATTGAAATCTTCTAACACTAATATTAAAGTGAAATCTCTAAGACCTCCATAGCAAAGAGGGTGGCGACCGATTACCCTAGTTAAATCAAAATTGTTAGGTTACAAAACAGCTTGAACAGATTACACATATCCTCATATACATTAGTTTCATAAGCTTTCGATCCAAGAAATAATATGAAATCCTATAGATATTGATTACTCCAAAAAAGCCATAAAATTGTATACACATTCATTTCTCATAGATATTGATTACTCCAAAAAAGCAATAAAATTGTATACACATTCATTTGTTTCAGAAAAATTAAAGTTAGTGTAGTCCTTCAATTTTGATCAACTCAAATTTACCTCTAAAAAGACCCAAATTATAAATACGAGCTTCTCTTAATCTTTCGAGTTTTTGGATATATAATTTGCTCGAAACGATTCCTCTTTGCAGCATGTCAAATTTTCAAATTGAGTGTTTAAACTTTAATGACTGATCGATCATATAAGAAGAAGGAAGAAAGACTGAAAGCAACAAAAAAAAAAGGAAGAAGAAATCATTAATGGCTAAACATGGAAAAAAGAGTTAGGTAGAAGGAAAAAGGAGAAGAGGTATAGTAGGGATGGCTATTTAGATAATTTTGATGGCGTGAGCCAATCTTTGTAAATAAGATGACTGAATGACCATATCTCCTAACTATCCTTAATCTCTCTCTCTATCTCTTTCTCTCTCTATATATATATATAAAGTCACTAGATAATATTATGTAACTATAAATTGACTCAATTTTGAATGATCAAAAATATATTTTTATGTACTTGAAAAGTGAAAGCATTTGAGCAATTCAATTACTTCTAAATCAATGAAGTATAAACTACAATGAAATCACTACATACAAAATTGAAATTACTTCAATAGAATATAACTGATTGAAGATTATCAAATAGTTTCTTTTTAAAAATAAAAAATAAAAAGAATTAGAAATTAAAGATTAACTACTCGAGCAAAATATCTAAATAATATCCTAACACGCAACAAATTAAGATCAAAAAAATATTAAAATTTTTGAATAGTGTTGTATCGAGGGCAATTAGCAAAATACTTACCTTGGCTTACAACCTACAAACAATATCATATTAGAAAAAGTGGAGAAACAAAAACTTGTTTCTCAGAGAGAGTCTAAAAATATTTGAAAGCATTTCATAGTTTTGAAGTGTCTTTTGAGAGAAGATGAAATAATGTTCTTATGGTCAAATAATCCTAATTAAGAAAAAAAAGGAATAATCAATCACGAAAAATATTTTCTTACACAAGTCAGAAAGTATTGGAAGAGATGGCCTTGAGCCTGTTCTGGATTCTATTACTAATAATTAGATTAAGCAAAGTACAATTAAAATCAGAATTTATCATGAATAATAAACACCAGACATGATAAAGGATTAGAATTTTTAGCAAAACACAAAAATTTATAAACACTTGAACAGATTTTCACTTATAGTGACATAAAGGTAAAAATAATAAATAATTAGAAAAAAAATAAAAATGAATTGACCTTTTTTACACGAATTTCAAATATTAGAATGCAATCACAAACAAATCCTATGATTTGAGATAAATGGCAACAAATAAACACAAGGGAGATCATATTATAGAGAAATTTTATAAGAATCTGTTGTAAAAATAGAACCAAATCGATTAAAAATTACATGAATAGATAGATCTTGATAAATAGAAATTATTGGTGCCTCTTACTTCATATTTCTTCCTCCATCGAAGAGCCATGAAGCTCTTCAGAAAAGCGACGAGTTGAGTTTTTTTTAACCCGAGAGAGTAAAGTGTATACAAACTTTATTCCTACCTAGTGAAGGTAGAAAGACTATTTTCTAAAAACACTCGACTCAAATGCAATAATTAAAGTAATTATTAAAGAAGGAAACATGTCGGTAAAGAAAACATGACAATTATTGAGGAAAATAATGCAAAACATTTAGACAAGAAACAACAACAGTAAAATCGTGGAATAACTTAAACACAATAAATGATAAAAGGTAAAATATATCAAAATCAAAATAATATATAATTATAAAGCTAACACTCCAACGGGCATGGTTCTCTCGGCTAATAGCAAGCTTGGTCCAACTTAAAAGCGGGGCAATGCTTAACCACCTACTATCTTTCTACTTTAAACCGCAATCTCCATATCTGCTTATTTAAGATTATGTCCTCAGAAATATAAAAGTGTATCACATCCTGTCTAATTACCTTTCGTCAGTACTTCTTCGACTTACTTCTCCCTCTTTGTGTATCCACTACATCCAACTCTCACATTGGGCATATTCATATATTTATTTTCATATACCTAAACTATTTCAGTCGGCTTCCATCATATTATTCACTATAGATTCATTCCTATCTTAATCCAAATATCCAAGTGAGATCTTCTCATACTATATTAAAGTGGTCGAAGTCTTAGAGTCATGTGACAAAGGAAATTAGTAGCATGGTAGAAAGGATTAATAGCATCTCTGTATTTTATAACCCACCACCTAGTTCCTTTTGACCCTATGACTCCTTTGGTCTAATATATTATCTATTGTCACTGAGGTTTGGACTTCCTTGCTTTATCCGTTGTTATATTCATAAGAGATAATTATGGGATACTATTGTAGACATCTAAAATTTGTGGGACTCTACAAAAAGAATCCAAATTCTGTTAGAGTTCTTAGAGTCTAATCTATCCTAAATCCTGAATTATGCCTATATAAAGAGGCAAATATTATCTTAAAGAGGCATTTTGAATATCCCATAAGCTGATGGGTATTCGTAAAAAGATCGGGATCCAATATCCCACAAAATCATGGGATATTCATAAAGAGATCATCCTATGTTTGAGAATAAACCACTAATGGCCCTCGAATTACGGAGAAAATCAAGGGCTCCTATGTTTGAGAATAAACCACTAATGGCCCTCGAATTACGGAGAAAATCAAGGGAGGAGAATCAAGGGAGATTACGGAGAAAATCAAGGGAGAAGAATCAAGGGAGAAACAGATTTGTAACTACAATTGTTTATCAATAAAAAATTCTTGTTTCTTCATATTTTTGTTTGTGGTTAAAATTTATTTTTCATGAACGAAAATTATGTTGCAAACAACCATCTTATTTGCAAAAAAATGGCCTAACTTTATCAAAATTATTCGAACTAGCCATTCAGTTGCTCCGCCGCTTCTTCCATCCTCTACTAAGCTCTTTTTTTTTCTTGTTCAGCCATTAATAACATTTTCTTCTTTGTTATTGTTCTTTCCTTTTTTTTTTTTGGTTGCTTTTAATCTTTCTTCCATCATGATCAATCAATCATTAAAGCTTCAAAGCTCAATTTTCAAATCAATTTTTTAAGCTTTAATGATTGCTCGATCACAGAAGAAGAAGGAAGAAAGATTGAAAGCAACACAGAAAGAAGAAGAAGGAGGAAGATGAAACCATTAATGACTGAACATGGAAAAAGGGAGTTACTTAAAAAGATAGAAGAAGAGGAGATGCATCAGAATGACCAATCCAAATAATTTTGATAACGTTAGCTAGTTTTTTGCAAATAAAATAGTTGAGTGGCCATATCTCCTAATTATCCCTAATAATTATAACTCTAATATATATATATATATATATATATCAGAAAGTTTAATGGAATAGTTAGAATTTGTTAAATATTTAACACTGATTATGTTGTTAATTTCATAAATGGTATTTTACTTTACTACACCAAAATTACAAATTATTCTTTAAAGAAAGCCGTACAATTTTATCTAGAAAATCACTAGATAATATTTTGTAAATATAAATTGACTCAACTTTGAATGATCAAAAATAATACTTTTATGTACTCAAAAAGTGAATTCTTGACCAATATTTTTCCTATTATTTCACTCTAACATTAACTAAATTTAAATACTATTTATTTAACAAGTAACATTTTTAACTTTTCATACTAACATGTCAGAAAGTTTAGACACGTACGAGGGGAAAGAGACATAATTTGATGTTTTTCATAGAATACATAAAGCATTCGAGCAATCCAATTACTTCTAAATTAATGAAATATAAACTACAAAGAAACTACCACATACAAAATTGAAATTACTTCAACAAAATACTAACCGATTGAAGATTGTCAAATAATAATTTTTTTTTTTTAAAAAAAGTAGAAAATCAAAGATTAGCAACTCGAACAACACTATCTGAATAATACCTCAACACACAATGTACAATGATCACAAAGAATATTAAGAATTTTGAATAGTGTTATGTCGAGGGATAGTTAGCAAAATACTTGCCTTGACTTACAACCGAGAAAGAATATCATATTAGAAAGAATGGAGAAACAAAAACTCATTAGTCTGAGAAAGTCTAAAAATGTTTGAAAGAATTTTATAGTTTTGAAGTATCTTTTGAGAGAGAGAAAATGTTGTTCTAATAGTAAAAGAATCCTAATCAAGAAAAAAAGAAGAATAATTAATTGCGAAAATTCTTTCGTTACACAAGTTATAAAATATTGAAAGAAATGACCTTGAACCCATTCTGCATTCTATTAATTAATACTCTAGATTATGCAAGTAATCAAATCAACTAGGTGCAAGACAGGTCAAAATTTATCATGAATAATCAGAACTAAACATGACAAAGGATTAAAAAATTTTAGCAAAACAAAAAAAATTATAAAGGCTTAAAAGATTTTCACAAATAATATAATGACATAAAGGTAAAAACAATAAATAATACAAAAAAAAATTAAACATGAACACAAGGAAGATCATACTATAGGTGCCTCTTACTTAAGATTTTTTCCTTCACCAATGACTTCATGAAGCTCTTGGGTTTTTTTAGTCCGAGAACGTAAAGTGTACGCTGATTTATTTACTTAGTAAAGATAGAAAGACTATTTTTAAAAAATACTCGACTCAAGTGTATTAATTGAAGTAATTATTAAAGAAGGAAATATCATTAGAAAAAAACATGATAACTAATAAAGAAAATAATGCATAACATTCGGACAAGGAACAACAACAACAGTGAAATCGTGGAGTATCTTAAACACAATAAATAATAAAAGGTAAATTATTCAAAAGCAAGATAATATACAAATGATAAAGCTAACATTCCAACAAACATGGTTCTCTCGGCTACTATCAAGCTTCATTCAACTTAAAAGCGAAACAACACTTAATTACCTACTATCCTTCTATTTTAAACCGATACCTTCATACTTGCTTATCTAAGGTTATGTCCTCCAAAATCTGAAACCGCATCATGTCTTGTCTAATTACCTTTCGTCAGTACTTTTTCCTCTTTGTGTATCCATTATATCCAACTCTCACAC